>NC_063191.1:31213796-31547876 GCF_017589495.1 Alosa alosa
AAGTTAACATATCCAGTTAAGCCAAATACAAAAAGAAAGCTCATATCCACATATACGTATGTATCAATAATAGTTTTTATTGAACAGTTTTGTAGTTTGTAGAGTTTGAAGATTATGTGATGATTATGTAATGATTATGTGACAATATAGTATGTGCTAATATAGACATCTTCACATAAGAAATAAGAAGTGATGTAAGTATAGACAACATTTTTTAGTATTATGTCAGCTGAGAGAAGTAGCTCAATAAAATAAACACATGACATTATAATTACTAATATTTTGAATAAGAATCTTCTCTTTACATTACTGAAAACAAAAAACTAATTTGGAACACACAGTATAAGTTTCCATTTTTCCATTTACTGGGTACAAAATCTTTCATCTCCATAAGGATTGTAGGCTAAATCAAAGACGCTCTTTTATTATATAATCAGCTGTGTGTGTTAGTATACACATTTAACATATTGAATAACACATCCAAGGCAGAGATGGGGTTGTTGATCTGATGTCCATTTTCAATCCACACCTCTCATCAAGAATAACTGTAATGAGGAAAGCAAGGAAAGAATATTGTAAGTCATAGGGAGAATAGCATAAACCAGGGTTTCTCAAAGTGGATGCCGCAGCACCCTATGGTGCATTCTAAAAATAAGAACAACTTAATGCCTACCTGTCTTCCAATACCATTCTAAGTCCTTACCAATCAGGTTTCAGCAGTACCAACACTGCAGCAACTCTTGTGGTAAATGACATAGCCTTCACTATTGACAATAGGCAATACTGTGCAGCCTTGTTTATCGATGTATCCAAAGCTTTTGATACTGTCAACCACAGTATACTTATTGAAAGACTGGCCTCCCTGGGGTTTGACTACCTTCACTGGTTTCAAAGCTATCTCACTGACAGGACACAGAGTATAGATGCTGCAGGTATAATGTCAGACGTCTTGGAGATAAAAAATGGTGTTCCACAGACATCTTCACATAACAAATAAGAGGTGATGAAAATATAGACAACAAGGTTCTATCTTGGGCCCGCTACTGTTAACACTATACATAAATGACATCTGTGCCTCAATACAACATTGTAAAGCTCACTTCTATGCGGATGACACAATTTCCTATGCTTCTGCACCAGTGGCGTAGCCAGAAATGTTCAAATGGGTGGGCACAGAAAAAAACAGGTGGGCAAAGCCAATTTGATTGAACATAAGGCCTAGATTAGATGCATACAAACATTAATCATAGGCATATTATATTTATGACATAACTTATGTTATTTATTTAATTTATTGAACGCATTTGATCACAGCCGACAAATTATGCAGAAACATTTTCAACCGGAGCAAAAAACAGATTGACCATATTGGACAAGTGCAAAGCCTTATCATAGGCATGGTACATTCATGACATGAAAAGTGGAACTTATTAAACGAATTTCATCATATCTGACAAATTATGTAGTCGGCTAAACATTTTAAACTTGCGCAAAACTCCATGAACCCAGCAAAGCCTTTTCATAGGCATGCTACGTTTAAGACATAAAAAGTGGAATATGAACACAGCTGACAATTACGCAGAAACATTTTAAACGGAGCAAAACAATGCATGCAGCTTCAGCGCGTCACATAAACACAATTGAAAGATTGATCATATTGGACAACTGTAAAGCGTTATCATAGGCATGTAACTTTTATGAGATGAAAAAGTGAAATTTATTAAACGCTTTCGATCACAGCAAAAAACGTAAATTCACGCAGCTACGTGAAATGTAAGTACAACTGCAGCCGCTTGGGGGCAGCATAAGTCCGCTGTGGCGTTCCGCGGTCGAACCGGACGGAGCGTTCGACAGCAAGGGCCGTGATTGGCCGAGTTTTCAGTGTGTTGTTTGCCGGTGTTTTTAGCAACCCCTGCAACATGCTGGTTCACTGTAGCCTATAAGCTTTGTACATAATGTCAAACATAGTTTTGGATTCAGTGGCAGGATTTCTTGATTGTACAGTGCCTGTCTCTCAGTAATGTTTTAAAATGAGAGCTTCGTCAGCTGGCAGTAGGCTACTTTGTGGGCAGTCATGATTCATGAGAGGTTCGCTCGTAACAGAACATAAATATGCTGCCCAGAAACCTTGTGAATAGTTCTGAACAAAATGACAGCATTCATATGACAAAAGAAAACGAATTCGGTCACTCAAGGCTGTGCCACAGCAACCAGTGGACAGTCCCTACCCAGTACTCGATGCAGCTAGCGTTGTCTGACGGTCGAGTGGGTTAATGCGCGTATTTCCAGAACAGGTCTGCAACTTTCAGGCAGTCCTGAGTTCAAATCCAGGCAGGAGTAATGATGCGACATTTTTCTTTAGAAATCTTTTTAGAAATCTTTTTATTGAATGTCTATTGTAGCCTACTACAGACAGTCGATGAGGTGTTCTGAAGTAGGCTTAGGCTGGGTGTAGGCTACTTTGAAACTTCTGCGGGGTAACGGGAGCATTTGTTTTTAAAACAACTATGTGTTGCCACACATAATCCCACGACTGACATACACACGGCGACTCAAGCGGTGTCTTGCTCGCAAATCTACGCCACCACCACCCATTAGTCTTAACAACAGACGGACAGTTTCTCGGTCCGTAATTATGCCAGCCATCCAGCACTTCTGGTGCATCCATCTATAGCCATGCAATTGACCCGAAGTCTGGAGTTGCTGATGGATGAACTCTGCAACTTCAGCAACATCAGTTTTATTGTGCCGACGCCAGAGGTGCTTTATTTGCAAGGTTCTCTGTAAAGTGTGGAGGCTTATTTCAATATTATGCTCTTCATGTAAAAGCGTTTGTATCTCAGTGTTTGTAAAACCACGTCGAAAATAGTTTTCAATGATCGAATCCATCTTGAATGACCACGGAAATATAAGGGGCAAAGCATTTCCTATTTAGTCATAGCGAAATATGTCAGAATAACGAGATACTATCTCACAATGAGATACTATCTCACAATAACGAGATACTATGTCACAATAATGAGATACTATCAATAATGAGATACTATCTCACAATAACGAGATACTATGTCAGAATAACGAGATAGTATCTCACAATAACGAGATACTATGTCAGAATAATGACATAGTATCTCACAATAATGAGATATAATAGATCAGATTTTTTTTTATGTGGCGCAAACGGGCTTCCATACCATTTAGCCTAACGTGACTTCAGAGGGACAGGTTTCAGGAACCAAGACAGGCCCATCTTCTGTCTGACTCACCTCACGTTAACCCATGCATTAAACCACTTTGTCACTTGAACGCTTGAACATACCGGTAGTTCACGTTGACAATGGAGAAACGTTTAGCTTACTTTGTTTATGACAGAAATTACGTTTTGTGCCAACACGTTGTAAAAACACAACCCACAACACTGCCTTTATTTGGTGCAAATCTCCTTTACTTTATAGTCCGCGATTCACATTAGGCCTAGTAGGCCATCACCGCGAGTGCATACAAAATGTTTTGCAATTTACGTTTGTTACTACCAGTCGTTGCGATTCGCAATTGAGACATCCTCTCTCCAGTTTCATTTTTGCTGTTGTTGCGAACGAGCTTAGGCCTATAGACTACGATATGGGAAATACTTTATACGATCAGCTTCAGAAATGAATGGGTTTACCTTGGCCTGTTTTTGCGATGTTGACAAACATGCGTAGCACATGGAAGCTCTTGATAGCGCATGCCACTAACGTCTATAAAAACAATATATTTATGGAATAAAACTAGACAGGTACCTCGGATTAGCATTGCTGTTTATTCTTAAACTGCAATTTTCAGAAGAAAGTTAATGCTTTAAATAGGCTACATCATTACAATATGTAATATATGAACTGAAACTGGACGGGCCATAATAACCTCTGACTAGTTTGGCCTACTTATTAAATTGCATACGTCGATGGATTAAAATTAAAAAGCAAATGTGCGTCTCTGTGCTGATTCTGATACCGTGGCGGTATTAATTAAACCGTGGGGGGCCGCCATCCTGAAATAAACGTAGAGAATAAGTTTCTCTTAATAAGAGAAACACCTAGCTAAAATCTTTTATTGCTATTTAGGAGTACTCCTAGTGGTAAGACAAAAGGCTTTGTGAATAATGGCCCCTGGTGTCTAACCCAATGCAAAGCCCATTTAGACAAAATAATGTCGAATATTACTGATGATATTTCATTGTTATTTAATTGGTTAACCCTTAGAACCCTAAGATGTTTTAAGGGCATTTTCACTACCTATATTCATAAGGATTTATTCTGGTCATTGTAAGTGCCAAACACACATATTATATATATATCATTTCATGTATTTGTAGCATTGATTTTATTTAGATTTTTAAAGAATTAAAATATAAAAAGCGTATTATAAAAATTATTATATTTAGGCCATCCTTAAAAATATTTTTGTTTGCAGTAACAGCCAAAAAAAAATAAAAATGGGTCGGTAGGTAGGTCAATATTTTTTTTTCCAAGATTCAAAGTAAAAAAAAAAGTTCAATTTTGGTCATGGTGATTAATTAGGAATGAATTTACACAAATGTGCATATCGTGACGTAACTGACTGGGTCTTCAACCCGTGCCTTCAGGCGCACCATTGCAAACATCATTCTGATGCAGGTTATATAGACCAGCCTTTCTCAAACTTCTTTGACCTGAGGCCCGGTCATGGCAGACTTTTGGGTCATAGGGCTCATCTACATGTACCCAGAAAGAAGGCTACAATAGCTCTTGGCCACGTTATATTGAAATTTGACTATACAATACTCAATGCTATACAGTATATTATACAGTCTCTGCTCTGTTTCTAAGGAAGTTCCAAAAAACAACGTCGTTCTATTCAGTTTTAGTTAAATAAATAAATAGCCTTCCAACAGGTTGAAGCGAGCTTTGATACCAACGTTATCGATTAGTTTCAGTTTCTCTCGGCACAAGAGACGCCAAGATTGAATGAATGCTCATACCACCACTTAATTGTAGGGCTCCATGTTTAATGACATCGATAGCAGAAACGTTTGTTTTCTTTTTTCGCCGATCAGCGGTTTCTTGATCAACTGCGCAGCAAATTATCAGATGAAGCATCGGGCCTAATTTCACTCCACGACTCCTTGAACCAGCAGTCTCCATGTTATGGACCCATATTTCGAGAAATGCTGAATAGACCACAACCAATTTCAATACTCCGACACGGTCACCGCTAGACTAGGGGGAGAAGGGATGAGAAAAGATCTGGCCACAGTTCCTCCAGAACTTCGTGCCAAGTAAAAGCGTTATCAGTTTGTGTGAATGAAACGGCGTAGGCCATAGTGTGACATGCGTAAAACCAATGGTGTAGAGATGACGCCAAGTGAGCCACGCAAAGTGAGCCACGTTTGCATGTAGGCAATTTATATTCACAATACTTGGGCCTACTAAAAGAAATATTATTTTATTGCATTTGTATTGGTATTGGTTGTTTAGAGTAAAAAAAACAATCGGTCGGTATTAACATAAAGTTTACAACCGGCAAGTCGGTCGGACTAAAAAGGGGAAAAAAAATAAATATTTGGGTCGGTTCTAAATTGACAGGGTCGGTCGGGTTACGGCAAACGAAAATATTTTTAAGGATGGCCTTAACATGTATCTCACCACAGCAAGCTCATAGCTCTACATACATGTCATGTGTGTGTAGTGCAGACTGTCCTGTCGGGCAATATAATTGCCATGTTGGAGGGATACTCTGGGGCTGAGCAATTTACAGAAATATGTGGTGTGTGATTTACGGAAATAAATGCCATTTTTTATTTAGTGATGAAAAATGACCTTTCTGCGCTCCATATCTGTGACACGAACTGATCTGACCTGACTTGATCCGAGTTTGCGTGTTAGCCTGTGTGTGCCTATGGTATACTTATAATGATTCTCAACTTTTTAATGCATTGCCATGAACAAAGTAAAGGCAAAAAAGGTGTTTCTCTGTTGAACAAATTGAGATGCAATGTGAGCCATAAATTGGATGCCATGCAGGAATTTGGTAGGATCTCAAAACCGGATTATGAACATGCTTTGGCATAGAGAAACACACGATATTGTTGGATTATAAACATGCTTTGCCACAAAAACAGACAAAAACGTCCAGCTATATGAAGTTATTATTTTGCGGTCACTTTGTCTGTTTTATAACCCAGAAGGATGTACTTGGTATCAAATAATAGCTCTGTGTCTCCTCTTTCATCTGACATGCATGGCATATCTATCCGATCACGGGTCCGCGAGTAATTCAAACAAGAGTAATGGGTGTGCAGCGTTGGTTTGTGTACATGACGTTATTATTTTGCAGTCACTTTGTCTGTTTTTATAAGCCAGAAGGATCGATATACATGGTACCAATGGATAGCCCTGTGTCTCCTCTTTCATCTGATATGCTTGCCATATCTATGCGATCACGGGTTCGCGAGTAATTCAAACTAGAGTAATGGGTGCGCAGGTGAACGCAGAGAAGTGTGTAGTCTCTTTGGAAAGCCCCACTTCTGCTCAGTCATGCAATAAAAGTTTCATCTCGCTGCGATGAACAGTTCCAGAGCAATGTAACAGAGAAGAAAGGGTGTGTTTTTTTGACGCACTGCGTCAATTGGGTTCTAAGGGTTAAATGACAAATTTTATTACGAAAATATTTCTAAAACTTCAAAAACTCAGTGTCTAAAACTCAGTGTCATTCAGACTTAACCCTTATGTTGCTTGCAGTTTGTTAAATAAAGCGCTGCAGATAACATTATTTATTTCTGATGAATTGCGTTTTTTGATGTCTTTTGCATCTGCTAGGCTCGGCTACTGTCAATGTCCTTGTACAGGTAAATGTTGGTAACAGGCTATAATCAATTAGCGAAACCATTTGTCCAGCTGTTTAAAAAAATGTTGTGCTACATTCAAACGCAAAAAGTGCTTTGATTTCTTTCTCGTTTGAACGTCGGCAAGCAGGCATGTTGCAATTTAAGTGAAATTTCTACAATATCCCAACCTATCCCACTCTGATATTTAGAGTTGTTTCGTTAAGATAAAATTCAAATTCTTATTCTTTTGGGTTCGGCAAAGGACGTTTTTTGCCTTTTTTATTCATGCCCTTTACAACTATGCTTATCCGCCCTGGCAAACTTGTCCATTATGCATCGATCAGGAATCAAACCCTGCTCGCCCTCGTCGGAGTCCTGTGCATTCTTATTAGTCTGTCAACTCTATGGGAACGAAATGACAAATGGCTCAACTGTCTCTGACTGTTCTACTCACTTGGGTTAAACAAAATGAAAAGGCATTTTTGTTCAGAATCTTTGCTGCGCCAGTTCCATTGATTGTAGCGGAAAATAGGGTACGTCTTTGACTTAACGCATCCGTCTCTGGTGTCCAGTTTCTAAGTGTCTTGTGCGTATCGTTACACTATCAAATCTATAAGTAACCGTGAAAAGTAGGGTATAAGATATATAAACTCACGCTATTGTATTATCATATATGTTTGGTAATGGCTCAACTGTCTCTGATTGTTCTACTGACTTTGACTGACTTGGAAACTGGATGCTCATGGAAGCAGTAAGTCAAGTCGCATCAAAAATAGTAGTGGCAGAACTCCCAAGTGCCACCTGGTGGTTGTTTGGGTCAACTGCAGTTTGTGTCATTTTTGCCGAGAATATGGTGTGCGATGCAGGAAACATGCATGCAGGAAACCGTCCAAACTTAACTGATACCCACTTTAGCTTCGGTGTGTCATCACATCTAATTGAAACAGATTGGCCATATAGGCAAGCCTACTGCAAAGATTAAAACTTTGTTTGAGAGAGAGAGAGAGAGACCTCCTCGGTTAGCGATTAGAGAGAGAGAGGGAGACAGAGAGGAAGAGAGAGAGAGAGACCTCTTCGGTTTGCGATTTGACTGATTCTTGAGCTCTCAGCGGAGTGCTGACTTGCACACCTTTTTGTGCAACGTAAACGAAGGAAAGCCCAGACAGACGGGCAAGACTGACAAGTAGGCGGGCCTAGGCCCGTCCGTGACTACGCCTATGTTCTGCACCTACAGCAGAGCAAGCAGTAGCACATCTTCAATGTGCTTTTGACTATGTACAGCAATCTCTGCATAGCCTTAAATTGACCCTGAATGAGTCTAAAACAAAATTAATGGTCTTTTCTACAAAATAAGGAGAAAGCCTATCCCTGATGTCCATAAAATTCACTCTTACTGGGGAAAACATTGAGCGAGTCAGTATTTCTCAGATTTCGGGCCTATTTGGGTTACTGAAATTTTGAAAAATAAAATTCAAAATTTGACTAATTGGTATGCATCAAATTATCAGTCATTTTGATAGGAGTAACCTTGTGAGCTTGGTTGAGACCACAATATAAGGGAATTTATGATTTTTTGTAATTTTTCAGGTAAATGTCATTACCATCACATCATCTAATATGTACATTTTAAAGATGAAATGATCAATCAATGATCAATTAATGATCCATTATGGTTTCACATGAAGTCTATTTTATCTTGAACTTATTAGAATTGTTGAATTTTACTTACAACATGAATTATAGTCGTTTAAGTATCTTATTTTTTTGCTTTTTCACTCGACCCTGGCTTGGAATTTCATTTATTTGAAATAAATGCCATATATCATATCTGTTTCCATCCAGTGGCAATTTAGACTGTCCAACATTGTCAAAAATATCAAATTAATGTCATTTATTGTAATTTATACATAATCTATTGGCAAAAATATGCTTGGTGATGGTGATGACATTGCAGTTCTGGTAATGACATTTGTTTCAGTGATGACAAATCACTGATTGCAATCTATTGCAATTAAATGTTTATAATTTAGAAACCCAAGTTGAACTGACTTTGTGAAAAAAAAATGTATTTCTTTTAAAAAAAATTACTTTAAATGTATCTGCAAAAATGTCATCACCATCACAGTCGTCATTACCACTACATTTCAAGCTATAATGTGCTGGTAATGACTGTGTTGGTGATGACATTTATACCGAAAAACTACCCTGAGAAGCAAAAATGATCACCATGCAAGTGTAGCTAGCTAAAATTTCAGGAATATTCAAAAATACAGAAATACAATGCATATGGTAATGACACAATAAGTGTACATGCCCAAAACGAGGGATAAAGAGTAGATTTTGTTATGTTTCTGGACATCAAGGCATCAATCTTTCTGCTTGACACTCATGTATTCCACTGTGATATTAGGTGACCATGGTTACCAAATATTGTTTTGATAAAAAAAACAGTAGCAAAGTGCCTTTATGTAGAGTGTGCTGGTAATGACGGTTAAACCATGGGACAGGTAAACATTAAGCAAAATAAAGCAGGAAATGCATATGCATAATGTGTGCATGCAGTTCATTAGTTCAGATAACATTTAATTCAGATTTTTTTAATTCATTTTTGATAAATAATGTTTGAGATATGGCACAATATGTGAAAACTCTGGTTGCGG
Source organism: Alosa alosa (assembly GCF_017589495.1). NCBI lineage: Eukaryota > Metazoa > Chordata > Actinopteri > Clupeiformes > Clupeidae > Alosa > Alosa alosa. The sequence goes on from NC_063191.1 coordinate 31,223,301, forward strand.
ACAACACCAAAACACTGATATTGTACCATAAAACGCCAATAAAATGTGTCTAAATCATGAATAGGAGCAACCAAAAAGTCTAGGCTTGTTTTTCTTTATACTAATTAGTGATGCTAAACATTATTAGATTTACACCCTGTGGACAGAAATAGGCCCCAATTCTGGGAAATACCCAATTATAAATATCTGGCTGGATGACAGACTATTTTTTAAAACACATGTGCTTGAACTACAGAATAAAGTCATGTCTCTCCCATGAAAAATAGACTGTTGATAGTTTAATCAACAATACTATCAGTTTTACACTATGGCGTTGTGTATATACATGCTTCCACCTCAACACTGAAACCACTTGATACAGTATACCACAGTGCCATACGTTTTATTACCGGTGATGGATTTAGAACTCATCATTGCACACTTTACCAGAATATGGATTGGTCTTCCTTATCAGATAGGAGGGATAGACATAGCCTCCTCTTGCCTTAGGTCCCTGTTATTTTTTTTATTTTTTTATTTTTTTTAATGATATGACTATGGTACAGTACCCTTGTTTTTAACTAACTCGATTTTGCCTGATTTATGTCTTTATTTTTCTTGGGTGTTCTTACATTTTGATTGTATTCTTCTAGAAGTATATGTACTTTGTACTCTGTTTTTTGTACTGTTTGCCATCAGGGTTTGCGGCAAAAGAGCTTTCTGGGCTCAGTCAAATTTCCCTGAATAAACAAATTCATATTATAAGAGGGTTCTATATATAGATCCCTGGGGTTCTATAATTGGTAGGAATGAACCATTAGGGAAGAACCATTTAAAAAAAAAAAAAATCTATATTGAACCATGTGATAACAAGAAGCCACTTTTTGTTGAAATGTTTCTTAACTTGCCATGGAATTAAAAAAATAGGCCTATAGTGTTTGGCTGGCCATCATTTGTATCAAATTAACCATTAACCAAACTAAAGGATAACTGGACAGACCACTTTGCATTAGGACCACAGAGTGAGTAATGAGTAAAATTAACAATTTGTATTACTTACTCAGTTTTTATCAACTTTTCATTAACACTCACAACATAAGTAATTTGGGGTCGAAAAAGTGGACCAACTTACTGACAGTGAGCTGAGGCTACTAGTACAACTTTAATTCAACCTTCAGACATTTGCAGATCAGTCCTCATTTTCTTGCCGGTTCAGGTGCAGATGGATATCAGTAATTCGATGAGATATCAGTAATTCGATGAGTAAACAATTTACTGTTGCACACATTGTTTCATGTCATGTTGTAACATTTATTCAGAACCAGTTTGATGTGCTTTCTTGCTAACAGTGACAACAATAGCTAGCTAATAGTTAATGTTAAGTTGCTGGGAGAAGGAGTAAGGGTGTGAAAAAAGTGTCTTTTTTTTCAAAAAAAAGTGCTAACATTAGTGAACATTTACATTACATGTGTTAAGCTCATTTTATATTCATTACGTTAGCTACGAGGCAAATGAAACAGGTGCTACTGTAAGACCAGCCTTCATTCTAGCATTAACATTAGGCTGAATATCTTTCATCCAAGCTATTTGTAACTAACAATGTAGAAATCAGTGAACTTTGGATTGTATTGCTCACCATTTTTCATGATCTGCTAGGCTATTATCGCTTTGTCGAACTCTCATTGCAAACATATACGAGAGACTGTGCAGCGTAGCTAACGGGCTGGTGTTCACTTGTCATTTTGGACGTGAGCTAAAGGTACAAGGTACAAGGAAGTTTATTGTCACATGCATATAGTTACTGGAAGTAAGAAATGCAGTGAAATTATGTCTGGTGTCAGCCTATTTGTGCAAAGTTGGGGGGGTAAAAAGTGCAGTAGAAGAGGGGTTTAGTAGATTAAGTGGCAAGGGCTGCATAAAAAAGGTGGGGGAGGATTGGGATTGGGTGGGGGGCACCAACAAGGAGCACCCAAGAGCAACGGGGGCAAGGAAAAACTCCCTTACCAAGGAAGAAACCTTGGGCAGATCCACGGCTCAAGGGGCTAACCCAACTGCCAGGGGTCTTGGTGTGTGTGTTGGGGGGATGACAGGGGAGATGGGATAGTGTGCTGTGTATGTGGGGAGAGGGCAGTGTGCAATATGTGTGCAGTGTGCTGTAAGTATGTTGGGGATGTGTGTTGGAGAAGCTTCCTGATGAAATAATGTGCTGTGTATGTAGGGGGGCAGGGACTTACTATTGCAAGCAGAGTACTGTATGTAATTTATGTGAGTGATGACAGTGAAGATGTGTGTGTGGGCAGGAGGGGAGTGGAGCAGTGACTGTGTGTGTGTGTGTGTGTGTGTGTAGTGTGGGTAGGTGGGGGCAGTGTGCTGTAAGTATGTAGAGGATGTGTGTTGGAGAAGATCCTGAAGACAATGTGCTGTGTATGTGTGTGTGTGTGGGGGGGGGGGGGGGCAGTGTGCAGCAAGTATGTAGAGGAGGCTAGGCAATCAAGGACATGAGTAGATGGAGGAGAAATCAAAAATAATAAATAAAAAGTTGGACATAGCAACAGTTACTAGGTGGGGCGGGCCTACCACTGAATGACTGACAGTTCAAGAGGATCTTTGCAATAACTTTAGATTAGAATTAATTCTGAAAATATATTATAATATTTATATTTCAGAAAAAAATTAAACAAAATCACCACACCAATTATGGGTTATGATAATTATTTCAACCTGATAATGAATGATGATGAAAATACATAACTATCCCAGAGCAACTACAACTAGATTTGCGGTTCCGAGGAAACTGCAAGAGTGGGTTTGATCAGAGGCATGGAACTCGGCCTCATCCAAGGATTCCAACGGTACCTCATTTATGAAAATCGGGCACACGGATCAAAAGTTATCTGCATTAACGCAACATCCAATAAGCTAAAACGCATAAATACTGTGGTTGCTATGCTGGTTGCTAGGGCAATCATGCTGCTTGCTATGGTGGTCACTAGGTTAGAAGGCCAGCGCCTCCTGAGAGGCCTGAAGGGTCAGTTCTGAGGTTGTTGGCTGCTGGAACCGAAAAATGGACTGCATTTTCTTAAAAGACAATGTGACTGAAGTGCGGGCAAAGTTTGCACAGAAATGTACGATTTTTCCCACCCTCATCGACCTTGTCATAAAACTTGTTTAAATGATCACATGATGATTACATGAGAAATACTTCTCAAAACAACAGCAATTATATGGGTGCCGTTGTTTTGGGATGTTTCCCTCATGCAAGCATCATACACTGATAAGAGTATATGCTATTTAATTACATTTCATTTGAATGCCTGAATGTAAGAATTCAGGAAACACAATACCAGCTTTTCACATTTCTGTTGTTTACTAGTTTATGTAAATCACATAACACATGAACTGTTTACATACTACTGATAGCCCATTACTGTACACAATAATACCGTGCCCATTCATTAACATATATTAAACATCAGTCGTCTTGTTTACACATTTAAACCATATTTGCACTTCAAATTTCGACTCCAAATTGTAGTAACTACATCTACGAAGTCTAAGGAAGATAACCAGGTAGTCTTTTCAAAGATTACGTCGATTTTATGAGAACGCCAGCCCTCAGAAAAGCAGTAACTATTCATTCATTCACTTCCTTTTTTCTAGCTCGCAAAATCGCGGTTGTTCTGTTTACAAATCAAAACCATATTTACACTTCGAATTTCGCCTCCAAATTGTAGTAACTACATCTACGAAGTCTAAGGAAGATAACCATGTAGTCTGTTCAAAGATAAGATACATTTTGACAGAACTACAGACCTCGTAAAAGTAGTCCCTAAAATGACTCCATTCACTTCATTGCAAAATCGCGGTTGGGCTGTTTACACATTAAAACCATACTAACAATTTACATTTCGACTCCACATCGTTGTAACACCATACCGAGGGTCTTAAGAAGTGAGTAAATTTGGCTGATTACGTTAACGCATTTCCAGGGCTTAGTTATCATCTAAAAAAAAGCAGTGGCTATTGCTAACGCATTCATTTTCAATGCTTAGCATGTTAGCTAACATTAATAGGTTTGTATATGTGCTAACGCTTACTTGAACGTTCCCTATTGTGGCTTGTGGGGTAGAATCCAACTTGTTGACACGTTTAACATTACTGTTGTTTACTACTTTATGTAAATCACATGACTATAATAAACTGTAACTTACTGAGAGCTAAGGTAATTCTGATTCAGACTGCCAAGTAATATCCAAACAGTGTGATGAATGGCCATCACGTAAAGCATATGACAACAGCAAATAGCTAATGTTTACGTTAGCCCGTGCTTTCAGGGCACCTCGGAATGACAAGGACCGCCCCCATAGAGCTGGTAAATTCCGCCCTTTCCGCTCTCCCCGCTGGACCTCTAGATTGAAAAATCGTTAATGCAAGTGAATGTGAGTCTGGTCCCGTTTGAATTTTGCCATGAATGTGAACATATGTTGTCTGTGAATTTTAATATACATTTTCGTGTAAAGATTGCTACAATTGAGCGGGTAGAAGTTTGATGCGGTTAAACTTTGTGTGAGAGCACTTTGTGGACTACAACTTTCCGCTAGGCGACAGCTTAACTAGTTTCCCATAACAACCATCAGTTGGTCGAGATGTAGAGGGTTATTAAGATCGACTTTGAACACAGTGAACCATACAACTTTACAATCACACTGTATCATAGTGTTAATGTGTTGAGTGAAGCTAGACATGTTTGAATATATTTTTGTTACCATGTGTGTTTATTCCTGCCGTTACAAAAACTAGCATCTCAGTTAATGTTAGCGATTAGAGCTAGCTCACGTCACAGGCGACAAGTAGTCTTTCTCGTTATGTCTTTTCCACAACTGATAGCCGAAGAATCATATAATATACTGTCAAACTCGTAACATGAAAAATTATATTAAAAATTCACAGACAACATATGTTCACATTCATGGCACAATTCAAACGGGACCAGAAAATAATTATTCCCAAGTTCACATGAAAACTGTTGGACATGAAAGGCCACATGGACTACAAACGAACTACAACGTGACGACAAAAGTGATGACGAGCCCCTAACTGGGCAACTCTGTTAGCAAAATCTAGCGGTTGTGGCTAGATGGGATACAGCTAAGAACGGAAGTTACGTAACAGATAGTGAAATCTCGCCGCTCAGGACCGGAAGTAGGAAGCGATCGTGGATATTCCAAAGGAAACAAGAAAAATAGCTATTTTGCGAACATTAACATCACTTTTATGTTATAAATTCATGTTAGTAATACTATTACAAAATAAATAGTTTAGTTATGATCATGGGTGTCCCAAAGAAGTAAAATATATATAGACACGTAAGTTTAACTTTACCCCGCGTTACGAGAACTTATAATTAAAGACGTCTCAGCCATGGATATCCGTGTCATAAATGAAAACTATTTTTAAAACTATTTTTATGGATCGTTGTGAAAGAGTTGCTTCAATTGCACAACGAACACTGTCATTTCCCTTTGGGGATGGACCATAACTGGCTGTGATGGAGCTGCTAACGATTGGACTAAGATCGTAACTTTTGAAACCTGGCATGCAATATCTCCCTCTGCACGGAGACTCGACTCCATCTGTAGAGAACACAACATCTAGGCTTACATATATGTGCAATGTATTGGCAGTACCATTATGAATCATATAGATATATGCAGTGAACAGAATATATTATAATAAAAACTGAATAAATATGGTATGAACCATATGGACGGATACCGGTATGTACAGTACAGTTATGTGCCGTGTGGTAACAGTACTATTGTAGTGCAGAAACAGAAACAGAAACATCAGAGAGACTTGCTTCTACAGCTACATAAGATAAGAGTTAGAGAGTCACAATATGTCCAATATGATTTCATTTAATTTTAGGGGGGTGGGGTTTGTGATTTTCACATACAAACAAAGCATTTTGGTGCATTCTGACAAAATAGAACATTTCCTGTGTTGGTAACTTTACTCATAAATCTATCTACAGTCAAATATGCATTTAGAGAAATACAATAAAATATCAATATAATATAATACATTTTATGTGTGGTTGTTTAAGACACACTGAAGGCATGATGCCACCATAGGTTTGCAGAGAACTACAATATGCACACTGAAGGCATGATGCCACCATAGGTTTGCAGAGAGCTACAATATGCACACTGAAGGCATGATGCCACCATAGGTTTGCAGATAACTATATACAATATGCACACTTGAAAGGGGTGGGGTGGTGGTGTGGGGGGGTTGTGAGGGCCGCTGAAAACCAGTGTCCATCCTCACACGAAGGGGTGTGGGGTTGTGAGGGCCGCTGAAAACCAGTGCCCATTCTCACAGAAAAGAGTTACAGTTAATCTGCAGCCTTAGGCACTGGTTAGCAGAAGGTGTCCACTACAAACCAACAAACCCCACTTCTAAAAAAACACAAACACATTTGCGCACTCCCCGGGAAAACAGGAGATTCTGTCAATCTGAATTTTAAGTTTTTAAGTTGCTTACATAATAACATTGGCCTTTATATGACACATTATATGACACAGGAGGGAGAGGGAGACGCGCGCACACACACACACACACACACACACACACAAACTCGCGCATACCTCCTGACCAAAACTGCGGTCTTTAGTTAAGACTGTAAACTTAGTCATGGTTTCTTCCTCGTAATCACTGAGGTACTTCTCAAAACTCCTGTACGACGAGAAGAAAGCTGCCATTGTTATAGTAACAATATCGTCACCAGAACGGCTCTGGTATCGTCGAGATTTTGCGATATTTCACTGTCTGTTACGTAACTTCCGTTCTTAGCTGTATCCCATCTAGCCACAACCAAATATAGCCCCAGGTTCCGACCTCTGACTCACACATTAAGTGACGTGAATGACGCGGAATGATGATGTTTTCACTCGGACAAAGATTTTTCTGAAACACATGAACGCTAGGTAACTTACTTATCGTTGACGTTGACCCGACACGTTACATATAAGTTAGAGAGTTCTGTTTTCCCAAGATGGCGCCCGTCTGTATATGTGAACGAGACGTGAACGGTACTGTTTTTCTTTTTAATAAACTGCCTGTAGACTTACACAGTTCTCAATGCTTCGGTTTACATGTAGATACCCTCATTATGCTACGGTGTAAGTGTGTTGCTATTTGGAGCCTTGGTAGCGATTTATTTTTACTACGTTTAGTTCAAGCATCGTTGTTTGGTGGGTCAGGTGACGAGCCGTCGAATCACAGCACAGCACCCAGAATGCATTGCAACACACTGTCATGAAGGGACTCATCGTTAGGTCGGCTTTAAATAGCATACAGAACCTATAGTACTTTAACCCTTTAACCGCCAGGATTTTTTTTTAAAAACACTGGATTTTGACATCAACATTTCAAAAGGCTGTGGCTTGAAAGTGATTTGAAATACAGGGAAAATGTAAATGAGAAAGTATGACCCAAAGTTTATGAGGGGAGTAAATGTACTCATCTAATTTGCATATTATGACATCACTGGGCGGCGGCAACATTGAATTCCGCAACTTTCAGTAAATACTGGATGTTATGGTTATGGTTATGGAATTTAGCAGACACTAAACATATTTTTTTGTGTTTTTTTTTACATTTTATCTACATAACAGCTGAACAAGGAAACAGGAAAAAGTAAACCAACAGTAGTGGACTATAACTATAGCTACTGCTGTACCATAACAGACTTTTTTTTTTTTTCAAACAATGATGATTTTGACATCACGATTTCAAGAGGCTGTGGCTTGAAAGTGATTAGAGATAAAGGCCTAATGTATATTAGAAAAATGTTGAGCATGACCCAAAGTTTTTGAGGGGAGTAAATTTGCTCACCTAATCTGACAACACTGGGCGGCTCTGGCGGCTATATACAGTATAATTACGCAACTTATACATATTTTAACTTTTTTTTTTTTATCCACATAACAAATGAACAGGTAAACAGGAAAATGTAAACCAAAAGTAGTGAAGTAACACTAAAAGCTATACCAGAACTAGTAATAGTAAAAGTGTTTTCGTTGCAGAAACCAATCTATCTATCCAGGTGACATTGTTTGTAGTTCTTTAGAGTGTGGTACCGCTCATTGCAAGGCACAGCACTCAGACCTATCCCACACTGACTGCACCTGTACTTTGTCTGGTGGCGACCTTTAGGGCGGGTGCGATCTGAGCAAACTGCACAATCTGGGCGGTCAACAGCATCTTGGAGCCAGTGTTGTTCCAATGGCATTTCTACCCCCTGTGCTGAAGGCCTTCCTCCTTTTTTGCTTTCCTTTTTTGAATACCCCTCTAGTAAAGCAGTAATGATATCCTGAATGAAGGCATTCAGTGGCTTGTGTGGACCAGGAGTACACCTGCTGTAAATTATGTGGGAGTTGACCACACTGATGCTTAGAACCGCATTGAAGATGTGGTTGTACCATTTCCTAGATCGGTGTGGAAAGAGGTAGGTTTTCATCCTCTGATCAGCTGTATCTACTCCTCCCATAAAGCTGTTGTACCTGTCCACACACACAGGTCTGTTTATGTCTCGGAAACCTGTTGCTGTGTGTCCTAATTCTTTTCTGAACACACGAGTTCCCATGCAAAGACGACAGCATAGTGAGACGTTTTGTGTCATGCCACGCACAAGCCAACAGTTTGCCATGTCTCATGAACACAGGGTCATCTCCTTTTTTCATAGGCAACTCAGATGGTTTCAGGCCCCTTGGCATACCTCGCCTGTTGCTGCTCACTGTTCCACACAAACCTGTGTCATTCTCTGCTAGTTCGTTTGCTATGGCTGGTGATGTGTAGTAACTGTCCATGTACACTGCATGCCCTTTCCCTGTGTATGGGGACATAAGTTGACGAACAATAAGGTGGGTGGCACCTAAATGATCAACGTCGTCATCTGAATTGTGTCCAGTGTACATGGACCATTGCAAAACATAACCAGAGCCGGACTCACTCAAAACAAATGCTTTGAAGCCAGATTTGTCTGGCTTATTGGGGTTGTACTGTCTCAACGTTGACCTTCCCTTGAACGCTATAGTCATCTCATCTAGAGAGAGTTCTTTGTGTGGACCATAAACATCTGAAAAGCGTGGAATGATCAGGTTTATTATGGGACACACCTTGAACAGTCTATCATGACCTGGTTGACCCCGCCCAACATACTCTCTGTTGTCAGCAAAATGGAGAAAAGACAGGATGATTTCAAATCTGTTCCTTGTCATTATAGTCCCAAAGCCAGGTGTATAAGTTGGCCAAAATTCTGCCCAATAATCCTCTATCGCGGATTTTTCTACCAGTCCCATGCACAAATGCAGTGACAGGAAGGCCTTCATCTCAGGGACAGAAACATCATACCACCCATGAAACCTGGATTGGGGTTTTAGCTGTTGAAAGTCTAAGTACTGATTGGCATACCTGTTTGTTTCAATTGTTATTAGGTTCCAGAAATCATCTGTCAGAAACAGTGACAGAAAATCTAGGGGGTTATCATTGGATACATTTCTGACTCCTTGATATCCAACAGGCTCATCAAAGGGCTTGATCCATTCCTGAAACACCTCTTCATTTCCCAAATGAATCCAACCATCACTATCATCACTAATTTGCCCACCCCTGATGCCTCTACCATGTGAAATCCCAGCCCTATTTCGACCACCCCTGTTGTCTCTACCACGTGAAATCCCAGCCCTATTTCGACCACCCCTGTCTCTATCACGTGAAATCCCAGCCCTATTTTGACCACCCCTGCTGCCTCTACCACGTACACCTGCTCTCCTACTGACACTACGACCACGATTACCCCTGTCACCCCCACCTCTATTGGGCAAAGGATAAAAACGAACATCGTGTTGTGCTTGGTGTACACTTTCGTCGCAACACATGGCAGCATCGCCGGTCGCGCCGTCATTATTTGCCCTTGGCCGATCGTCATTCCCTAAAGGTAGATTTTCACCTTCAGAATCAGAATCGGCATATACCCCTAGCTGAACCAACACTTGCTTAGTCGAAAACATTTGTTTTGCCATTTTTTTAGCTTCAATCTACCCGAAAACAATGGAATTTAATGCGAAAAACCACTTCCGCGTTTGAGCATGAACCCACACTCGTCTCTACTTCCTCAAAATTTTTTCATTGGAACATGACATAAGTGCAGTCTTGAATCGAAGCTCTGGGTGTCTGCCATCTAGTGGTAAAGAGTACAAATGAGATTTTACACTGTACTTGAGTAAATCGTCTGTTTTATTCAGTAATGACGCTTGTCGCAATATTGCGACATGGGCGGTTAGAGGGTTAACGTTGTCTGTAAGCTTCACAGATCGTGGCAAGACAATTGAATTGATTGTGGACTTCTTGCCGGGCAATGATAAGTAACTTAACTTGAATAGTAGTGTTGCGTGGATGTGCATAATATCTGACTGAATGTGTGTTTCTCAATGTTATAATCTATACAACTGTTTACATGACTAAGTTTGAATGGAGCTAGCTGGGCATTGAACGGGGCTTAATGGATTGGAAATTTATTTATTTATTTTTTTTAAATGACCTGTATGAACATGGATTCACTTTAAAAAAAGATGGCAGAGCGCGAAGCGCAATGCTAACATGCAAACTATGCTAACCATGTTACTTAGTTAACTTAGCTAATCATTGTTAGCAGTTTTGCTAAAAATGCTAACCATGCTAACTAGCTACAGTGGGTAGGAGTCATAGTTGATGACAAGTAACAGTTACAATGGCTGAACAGTTCAAATGTTCAGTAGTTTAAAGGGTTAAATTGTTTAACAGTGAAATATTGTAGTGAGGACTTTTATTTTGAAACAGTTTTTGGCAGAGGAAGCATGTTTATACGGTGACGATGAAAAGAGAAGACGCAGAAGTGGCGTCGCGTTTTTTTATTCGCGTTTAGATGAGCATTCTCAGGGGGAAATCTTTTTTTATATGAAGACGCAAGAGTATGTGATATTCGATTGGATATGCATTCTAGACCGCTGGGTGGTGGTGTGATAGAACCCCGGTACGTCACGCACAGACATTCTAATTTGACAGTTTAGCCAGAGAGGTAATCAAGGATGTTTGGTTTAGCCGTTTAGATGGAGACGCAACCCGGGTCGTCTTCAATACTCTACACTCTGGAAGGAGTCTTCAGATTTTTGCGTCTTCAAGCCCCGATGGCGGGGTCGCCGTGTAAACGAAAGGCACTTATGATAAAATATTTTGTCGTCTTCCTTCGCAATCATTCTCATATAAACGGCCCCTGAGACTGGCAGTTGATCCAGGTGGCCTGAACACCTGCCATAGGATTCTAATTGCTTAACGGCCGTATTATGATGTCATAATCGGCAATGTTAAGTCTATGGGGATTTTTAAAAAGTTTTTCTTTAATAGTTTAAAAAGTATAAAAGTTTCAAAGTTGAAAAGACAGACCAACCTGATCTGTTTGAAGACCTACGTTACAAAGTTTGAATGAAGTTTCTAAGTTAAACTGTTCAAGAGAAATTGCGTACGGAAAAAGTGGTAAGCGGAATAATAATAATAAGAAGAAGTTGCCTAGGAAGAACAGTACAGTGCATTTTCATGCACTGTAATAAGAAGAAGCCTAGGAAGAACAGTACAGTGCATTTTCATGCACTGTAAAAAGCCTTGGAAGAACAGTACAGTGCATTTTCATGCACTGTAAATAATAATAATAAGAAGAAGCCTAGGAAGAACAGTACAGTGCATTTTCATGCACTATAAAAAGCCTTGGAATAACAGTACAGTGCATTTTCACGCACTGTAATAAGAAGAAGAGGCCTAGGAAGAACAGTACAGTGCATTTTCATTTTCAATAAGTAAACTTAAGGAGAACAATAATGGGCTTGCTGGATCCAGGGCTCTCAAGTGTCACGCATTGAGCGTGACAGTCACTCATTTCAGTCTTTTGTCACGCTCTCCCGCCACACATTGTATTTCTCACGCAGAAAAACTATTTATATATTTAATATGCTGCGGCAGCGCCCAAAATGTCTCTGGCCGCGCCGCTCTCACTATGGAACCGGCAGGAATCAAGCGCATCTCCCCTGGAGTTGAGCCTGCCACTTATCGGCCAATCAAAAATAACGAGAGGGGCTACACGATAGCCAATCAGAAAATAACTGTATTGTATCTGGGTAAGATTTAACGCAACAACCAATGAAAAACGCGTATCCTGGAATTGTTGAACGTGAATTATTGAACGTGAACCTGTTACCTACTTCCAAGTTTCGTTCACCTTGGAGCTTCGAGCATCAGTTCATGGTTTCAGCACAGAGTAAGTGATCTTTTAACATTACAACAAATCCACAACTTGTTTGACACAATGACAACGTGACTGCTGCTATAGAGAATGTTTCTCAGCTAATTAGCATCAGTTGTTCATGACTGTCTGTAACTTAGCCAACAGTTTCACAGCCTGTTCATTGACAACACTTGCTCAGAACAAGTAGCCTTCACCGTTCACACGATGACTGACATATTGTCACATTCTAAACATCTCTCTCTCTTCAAATAGGCTTAATCATTTTATTAGCACTAAACAAATTAAAGTGTATTGCATAGCCTATTGTTATATAGGTCACTTTTAAAATCAGGTCATATTATATAATTATATCCTGGCCATGGATGCATTAATCATTGCATCTGTATTCAAAAATGTCGGGTAAAAAGCAATTAAGCATCCTCTCATTCACCCTGAGAGGAAAGCCCCCTAAAAGGTCCAGGTTAGTGGATGCTCAGAGGTGGTGAAAAGGCCCATTATTGAATTGTCAGTGCCATGTGTCAAATCATTTCTTTTGCAAATCTGAGAAATTATAAATGATACTTTTGCCCCATTTTGGGCATTGCTCCTACATACTTTAGCCAATAATCAAACGTCTGCTCTCTTTTGGAAAGCTGAGACACTGTTGGAAAACAATTAGAATAACTGTGTGATGTACTGTCACAAAGTTACAAAGGCTAGATTATTCTTTTATTTTTCTACCGGATAACAAGCATCTTTGAACTGACCACATTTCAGCCCTCTAGGTCTTGACTTGATATGACTTAAGTCCTAGCATTAGGTCTTGTCATGCTGTGTGCAAAAGTAGATCAATATAGAATGACAACATGAGTACTTTAGACTATTATTTGCCAAGGTATGCTCATGCATTTGGTAAAATGCCCTATGAAAACTCCCCATAGGACTTTGGGTTATCCAAAATGCATACTGGCAATCAAATGCTTACTGCATATGAACCCCACATAAGCATAATCTTGGCCTCAAATGAAAGGTAATACTCTGAAGTTTCATGCTTGCATTTGGATTGTAGGCTACTTCAGGTTCTGATATGACTACACTAAATATGGAATAATTACAAAAAATACAAATCTTTACAATTTCTATTTCAATTCAATTGGTGTGTATAAGACGGGCTATATTTCTTCACAAATAATATTGGATCAACTGGTAACTGACCTGGGGCTGGTGTATGCTAGCTGGTGATGCTAGTTGCGCGTGTAAATCCTCACACCCCTAACCTTAAGAACGCTTCTAACCGCTGAGTTGGAAGCCTGGGCTTTTAGCTCAGTGGTTAGAGCGCTCGACTCCCATGCCAGTGTGTGTTGACTGTGTGGTCACTCTTGCCTGTCCTCAAAACTTGAGAGCCCTGTGGATCAAACCCACTAACTATATAATCCAAAGCAGGTCTGAGACCCATAGAGAAGATTTGAGCCATTTTTCCATTAAAATAAATAAAATAATTTGCTTAAATACGGTGCGCATCAAAAAGTTAGTGCGACATGTGTGATGGAAAAGCGCTTATATTGATGTAACGTCGGTTTTGTCGTGATAAATTAATTCGCTCGCCAGAGGTGGATTAACAAGAGTTAATTCGACATTAATGTGATTGAAAAGGGTTGGAGCGATGTAAGTTACTGTGACGCGTGCTCAGAATGTTTACAAAGCTAGCGCGAAAATCTGAAAATTGTCTCACGCATATCAAGACCTCATAATAGTGTTCCATTCGCTACCTTTGATACATTCGCTAGAAGTGTTCCATTCGCTAGATCTGTTGATGGAAAACCGTCCAGCGCAGTAGAAAAACAACAGGGACAATGACATCATTTTAATTCGCTAGAATCGTTCTGTTGAATGGAAAACCGTTTTGGTGCTTCTAATATCGCTTAAAATTACATTGAATTATGTGTTAATTCGCTTGAAAACCTTATGGAAAAAGGGCTATAGTGTGAACTGAAAACTGAGGCCCCATCAGAGCTGAAGTGCACCAGAAAGAGATCTGAGTCCTCTTTCAAATGAACTCACAATGTGAATACAAAAAGTCCCTTTTGTTTTGGTCCTCTTTCTGGTCCCCTTTTAGTGGACTGAGTTTGGTTCTTTTCAAAGGGAATATATGTGAAAAAGCCCTCACATTCAATTGAAGTGATATTGGTCAAAATTACCGTTAAGGCTTAATGTCTAAAGTCTAAAATCTATTTTAGTTCTAATCATCATAGTTCTAATCATCATCCCAAAATCAAACATAAGGTGTGTTAGAATGTCTATTTTTGTAATTAAAAAAAGCTAAAAATGCAATATTGCCGCATTTTGCTAGCCTAGAAATCTAGACGCACCCTAGCGGCAGCAAATTACATTTGCTTCCAGGGCTAGTCTAGCAACTCTCTGGTTTGGCTTGAATTCCCTGCTACTTGAAAACAAAGAAGATGGATGTTGCTTTTGGCTAACAGTGTGACACGAGTTTGAAAAAAAAAAAAGTTTGAACTAGCCAACTAGCTCCGCTGGTGGGAAATCGCATGGGACTCAGCGCTGTCCTATTGCATGCAGAGGGAATTTGAAAGACAACCGATTATCCCGCCCCTCGGACTGAGCACTGCGAACGGTGAGTGCCCAGACCCTACATTTTAATGTGGGTCTGGCTTGTCAGGCTAGCATTTTGCCACTCAAAGTGTTAATTATATGGCGTCAGATTAAAAGTGGTTTCTCAAAATAACTTTAACAATAGCTTCACCAGCCTGTCCATTGTTCACACCTTATCAACAGGAGAACGGGCCAACACACTTTGTGCCTGCTCTCGCCGTTCAAGTGAGGAAGTCACAACGTGTTTTCATGTCACAGATTTTTCCCTCTTTCCACTATTGTAGTATAATAAATAGAGCTGCCCAAACTGTTGACCATCGGGATTCTGTTTATTTTAGTTAGCTTGGTTAGCCAACATTAATTGGAGTATTGTCAACATTAATTGGAGGATTGTCAAGCACCACAAAGCACAGCATTGGATGCAGCTGAGGATGCACATATGTGTTTGCTGTGTATAACATGTTAAATGGGGCTAAGCAGGGTTTTGCTAGTGAAAGATTGAAGGGCAAATGTATGCTTCAAAGCAAGATGCAAGGCAAGAAGCAAGACTTGAATGGTTAGGTCATGTTTGAGATTGGTGCTCTGTTATATAATTGTCATGACTCAGAGCAGCAATGCACCTCCAGGCCAAGAGGTATTGTTGGCGAGCCCTGTCGGCTCATGCTCTCACAGCAGGTCAACGAGGCAATCGTGCTCTTGTGCAGCACAATAAAAGGCCAAGGCGCAGTTGCAACAGCGCTCGGTCATGAACGCACATGCGCCCAAGGATCGCTGTGATTTGGAATTCTGGAATGACTTTTCAAGTAGGACCGTCTTGACCTACTCTGGACATTTGGATCTCTGATTTGTGAACTTCGGCTTGCTCACTCTTGACTTGCCCTAAGATCTGATAATGTAAATTTATTAGCCGTCTAATTTTTTGTATTGGGGATGGTGTGTTTGTGCTGATGTGCGGTTATTGGTGTCTGCCAAACATAGCGGCTAGTCCAGTGTTTCTTAACTGGTCTGGCCTTGGGACCCTCAATTTCCCAGTGTCATTAAGTTAGTGCTTAAGGCAAGTGATGCAGTGAACTACGAGGTAGCGTAGTGCCTGTACTTGTTTGAAACATTTCCATGTGGCGTTTAAGTTTTGATGGTTCCATGTTCTCATATACAAATAATGTGTATTAAAATAAAGATCTGACATTAGATATTTTTTTTTAAAAAACACAAGCTCCACGACCCACCCAGAACGGTTCCACTACCCACTTTTGGATCTCAACCAACCAGTTAAACATTGGTCTAGTCTGATGGCAGTTCATCAGACTAAAGAACCTTCTTTCATTTGACCTTGGAGTTTTCCTCTTGTCCTTGGGCGAACTCTAGTCAAGATTTAATATGAGTTTTGTCACTCTCCCCTAAAGCTTTGACTGGTGAAAAACCCAGACAATAGTTGTTGTACAGAGTCTCTCCTTCAAGATTTCCTACCCTGACAGTCTTTTGCACAGTCAGTTGGTTTGTGGGGATGGCCTGGCCTAGGCAGATTTACTCCTTTGCCTTAGAGCATTAAGCCTACTGTGGGGAGAAGCAACATGCTGGTTCAATAAGCTTTGCAGATAAACTCAGACATATTTGATTACAATGATGGGGTTATCCGTTTGTAAAGTGACTATTTGACAGTCATGTTTTGAAATCAGCTCTTCCCCAACAAGCAGTACTTTGTGGGGAGTTGTGGGAAAGTTTGCTTGCTAACATAGGTTGGCTGGCAGACACCTTGCAAATAACCTCAGACTTATTTTCTAGTTACAATAATTAGTTCATTGGTAGGCCACTGTGTCTTTTACAAAATCTAAGTAGGAAAAGGCCAAACAAATAAGATTAATATTTCCCAGCAGTCTATTCTGACTTACGTTTCGGTGGTGAGTGACGAAGTGAGCCATCAGGGGCATTATATTTACACATACATACAAAATTATGGTAGTCACTTTCACAGTCTATTCAAAATCATAAATGAGACTTATAACACACATTAATTCCTGGCAATTTATGTTCATTATTGTATTTACCTTAACAATAGGGTAAACGATACCAAATATTTTAATTCACTTTGGATACAAGGATACAAGGAAGTTTATTGTCACATGCATATAGTTACTGGAAGTAAGAAATGCAGTGAAATTATGTCTGGTGTCAGCCTATTTGTGCATTAATGGGGGTAAAAAGTGCAGTAGAAGAGGGGTTTAGTAGATTAAGTGGCAAGGGCTGCATAAAAAAGGTGGGGGAGGATTGGGATTGGGTGGGGGGCACCAACAAGGAGCACCCAAGAGCAACAGGATATTAAATGTTCAAAAGTATCTCTGTGAACGCATGCAGCCATACTCACAATTACATCATTAGACTGAAGCTTCTCAGCTGAAGAAATCTCCCAGTGGGTCCTCAAAAGGGTTTGGCTTATCTGATGTTTGGGTGACAGGAGTGCTCTGTTGGAGCATAAAGGGTTCAAAAGTTGTAAAACATGCTGCAATTATATATTAATGTGTGTGATTTGTAATTTTCTGTAATTACTAGGGCTGTCAAAATAACGGATTGATTTTGATTAATTAATTTGAGAAAAAATAACTGATTAAAAAAAAATAACGCAGATTAATTGATTCTGTATGACCTTTGACCCCGAGCCGTTGTAGTCAGTAACCATTAGACTGTAAAATAAAGGAGAGAGAAGAAAATGTGCTGCCTAGATCATTGATTGGAACATTTACTTTTCAAAAACGGCTTGATGGTATTGGTAAAAATAAAGTGTTGATGTATGTGATAAAAAACCTTCTTCCCGAAGCACTTTTGAATTTATTTCCTCAGCATATTAGGTCATATCATAGATTATTATTATGGCCATTATTAAAATAATAATAAAAGAGTTTTTGAACTTTAATGTCACTAATGCTGATTATTCAATGATTGATTTGAATTTAAATATTTAAAATACTTTCACAGCAAAAATCATATATGTGATTAATTTAGATTAATTAATCACAGAGTATGTAATTAATTAGATTCATTTTTTTAATCGATTGACAGTCCTAGTAATTACATTTTTACAGACAAAGATTATTATGGCCATTATTAAAATAATAATAAAAGAGTTTTTGAACTTTAATGTCACTAATGCTGATTATTCAATGATTGATTTGAATTTAAATATTTAAAATACTTTCACAGCAAAAATCATATATGCGATTAATTTAGATTAATTAATCACAGAGTATGTAATTAATTAGATTAATTTTTTTTAATCGATTGACAGCCATAGTAATTACATTTTTACAGACAAAATCGGTAAATTCATATTTTGAATGTTGTTGTTGTAGTTGGACTTTTGACCTTGACACATACCTCAAATGATACACCAAAAGGATCAGTACCAAAGGCATTGTTAAACTGATCTAATGCTGAAGTTGAAACCGGGTTGCAGTCTGGAGTGAATGCCACTTCTACAACTCCAGTGGCTGAAACAGGAGCCGTGGTGGAGGATACAGCACTTACTGGCTGATGAGCTATTTTGTTTTTTTCTGGAGACAGACATTACATGACATTAACAAGACATTAAACCACAAACATTACTGTACTTAACTTACAATAAGCATGACTTAAACAAGCAGGATTTAAACTTTAATATTGTAGATCATCATATTTTAGTGAAAGATAAAAAATAGACTGGTGATGTTAGTGATAGTTTTTGTGAATCATCAGAGACCAACTATTTGGAAAATGGTGCTGAAAGGACACATAAAGTGATCATAGGACCACACTGACAATGTATGAACGTTACAAATGTGAAAGTGAAAAGTGGTTTGTACCATTGATGTTGGATGAGATCTGATTGATGTCAAAGTCATCATGGTCTGCCACGTCTTGAGGCAGACCTACTCTGTTGGTGAAGTACTGAGCAAATGCTTCATCTCTATTGGGACTGAGCTTAGGGGTGGAAGCTGGCTCAGCTTTCCCTATTGAGGTGGGAGGAGGCTTAACCATCTGGAAATCCTTGAACATGTCTTTTCCTGTCTTTTTTTCTTTCTCACCCAAAGGATCCAGGGTCATGAAGGCATTCTTTATCACTGGAGGTTCCTCTTTAATCGGTGGCTTTGGAGGTAAACGTACTGGGGACATGGAGATTGGCTGTTGCCCTCCTATCATGACACCTATGCCTGGCAAGGGACTTTGTTGAAAGTGATTGCCTATGGGAGCAGACGGAGGCCAGACACCTACTGACCCTGTGGGATTAGTCTGGCTCCAGGACTGTGGTCCAGCTGGAGCTCCAAAGAGGGATGATCCATGATTCCCCCAAGGAATGGATGGACCACCAAAGGCAGTGGTGGATTGTGGAGAGATCACACCACCCTGGAGAGGCAACATAGAGGGACTTGTCTGTGGCCACATATGAGGGGCGATTTCAGGAACTGTAAGTTGGGGACCCAGGGACGTTGTACCTATATAGGAAAAAATAAAAGTTGATAGAAGCTGAAATTGAAGAAAGGAAATATTTGATCAGACACAACTGTATTTTCTACCTATCTACAAAGATGTAGCGGTCACATCACAAAAAAATACATGTGATGAAGTCTTGGGTCTGTAAATCACATATTGTGATTTTGAAGGAGAATATCTTTTGGAGATGATGATCGATCGTGTGTTGACAGTGCGTCTGTGAATAGAGGTGCGTCTTTGCGTGTGCACGACAGTGTCCACTAAGCCGACAATGTTTGTTTTGACCCTTTGCCCAACATAGCTGAAGGTGGCAGTGTTAAGGGTGATGGACGTGGTACAGACCGCAGAGGAAGTAAAAATAGGGCTCTGAAGGAACTACAAAGTAACCTGAGAACAGATTTGACTATCTAGGCTACTTTATGGTATAGTAGCATAGACTTTTCCTCTGCAAATATTATCGAATGAATTATTTCAAACACACCAAGGGCTCTATTTTAACTATCTAAAATGGAAGTATGAAAACGCAACACGCAAGTGGCTTTCTGGGCAGATCTTGGGCGCTGTTGCTATTTTACTGGCGGGATAAATGAATGTTGCGCCCGACGCAAATCTAAAATGGGGTGCTCTGAAGTAGCTACATTACTCATGGGTGTGGTTTGGGCCTCACGGGCAATAAAACAATCAGAGCGTCATCTCACATTCCCTTTAACAACAGGCACGCTTGTTCCATAGCTGATTGCTATTATGATGGCGGATTTGCCAGGCGCAGCCAGGAGCGTTCACAGCGCTATAAGCACTGTTCAGTTGAGAACAGTCTCCCGTGCTGCTGCTGGGGCATTTGGGTTAAATGGCATCGGCATCCAGTTAAAGGGACACCAGGCAAGCCTGATGCTTTTTCTCTATGAAACTCCCCCTCGCTCGGTCTGAAGCTCTTTTACTTTTCTTTGCGTCTTCCGTCAAGGGTTTTCGCTGCTTCTTCGCCGGCACTGCCATTATACACACGTTTGCAACAATCTCTAGCGTTTCGTTAGCCTGCTTCTGTGCTGTAAACTGATCCTGCTTCGGTCGGCGGGTAGGATACACCGAACTTGCAAGTGGGATATTCTTCCTACAGGCAGTAGGGCGGGCGAGAGAGCCTTCATTCGCCCCGTAATGAGTCATTTAACCATATACCGACTTACGAAGATGATTAATTAACACGAAAACTTTGCCTGGTGTCCCTTTAAACATCACGCCTCCTTAAGTCCTCTAATATTTCCTAATTTATGTCATCAACACATCCGTGATTCGTGGAAATGTTTACGCTAGATTTATGCCTATTTTTCACATCACATTTCACATCTCAACAATGAATGGACGCAGCAACTACAGAAACTGTAGCCATACTTGCTGCTTTCATTTACTATCTATGGTTGCTGGTTAACAGCACATAATAAGCTGATTTAAGCTAATTCACTAACTCAGGACTTCAAGGCCATCATGGATATAATACATTTTTTGAAAACAACAAAAGGATGGAGGGAACATTGCAAAGTTGGGAGTTATTTCAGATGGGCTACAACAAGGTAGGCAAAATTGTGGTGCTTGTCAAAACCTTAGCGCAGCTGGAATAATGCTTAGGCTGATGTTAAAGCACACACAATGTTTAAAGCCATATGCAACGGTAAATTGGAACAAAACTAAAAGGGCTGTATAAAGTTGTCCAAATGAATAGGTCGTAATTAGGCGTTGTAAAGATATTGCATGTAGACGTTGTACTATATAGGCTACTCAATTTTTAGGTGACCAATGCACGAACAAAACCGGGAAATGGACAAATATTATCAAGGCTTTGAATGTTTCCGTCTGTGCATGGGAGTAGATGTAGATCGGTCTGTAGATCGGTGTGCAATGCATTCATTCCTGCAGGCATGTGGCCATGCATACGCCTTTAAAATAGCATCTGAATTTGTGCCACTGACTTTAGACCAGGGTGTTCCTGGTCTGTGGCGGAATTGTTTTCTGAAACTGCAAAATATCAACAGGGAACGTTTGCGCCGGAACACGCCCCGTCTTTTCGCTGAACCGCCCCCGTGGGCGCAATTGAATTCCCTAATTTACAGACGTAAATGCAGCAGAACACATCAAGCGTGCACGGCTGCAAGTCCTTCTGTGGAGAGCTGCTGACAAAAAAACACCTCCAGTGTGTACTGATGATGTATCCCTGTTTGGTTGGAAAATAGAGTATGGAATTCCTGTGCCTGTTGACATTGCACCCAAAACAGGTCTACAGCTTGTTGCTTGTGGATGCAAGGCAGTGCCAGCATGTTCCAGGGTCTCTTGCAGCTGTCAGTCAGATGGACTACCATGCACCACCTACTGCCATTGCAAAGGTGGTGAACAGTGTGCAAATAAAAATTCGAAGATGGCTACACTTTCAGTGGAGGATACTGATGACAGCGAGGGAGAAATGTCTGATTGAATGAATGTTTTTTGGCAGAGACAGTTGATGTTTGTGATGTGTACAAGGCCAGCCTGGCAACATGTTCTGTATATAGTTGCTTTCAGAATCTGTGAGAAAGTTCTACTTTGTTCCTTTATAACTTTGTCTATTTGATTAATTGTTGAGGGTTCATACAATTTGTTGCTTAGCCTACCATTTCAGCGGTGTGACCTTACCAGGCTTTACAGTTATTATGTTCTCTGACATCATTGATTTCTCTTTGAGAAGAGTTTTCATTTGATACCATACATGATGGGTTTATACAGTAATGTGCATCTAGTTATTTTTTTATGGTAAAATGTGGCAAATTTGCAATTTAAAAAAATGCTCAAGGGTGCTGGAGCGGCACCCATCAGATTCTGAGTCTACACCCCCTAAACTATCAATTTATGCAAAAAAATTGCATTATTACTTTGTCACACCTATCCTGGGGTTCTACCTGACTAGCTTTTCCCCACCGCAGTATTTTAATGCCATCTAATCATAACGTTAGCGTGCACAGTCTTAAGCCTAAATCACACCAAAGATTCGCGACGAGATGAGCTGCAACATTCTATTAACCAGCAACTTGATGCAACATTCTAAAACTTTGCAACTGTGACTAGACATGGTGAATGCTTTGCGACAGCTTGCAACAACGTGCAACATCCACCCGTTCACACCCAACTCCTTTCTGCAACGGTTTTGTGTCATTGCGTATCTTTGGTTTGAATTGGGCTTTAAACAGACGATGTGACGGGTTTTAGAAGAGTAAAAACAACCCGAAACTAAAAAACAGACCAGGCCTCTATTGGAGACCGGCCTTTAACCCAAACCTGTCGCCACGCCAGGCGTTTAAAAGAGACAGGTGTCGACTCAGCTATTATTTGAAGTTTTACCGTAATTCGAGGTGGTTGCCACCCAGTGATGTCATGATATGGAAATTAGATGAGTAAATTTACCCCCTTCATAAACTTTTGATCATACTCAATGATTTTCACATTTAAAGTAGGACTTTGTCTCAGACCACTTTCAAGCCATAGCCTTTTGAATTGTTTATGTCAAAATCCAGTGTTGTTCTTTTAACCCTGGCGCTTAAAGCGTCAAAACAGATAATGGAAAGACATTATGGCAGTACTGTAGTTGATGGATTATTGCTAAGGGCTGATTCAGCCTGGCTGCATGGCGTGAACGTGGCGTGTCAGTTGCATGGCAGCTGTGTGGCGTTTTCTGTCTTTGCACACCAGAAACGTGTCTGACGCTGCGCTGTGGCAGACCCTCTGCCTATTAAAACATCTCTTCACTTTCTATTTTGAATGGGAACGCTTCCACCTCACGCGTGGATCACGCATCTTTTATTTATATTTCCCCAGTGAAGCTGCAATGATCCAAACAACCACCAGGTGGCACTTGTGAGCATGGTTAGGAACATCGGCTTTTGCCGCTTTGAGTCTAGATGCCCCAGTATGCTACAGTATGGACCATAAATTTAGCCTACCCAACGTTTGTTTCCACAATATTACCCCCTGATGAGCTTTTATTTCGATGGCTGATAGGCCTACACTGTCTCCTGCGACAGTCCCAACAGTTAGTACTGTAATTAAACAATCCAAAAGTGAATTACCGGTAGGCCTATATCCCGAAGCAAACGGAAAATCTTCAGTTAATGTAATATAGGCTAGCCTACCGATACGCTGCTCCAAACGACATGCAGTCTCATAGAACTTGTTGTTTTTGAAGGTGTCTTTGTTATTTTATGAAGAGGCATCTGGCTGTTTTTTATGTTTGTTTTACTTTCATTAATGGTTAAGCTTATGAAAATTAAATTGTGACTGCTAAAAACACCATTTTAACACAGTTTTCGGAGGGACAGAAATACCAACAGAGAAAGCAGTGCCCGTGTCTTCTGTCTGAATATTGCCTACCTGCAATTAGGCTATCACTTCACTGCTTGACACTACCCCACATTCACATGGAGAAATGTTGCACGTTAACAATGGAGAGAAACTTTCAGAAATTATTTATTGTGCGAATGGGTTTGCAAAACCATAGCTTTTGGTGAACGGAGATGCAGATCATCACCCTAATTAATTTGTTTGTGCAACAGCCCGTTCTCCAGCAAGAATGAAATAGATGTTTTAAAAGCTGTGTCATCACCAGGCTATTTGCTACAATATTTGCTATTATAGGCCTACAACAGTCTAATTTCGGGTGCCAATTCAAAGACCTGTTATTTCCATTTTTTGGTTAGACTAGACAAGACTCTATGCTGTTTTCATGGACAGCAAGGATCCGCTTTGTTCGTTGTTTTGAATAACGTTGTTTGTTGCTTCTACACACGTCATCTCCAGGTTCAGTTTTGCGCAGACGAGAACATACATTGAATGAGCGCTGACACCAATACCCCCTAATTGAATGTCTCTTTATTTGATAACACTAAATTAAGAAAAATGTTCTAATCAGGAAAATGTTTTGTTTCTTTTTCTTTCGGTCCGCGGTTCCATAATAGGCTAGCATTCAATTGTGCCGCAAATTATCCGCGGGCAATCTCCTCGTCGAGGAGGCCCTAAGCCTGTAGATCAGAGAAAGCATGCTCTGGGAACAGAACACAGTTGCCTGTCTAGTGTAGCTATGGGTCTGTCTATAGGGAAAATGACAAGTGTCTTAGTGCGCTTTGGGGGTCCAACGTTGGTGGGTCACGAGGTCAGTGGCTACCCCACTTTTAGGGAAAAAATTAAATATCTCATTTCCCGACGCTCCACAAAACATCTTGCCTATTCGTCTGGGGCTTTCTATAATTTCAGTAGGCTACGGGCTGTATCGTGAGACAAACAGCAAGAACAGAATAGGTTGATGTATTTCACTTAACCCGCTGTCCGTACCAACATTTCATTCGTTGCCTACATGTTTTTTTGTCTTATTCGAAACAATTATTGTAGGTATCAATTACTCTACCACCAGAAATAATTGTCACTTCCGCGCACGCTCTCCTAGAAATGCAAATTTTTGTCGGAAGATCATGCTTCAGTTTGAGTGGGGGGGGCGGGGGAGTCGTCTCACCTGACAAAAATGTGTGCATTTCTTTTCCAATTTTTCTATTCCAATTCCTATTCGTTTTAGCAAATATTTATGATAAAGTAGGTTACTTTTATATTGTATAGCCTACTATCTCCTTCTGATTGATTCGTGTCCCCTGGGATTTTTAATGTGGAAAGGGAAATATTCACGACACTTTATGTGTTTTTTGACTCAATTTACCCCTGTATTGTTCGATGCAAATTTTGGGCACTGCACTCCGAGGGAGACTGTTGGTCCACTGTGAAGATTTTCATTGTTGAATAAGTGTCGGAAATTTTGCTGGCCTCTCTCTGCTGGCTACTGTCATGGAAATAAGCTGGGGGAGGGGAGCTAGCGGCAGGGGCGGTTCTAGGGGCGGGGCCACAGGGGCCCGGGCCCCATCTGAAATCTCATTGGCCCCTGACTGGCCCCTGTACCGTCAATCATCAATAAGTGTCAAACTTGTTGAGAACGACGATCAGAGATGCAATTCCATTCCCAAACAACTGGTGGCAGTAATGCACCTATGAAGCTTGATAGCTAAAGCACACAGTGAACTGTAAAAGAAAGAATACATTTGGCTAACCAGAAATGTCTCTGCTAATGTGAAGAAACGATACATTTGGCTAACAAAAGTATCAGGTAGAATTCTAACGTGAAGAACCGCTGGCAGCATTTCATCCTCCACAGAAGTTTCTTGGTGAGTCACAAATCTCTATGTTGGTTATCATCATTATGTGAAAGGGACGTTTATTTGTTGCTGTCACAATATGTTAAGTTTGTCAATTAAATTAGCCTACGAAGCAGCAGCAAGCTTGCAGTGAACTGTTAACGGACTTAGTCAGTGAACTGTTAACATTAACTTAACGTTAGGTTACTTGAGTTGAGGTTTTATTGTTTGTTAGCATGCTGATAGATTTTATATATGGAAAGGTAATGTATGACGTGTTTGAAATGGTGTTATATGAAATGCTGAGAAATGGACATCCTGTTTGTTTGGGGTCCGAAATTAATAAAATTACATGCACTAGTGCGCCTTACCAACGTTCGATTTTTTTCTGCTTGAGGAAAACGTTTGGCAGCTGCTAACATAAACATGAGAATACATGCCTAATAGCTAACGCTACGTTTTTGTAGTTAATGTGAGCTATCATTGCAAAGTTATTAACCACTATTCTGAGTTTATTTGATTCATGGGCTTCGCATGAATTCTGTCTCAAAGTGTTAGGACAAGGAGAGTTTCATTGAGATAAATTGGTTCAATTTTCTACTCTATTCACTCAAGCTTTATATGATTTAAAAAAATAATAACTGGTTTTACAATTGCCAGACGACATGCTGAATACAAGCATGGATTTTGTGAAACACGCATTTGTGTTTCACCTACAGACTGGGATGGCGCAGGAGCTGGTGACTTCAACCCACAGTCTTTAGAACCACCAGTCACCAAGCATAGCTGCTCCTAATGGTATCCTGCTATTTCCTATTGCCACTACAGTGAGCATATTTTGTCATTCATTTTAGAAACGCCAGGTTGACAGTGGGTTATGAAAGTTAATAACAATTAAGTTACTCAAACTTGTTTCATTTTCTTCTCTCCAGACATTTCCCATTCTAGAGCAGATGGTTCTGTGCAACCTCTCCTAAACTGGTATTCCGCAAGATGCAGCACGGAAATAGGAAGAGGCCACTCAATGACTTCTGATACAAAGACTTCAAATGGTAGGAATATTACATCTTTAGTGTTTTGCTACCCCTTCCGTAATTTTCGCTTTCAAATGACCCATCGTCAGTCTTCAAATCAGAATCAGGCTTTTCTAACTGGAAGCAAGACGGTGGCTTCAAAGACCATTCCAAATAAGTTGTTGAAAAAATTGTGTAAATATGATGTAGTTGTTGCTCACATGCTGTGTGTGTGTGTGTGTGTGTGTGTGTGTGTGTGTGTGTGTTTGTTTTAATGTACGCAAACTGGCAGTGAAAGTGGTTTCTCTTTAGCCTAGAAATCTAGTGCATCAGGGCACTTTAAGCGATTGTACAAATTAATTTGCTCAGCCTGTACAGCGTCTAGTATTAAAACCATAGGAATTTCTATTGGCTAACACCGTGGATGTTATTCAATCACAAGCATCTATTTTGTTAGAGAGTCTTAAAGGCAAGGGCTTAACAGGATTAAACGACAGTCCCTACTAAATAACGGTGAACAACAAGGAATGTGGCTACACAAAACAAAAGCGGTTGTTTGAATCAAGCAAGCGTCAACTTTGGAGGAGTTGGACTTGTGCTTTTCTTTGAAAGTTGAGCAACACAATGCACTTAAGTCATTCCTTCGAAGAAGGGTGTATTTGCCGGTTTTGCCGACCCGGATCACCGGATATGGTTGTAGTGCTGGCCTAATTGCATGCCTAGGCAGTTTGAAAGACAATTCTCTGCCCGCCCCTTGGATTAAGCGAGGTGAATGGCTTGATTCCAGACTATACATTTCAATGATATAGGATGGCCCGCCAGGCTAGTTTCTCTTATCAACAAAAGGGGAAAGAGTTAAAGTAAAACTTGTTTAATTGAATGAAAAATGTGTGTATGATGATGTATGATTTCTGTTTAAAATATCAATGTATTTCCACTGAAGTGTCTATTATATTTTTGTTTTATATTGTGTTTTCAATGCACATTATAAATAAATGGGAAAATTGTTAAGAATTGTATTGGCTTTTTTGTTTTTTAGCATTTAGCATTCAAGTATTGAGACTGGTGAAATGTATAAGTATAAGTATATATACTTTTTTCAAGTATTAAGACTGGTGAAATGTATAAGTATAAGTATATATACTTTTTTGATCCCGTGAGGGAAATTTGGTCTCTGCATTTAACCCAATCGGTGAATTAGTGAAACACAAACAGCACACAGTGAACACACAGTGAGGTGAAGCACACACTAATCCCGGCGCAGTGAGCTGCCTGCTACAACGGCGGCGCTCGGGGAGCAGTGAGGGGTTAGGTGCCTTGCTCAAGGGCACTTCAGCCGCAGCCCACTGGTCTGGGCTCGAACCGGCAACCCTCCGGTTACAAGTCCAGAGTGCTAACCAGTGGGCCACGGCTGCCCACAAATGTATGCACCTTACTGCTGTGGTGTAGTCTAGTTAGCTGTAGTGGGTATACTGTGATCAACCCCAAATATTAATACCTATCCTTGTCTGTTTTAAGTGGGTATACTGAAATGGTGATGCTTTTTAAGTGGGTATACCAGAGACTTTCTAATGAGGAGACACAGCACTCAAAAAATCCTCCATAGAAATGCATGGGGCTAGTTTGTAACGCCAATATGGCCGTTGTCTACACATATCCCATCCCTTCCTCGGCAAAACGTCAACATGTGAATACATTGAGCCAATCATGTGGTGTGATGTGAATACATTGAGCCAATCATATGGTGTGTTGTGAAGACATCATGCCAATCATGTTTTGTGAACTCGCCGCTGGAGCAAGATTGGTGTCGTGAAGCCTTGCGCACGCACATTTCTGCCGAATAGGATGCCCGATGAGTGCCCAAAAAGCGTTGCAAAATGGCCGTTGAGTGGAGGGACTTGGGTATACTGCGTATAGTCCTACATATCACGTAGACTACGTGCCTCTGCCTTACTTAACAAGGGATTTTCTGTGTATGGATGTTGACTGGTTCTTGGCCCCTCAGTGTATGATGTGGCCCCTTTATGGCCCCTGTCTCAGAAAAATCCTAGAACTGCCACTGGCTAGCGGCGTAGCACGTCTTTTGAAGCGAAGATGCTATGTTTTTTGTGCAAGCGAGCAACGTGTTTTTGTTGTTATGTCACAGGGTGTGAATAGCCCAGGCTATTCGTACCAGGGGTAGACACTCCGATTAATTAAACAAGAAAACTGTATGTGTCTTTCTTTCCTCCAATTGGAATTAATAAAATGACTGCGCAAAGTGGAAAGAGAAAAAAGTGTGAGATTTCGCCAAATTTGGTTTTACTCATTTTGAGTAGGTCTAACCTGTTTACCAAAGGCCATCATCACTGGCCCCAGCTTGATAAAAAATCTTTAGTATCATTAGTATCATTCTGTAGCTTACAGTATCAATCACACTGCCGCTTGCAATGCCTTTGAATGCAGTCCGCTGCCCTGTTTACCGGCAATTCTACAGCGGACTTAAGCTGCCACCTTTGGCGATAAGTTGTAATACATTTCACGGAAAGCGCAAATGAAGTAGCCACTTGAAAATGGGACCAACTGTATGATCCATTAACCCTCTAGGCGCCACGGTCGAGTTTACTAGACAAGATGCGGCACTGAGTAAAACAGCCGATTTTGTCAAATAGGGTGTCATATTTCGTTCGACCTCCACTCCACTAGATGGCAGACATGTCATACGTCATCCCCCGATTCAGAAAATCGTCATGCTTCTAAACAAAAGAGCGCATTGAATCAGTGTGAGCAATAGCGGAGCTAATATACATGTGAGCCATTTTATCAGAGCGATATTGTCAATGTCAGCAAGTATTTGCATTAGATTATCGTCTAATGGCATCAAAAAAGTTTACCCGAAATGAAGTGTTGGGTCTTCTATTCGTGGACCCTGATTCTGAATGGGAATATCTGCCTTCAGAAAATGATGGTGATTCGTTTAGTGACCAGGCTTCAGATGTGTCCCTGCCTTGCAATGGTGCAGCTGGACAAAGTGAGAGTTTAGCCCTACACCAAGCACAAACGTTGAATCCTTTGCCCAATGTAGATGGTCCTTTGCCCAATGTCAGAGGTGGGAACAATGTTTCACGGGGTCGGAGTGTTCATCAGGAAGTTAGCAGGCCGTGTTAGTGGTGTGGCGAACGAGGCTGGAGGTAATGTCCATGTAGCGCTAGCTGCTTTGTCTTCTGACTGTGTGCCTCTCCACAATCATGGCGACAGTAACGTGGTGGAGCCTTTGTCTAACGCCACTGGGTATGTTAGACGAGGTCGAAGTGTTCATAGGACAGTTAGAGGCAACGTAGTGGGGAGTCGCAATGAGACAGTAGGCCTAGTCCGAGCTGTGCAAATTCTCTCCACTCGGCTCGTGCGCGAGGCAGATCTGGCCGTGCTGCTCGCAGCAGGAGCAGAGGCAGTGTGCCACGGGGCAGGGGAGCCATTATACCATGCATAGTCTATCGCAAGATGATGGGAATGCCGGCCCTGTATGGATAGGGAGTCATTATCTCTACAGCAAAAGGCCTGCTACATAAATTCTTTTTTTTTGTCAGACATTTATTAATGATTTACACTGTTGATTTACTATCTATTTCCCTGACCATTTAGTAGTGTGCAATATGTGTTCTTTTTTGTGTGTTTATGTCCTTGTGATGTGTGTGTCTGTCAGTTAAAAAAAAAACCCCAAAAACATCAACAAAAACCACAAGAAGAAAAGCTTTTGAACTAAACAGGTCTTGTCTACTTGTGTTTGTGTGTCATATGAATAATATGTGCCCCATACATGGAATCAGAGTGCCTACTGTATAGTAAATGGAAAATCTCTACAGCAAAAGGCCAGCCTACCGCTACATGCATTTGGTTTGTTTCTGCCATTTATTAGTAATGATTTACACAGTTTGTTTACTACTTACTATTTATCTGGGCATTCAGTATTGTGCAATATAGCATACAGAAGGTGAGGGACATTTTGGGGGAAAAAGTGCTGCATTTTATCATTCAAACGTGACTTTTCATGAAAATTCTATAATCCAAGATGGCCGCCACCATATGACGTCATAATATGCAAATTAGATGGGAAAATGTAATCCCTACATAAACTTTGGGTCATCCTTAATATTTCTCTAATTTACATTTAAGTCTCTATCTCTTATCACTTAGATATAGCCTTTTGAAATTAAGATGTCAAAATCGAACGTTTCGAAAAAAAACTCTGGCGCCTAAAGGGTTAAGAATTACATATTCATGTTTTCCATAGACGGCCATAGGCCTACAGTAGTCACTTACAGTCTCAAAGTCTTTCACTAACAAAAAGTTATAGATATGTTTCACATGGGTCTGTATTAGAAGCTGGAAAACGAGATACTATATGAGTACTGATTTCATTGAAACAGACAGGCATATCTTACACTTATTTGGGTTTTAGCTAGGCTACTGTTGGCCCTTACAGCTCAGAATAATGAAGATATAACTAATGTTAGGGGAGAAGCATAGCGCATGAAACCGTGACTCATTTAACTAAGCATGCCACCAAGAACAGGGACTGTTAAACCTGACATGGATTTCGTTTTTTTTGCATGCCACCAAGAACAGGGACTGTTAAACCTGACATGGATTTCGTTTTTTTTACATGCACATCATGTTATACAATTTATCTGAACTTGATCAATTGATGATAATAAAAATGTTGCACTCGTTGCACTGCAAATTGGCAGGTTATTTTTGTAATCACAAATGAGATGACAAGACATTAGCCTACTTGTATTAAGTACATTTTCCTGACATCCATAAGCAGAAAAGGTAATTCCCGCTTTGGTTATTAGTCAACATAAAAACTCATTGAACAGATACATAAGTAGAAGTTTGCAATAACTATCTGTAAGCGGGATATCGATAATGTTATCTTTACTTAACATGCCAGAAAGGAGATATATCTGCAAATAAACCTGGCATGGGCTTATCATAAACTTTATGGTTAATTAGGCTATGACCCATCACTGAATTGTCTTTATTTTGCTGGTGCTAGCTAAACTCAAACTGACTTTCACAGTGACAGCCATACAAAGTTGCCAGAGAGAGGCCGCTAAGGATGCTAACGTTAAATATATTACACTTTCATATTTTTATTTTGACATGGTTGCTAGGGTGTTCCTAGGGTAAATATGGCGGTTGCTATGCTAAATACAGTGGTTGCTAAGCTGATTGCTAGGGTAATCTTGATGGTTGCTATGGTGATTGGTAGGTTGACATTATGGTTGTGTGTTGCTAGTAGCCTGGGTTTTCCCATGCTGCCTTGTGTAACGGAGGCGAACTGAGCTAGCATGCTAGTTGCACGTGTAAATCCTCACACCCCTAGCCTTAAGAACGCTTCTAACCGCTGAGTTGGAAGCCTGGGCTTTTAGCTCAGTGGTTAGAGCGTTCGACTCCCATGCCGGTGAGTGTCGAGGTGGCGGGTTCGAGGGCCGTGAGCGGCGGACGAATTACGACCTCTGTTACACTTGCACGCGATTTTATTCGCACTGCTAGCCAGCCTGGATTCCTGGATTCCATTTTCACCTCAAGGAAGGAACCAATCACAGGACGGAGGGGGGACAGCAAGACGATGACGACACACCGAAGCGGTTATGAGCTACGTACAGCGCAGATAGACATTCGTAGCGCCCAATAAAGGGCTCTGGGCATTCGTAAACCACATCTCAAATACGAGAAAATGAATGTGTAGTTCCCAAACCCCATCTCAATGAGATGAGGTCTGACGTTAGCCAGGCTATGTTGCTAGGGTAATTGAGATGCTTGTTAGGTTGTTGCTAGAGTAGATATGGATGGGTGCTTGGTTGTTACTAGGGTAATTAAGATGGGTGCTAGGTTGTTGCTAAAGAAGACATGGTCGTTGCTATACTAAATAAAGAAGTTACTATGCTGGTTGCTAGGGTAATCATGTTGGTTGCAATAGCGGTTGCTAGGTTGACATTATGGTAGAGCTAAATTGGTGCTAAGCTAATTGAGATGGTTGCTAAGTTGTTGCTAGGGTAGATATTACCTTACTTTATGGTTGCTATGCTAAATGAAGCAGTTGGTGTGCTGTTTGCTAGGGTAATCATGTTGGGTGCTATGGTAGTTGCTAAATTGACATTATGGTGGTGGTTGCTAGGTTACTGCTAGGGTAATTGGGAATCAGAATCGGAATCAGCTTTATTGGCCAGGTTTGCGTAAACAAACAAGAAATTTGACTCCGGTTAATCTTTGCTCTCAAAGTACAACACTCACTTAAAGGGATATTCCACCATTTGGGGAATTAGTCATTTTCCACCTCCCCTTGAGTTAAACAATTGATTTTTACCTTTCTCTAGTTCATCCAGCCGTTCTCTGAGTCTGGCAATACCACTTTTAGCTCCAGCCTAGCACAGATCATTGAATCGGATCTCATCTGCTAGCATCACGTTTAAAAGTGAAAAGAAGATTTCAGGTAATTTTCCTATTTAAAACTTGCCTCCTCTCAAGTTAGAAAGTGTAATAAGACCAACGGAAAATATGGTGTTCCTTGATTATTACGCTAGAAAGAGATATTGATAGAAAGATTAATGGATGTTGATATAGAGTTTAAAGACCCACCGTGAAAAAAAAAATCAATTTGTTTGTTTCAAAGTGTATGATTGAATTAGCCAACGAGCCATTGCATTTTGAAGTTTACAACTAGTATATCGTAATGTCAGCTATTACCAACTGTCCCATATTTCCAACCTCTTACGTGTCACTTTAATATTCATTTCTATACAAACCAAGGCGGCGAATTCCTGAAAAAACGCAAGCACTCACACCATAAGTGTATCTAAATTAGCTATATACCAAAAATTACATTTTACCATGACTCGAAGAGCTGTAAGAAGTGTTGTAAGGCTGCGTGTACAAATCTGCTTGGAGCTCCATTGGAATTTTGATTTGCGACGAGAATTCTTGGGCTAACTGTTGATGTGCCGTGAGAAAGGTTGGGAATAGGAACCCACCAGCCCAGCACTAAACTTCGAGCATGGTAAACAAAATCGGATATTTCAGGCAGTAAAAGCCCCGGTAAGAACCAAACTAGATTTTGTTCAAATCTACTGAAAAATGCATGGTTAATTTATGTTATTTTGAAGTATTAAAAAACATTGTTGTTTTAGAATTTTCAAACTAAATGGTTGGTAATTGGAACGTCTACGATAGCTACAGAAAACGGGGAGGCGGGCTCTAAAATCTTTGGAGGTAGAGATGGGGGTGAGGCTTCAATAATGAGGAAGAAGCTGCAGAGATACATACTAGCTGTTATAAGGCCACGCAAGGTTGTGTTTCGTGAAAACAATTTTTGAATGTGTTGAGGAACTCAAATTAGCTTATAGGGGTTATAACAATGGCCGGAGTGGGTCTTTAACCCTCTATACCCATTAGCGGCCGTCAACGGCCATTCTATATTCTCCTGCAATGGCAGCGGCTGGCCGTAATTCTTAAACAGGCATCTGCTACAGTATAACCTTCATACATGAAATAATACAGTGTTAGTGGATACATGAACACTAGACTTTTATTTTGACACATGAAAATGGCTAGGTCGCTATTGACAATCTCCAGTATTTTTGAGTTTAGCCTATACACGCTGTTGACTGACCGGCCTCTGGAGTTGTGGCTTCTAACAAGCGTCCGCGTCTGTTCTCATTAGATGAGAGTATTGATGTGCATCCACCATGTTTTGATGTCAGTGACGGATCATATTGATGTAAGAAAATTACAAAATAAAAATATTAAAGTGTAATATATTTAACGTCAGCATCCTCCCATTTTCCATGACTAACTTATCTGCCTCTCTCTGGCATTTTCGTATGGCTGTCACTGTGAAAATCAGTTTGAGTTTAGCTACTGTAGCACCAGCAAAATATAGACATAATTCAGTGATGGGTCATAGCCTAATTAGCCATAAAGTTTATGATAAACCCATGACAGGTTTATTTGCAGATATATCCTAAAACATAACGTTAACATTACTCCTTTCTGGCATTAAAGCTAACAGTCGATATCCCACTTACAGATAGTTATTGCAAATGCAAACTATCTGTTCTTATGTTTTTATGTTGATTAATAGCCAAAGCGGGACCATTATGTCTTCTGCTAATGAATGTCAGGAAAATATATTTAATACAAGTAGGCTAATGTCTCATCCCATTTGTGATTACAAAAAAAATAGCCTGCTAATTTGCTACCTTCACTGAGGTAACGTTAGTCTGAGGCTCACAATGTTAACCTAGGAGGATAGGTTGAAGGTTAGTGAATGAGTGCAACAGGTTCATCAATTGAACCTGTTGCACTCATCATCATCAATTAATCAAGTTCAGATAAATGATATACCATGATTCAAGATTGAAGAATTTATTTGTCACATGCATAATTTGTGGAACAAAAAGTAGTGAAATGGGGATTGCGACTGCAACTCCCAGCTGTGCAAAGTTTAATAATAATAGAAAAGTAAGAAGATAGAAAACAGAAGGGGGGTGGGGATTAAATAAAATAAAATGTAAAAAGTTTATGAAGAGGGGGGAATTATGCATTCATTGTCTGTATGGCTTGGGGCAAAAAACAACTTCTTAGTCTTTCTGTTCTGGCCTTTTGAGATCGAAGCTGCTTTCCAGAGGGCAACCATGGAAAAATGTTATGGCCAGGGTGATGACAGTCCTTTAAAATCATTTTTGCCCTTGACAGGCAGCGCCTAGTGTAGATGTCCTGAAGTCCAGGAAGTCCAGTGTTGGTGATTTTCTCCGCACACCTGCAAGGCCTTCTTATCCTGAGGTTGTGATATTTCCAGAAATAACAGACTCTATTGTTGCTGAGTAGAATGTTTTCTGCAGCTCTTTGGATATTCTGAATTTGTTCTGCTTTCTAAGATGGTATGTAAAATGATGTGCATGTAAAAAAAAACGTAAATCCATGTCAGGTTTTACAGTCCATGTCACGAGTTTCATGCGCTTTGCTTCTCCCCTAACGTTAGTTCATATCCTCATAATTCTTGAGCTGTAAGGGCCAACAGTAGCCTAGCTAAAAATGAAATAAGTGCAAGATATGCCTGTCTATTTCAATGAAATCAGTACTCATATAGTAA
This sequence comes from Alosa alosa, assembly GCF_017589495.1. Taxonomy (NCBI): domain Eukaryota; kingdom Metazoa; phylum Chordata; class Actinopteri; order Clupeiformes; family Clupeidae; genus Alosa; species Alosa alosa. Next base: position 31,259,010 of record NC_063191.1, read on the forward strand.
ATCGTTTTCCAGCTTCTAATACAGACCCATGTGAACCATATTTACAGACCCGCAGCACAGTCTGAGCGCAGATAGGTGCATCTGAAATGTCAGCTGGAATAGTGATGTGAGTCGTAAGCAGAGTCTTTGGATGTTTCAAGTGGGTTACGTGAAACTTTGAACATTCAAATTCTGTTAGAAAAAACTTTGAGTAGACTAGCCTAGTGCAGGTAGAAGCACATGGTGACCACGAGCAGTGCAACAACAATGGCTCCAGCCAATGGCCATCAGTCTCTAGCCACACGACAACCCTCACAGGAGCACCCCTCCTCCTCCTCACCCTCCACTCCCCTCATCCCCCCCATCATTTCAGCGAACCAAGTAAGTTATCTCTTAAGGAAACTCCATCCTCGTAAGGCAGCCGGGCCTGACAGACTGTGTTCAAGGCTGCTCAAGGCCTGTCCTGCTGAACTGGGGGAGCCACTGAAGCACATCTTCAACTGGAGTCTACGTCTCGGACAAGTTCCAACACTGTGGAAGACATCATGTCTCACCCCCGTTCCCAAGAAACCACACCCCAGCGAGCTTAATGACTTCAGGCCTGTCGCTCTAACATCACATGTGATGAAAACAATGGAGCGGCTGGTCTTAGGTATGCTCAGACCCCAGGTACGCCATGCACTAGACCCTTTACAGTTTGCATACCAGGAGAAAGTGGGCGTGGACGATGCCATCACTTATCTTCTACACAGGACACATTCTCACCTAGACAAGGGGAAAAGTGCTGTGAGAATCATGTTCTTTGATTTCTCAAGTGCTTTTAACACCATCCACCCCTCAGACTGGGAGACAAGCTCTTGCAGATGGGTGTGGGCGCTCACCTGGTAACCTGGATTACAGATTACCTGACCGGCGACCTCAGTTAAATCAGACTGAAGAACTGCCTCTCTGACACTGTGATCAGCAGCACCGGAGCGCCACAGGGAACTGTGCTCTCTCCAGTCCTGTTCACCCTGTACACATCTGACTTCCGCTACAACACAGAGTCATGCCACATGCAGAAGTTTTCTGATGATACTGCAATTGTGGGGTGTATCAGGGACGAGCAAGAGGAGGAGTACAGGAGCCTGGTGAAGGACTTTGTGCATTGGTGCAAACTCAATCACCTTCAACTTAACACTTCAAAGACCATGGAGATGGTGGTGGATTTCCAAAGGTCTAAGCCCACTCTGCTACCAGTCTCCATTGATGGGGTCAATGTGGAGGTGGTAAGCACCTACAAGTATCTGGGTCTCCACCTGGACAATAAACTGGACTGGTCAGCCAACACTGATGCACTCTACAAGAAAGGACAGAGCAGGCTGTACTTCCTGAGGAGGCTGCGGTCCTTCAATGTGTGCAGCAAGCTCCTCAGGATGTTCTATCAGTCTGTTGTGGCCAAGCCCTCTTCTATGCAGTGGAAATGCTGGGGAGGAAGCACAAAGAAGAAGGATGCTGGGCGACTTGACAGGCTGGTAAGGAAGGCTGGCTCTGTAGTGGGAGCTGAACTAGAGTGCATCACTTCAATATCTGACAAAAGGACCCTAAACAAACTGATCAACATCTTGGACAATGAATGTCATCCGCTCTACAGCACTATCAAAAACCAAAAGAGCTTGATCAGCTGGAGACTTCGCTCACTGCCATGCACAACTGAAAGGCTGAGGAAGTCATTTGTTCAATGCCTCACTAAAGGGAAGAGGAGAGATAGACTTCTCTGCTTAGTCTGTCTGCCTCTCCACCCTCTCCATGTCCATGTTTTTTTTAGTACTGACTGCCCACTACTGCTTACTACTGTTTTACTACTGTTTTACTATTGTACTACTATTGTACACAGCCTAATGTTTTCACTACTGTTTTACTGCTACACTGTTACCTCAACCTATTCTTGCACTGAAATAGTTTTTTATTTTACCTTGTCTACATTACACTTTACTGTCCTATTTGTATATATTATTTATGCTGGTCTCTAGACCTTACTGTTGCACTGCTGGACTAATGTTGGACTACTTTTTTGCACCTTCACCATGACACCCACTCTCTTGAGCACCTTGCCAGGCACACACAACTAAGGACTATGGCTGGACTACTGTTTGCACCTTCACCATGACACTCACTCCCTTTAGCACCTCACCAGTCCTGGCCCTGTCAGTACAAGCGTCTTATGCTTGATCACCCTCAAGCACATTGGACTTTCTTAATTTAACTTATATAGTGTATTTAGTATTTAGTTTTGTTAGCTTCTTATCTTATCTTCTACTGTCTTTATTGTACAGTGGAGTTTAGTTATATGTTTATACTTATACTAATGTTTACCATTTCTGTTGTAAGTGCATGTTGTGTGTTATGTCTGTATGCTACTGAGACCCTTGAATTTCCCCTTGAGGATCAATAAAGTATCTATCTATCTATCTATCTATCTATCTATCTATCTATCTATTTTTCCAATGTCATTAACGTGAACAATATTAGACAGCTAACCTTATGTTGCATTTTGCATGTGAAAACATGATGTAGATCCTTTTCAGATCCCCTTTGTAATCCATTTTCGAATATCCATTTTAAAACTGGTGCTACCTCGTGCTACCTCGCTATGACCAGAGAATAATGGGCTCTGCTATAACAGTAACTGCGAACGTTAACTGGAATCCACACATTTTGGAACTTCTAGCTCCCCTGCACCTCAAATCAAATGGACAATGGTCATGTTAGATCTAAGAATTTGTGTTAAATTGAGTAGGGCCATTAAAGAAGCACTGTGCAACATTTTTAGCAAAAATGACCTTAATTATGCAGGTTGAGAGTCGTTCTGATGGTTCTACAACACTTTCTGGGTCATTTGGTGGGTGCTTCGTCTCCCCCTATCGATTCTCCGCAGAAAAAACGAATATGCAACTTTCTGTTCCCGGTCCGAGGAAATGTGACTCAGCGGAAGTATCCAATGGCGCCTTGAAAATGTAGTCAGATTGTAGTTTCTAAGAAGACTGCAAAACGGATGCCGACTTGGCTTTGTTGCTGTTGAAATTGTAAGTAGCCTACCCTTTGTAATGTGGTTTGATAGTCTCTTGAACAATGTGTTTGCTCGACCGTTTTATTGTCAGCCCTGTATGTGTTTAGCTTGGTTTCTTGATGGCTTGCTTGCTAGGTAGTGGGGGTTTAGCGTAGCAGTCACTTGCTACCAAAGCTGCAGGGGGAGCTGTGTCGTGAAAAATGCGAGCCCAAATCTGGCAAAAACCCAGAAACAGCGAAGGAATAACCAAACCTGCATAGAGCTTCTTTAATGTTTTGAAATAAGATTAATTATTATTTTGTGCATAAAATAACTAAGGGGGCGTGATTGTTTTTTAAGGGGGTGACGCCCCCTCACGCCCCCTCATGACACCGGGCCTGCATATTTATAACTTTTTGTTAGTTTTGACAGTTTTGAGACTGAGTGACTAGGCCTATGGCCGTCTATAGAAACCATGAATATATAATTCTTAATGGATCGTATATAATTTGAAAGAGCCATTTCCAATCTTTAAACTGAAAAAAAAATTACAATTGACACTTCATTAGCTTTTTAGTTATTCTTGGTGATTAGAAATGTTTCTCAAATTGCCCTTTTCTCTAGGAATTCCCAGGAATCTGGAGCATTCTTGTAGAGTTCTATTGGGGTATAGAGGGTTAATGTTGTGATGTTGATAGTCAGTTAAATGGATGTTAAAGGTTGTATCAGCGATAGCGGGGATATGTCACTTCTGTTGATGTTCAAACAAAACAGAGAGCTAGCTCGCTACTCCCTCCGCCTCCCTCCCGTGCAATTTAACCTCTCCTAAACACGCATCTCGTCGGTTATTGGTTGAAACACTTTATTTTGCCTTTGAGTGGGGTTGCCAACCCTTGTTGGTAGCAATTGTTTTTGTGTACAGATCTCGGAGCCTAGGCTGCCAACAGAGACACTGCCATTTTTTTGACGGCCTGCTTATGGGGCAGACAGCTAGCGGATCGTTAGGAAAGATTAGATGAATGTGATCATTTATGTTTGGGCCTTTTTTGGGACTGAAATCGCTGATACTGTACAACCTTTAACAGGCAGATATAATACACACAATATGCACCTATTTTTTTTCCTCTCTTACCGAAAGGACTGGTAGCATCGGTGGTTTCAAAAAGGTTGGCTGGAATCGAGGAGTCCACCTGGGTTGGGGAGATATTGTTCTTCTCCTCAGGTGTGAACAAGTCAGTTCCCAAGTGGTCATTTGCAGGAGACTAGGGTAAAAAAGGCAAGGCAAAGCAAGCTTATTTATATAGCGCATTTCATACATATTCATTGTGCTTTACATAAACAAAAACAGAATAACAGTATAATAGAATAACAGTAAATAAAAGCATTAGTTAAAAGCAATAGTTAAAAATAGTTTAAAAAGTAAAGAGCAGCTGATGTCGGCACAAGCGCTCGGAATGTTTCAGTTTTCTATCGCTTATTGCACATGAAGTCAATCATATGTCACCGTGTGGGGCACCCTATATAGGCTACTTTGCAGGCATCTGTACTTGCTGCTGAGTAGGTCTTACACACAGAAGATGAGAAGGGAAAGGAGGAGGAGCGGCCAGGGGATTCACCTCTGGACCACATCTCCCTATTGGAACGTGGGATTGTAGAAGGTTTTCTGGATTGTGAAAAAAAAAAATCTGCACACCAAAATTAATTTAGTCTTTTTGGTTAATGGTGTTGAGTACCAAATAAACCCAAACCCAAGTTCAGGGCATCATACAAGCTAGGTGCACCACTGATGCTACCCATACATTAGAAGACTTTAAAAAGATTTGGAAACTATTTTTGAAAGACTACAGTCTCACACTTTCTCAAATCTAAAGACAAATAACAGATTTTATTGTCACATAGTACGATTTTGCAACGACTAGGAATCTTGCAGGGTCAATATTTACAAGACTGCAAATAGATTCCTTTAGATTATTTCCCATCGTACACCAGATATCAACAGGAACTCAACGAGGCTTGAATGAACAACCCATAAAGCCTTGTAAAGTACGCTCTCAAGTCCAGCCTTGGTTGATGCGCTCTCGCATCTTTTTCTTAATCAAAACAGCTGAGGTGAGTTTATACTTGTTGGTATTTTATTTTAGTCTATGATGAAGATGGTTCCAAGATGATTGTTCCTACCGTGCAGTATGGAGATGTGGGAAGGGGGGTTGTTAATCCTAGTTTGCTGTATTCCAAATAGTTTGTTATTCCGAACGTCCAAATTTTTTCCAACGTAAGCGCAAGCCGCGGTCAAAAACCATATGGCTGTATACCTGCGTACTCTCTGAATGCACACAAACCACTTGCTTAATGAAGGCCAGGTGCTGCAGTCACCTGCTTCAAGTGGGTGTGACCTCAAGCATTTCCATACTGCTCAGATCGGAGAAACATAAACAAATCGTAACTTTTCAGGATTTTCATGCAATCATAAATATACAACTAATTTAATATTTCATATTGTACCATAAATCATAACACATTATGGCTCCAACAAGCCTACTCATATGGTTTCAAGACTATCTCTGTAATAGAACACAGTGGGTAGATGTGTCAGGATCAACCTCAGAGCCATTGAGACTAAATAATGGTGTTCCACGGGGCTCAATTTTGGGGCCACTGTTGTTTACATTGTATATCAATGACACCCGTGCTTCAGTAGAAAATTGTAAAGTGCATTTCTATGTAGATGACAATCCTTTATGCCTATGCACCATCTGTAGAGCAGCAGTGTCATATATTCAATGTGCACTTGATTGTGTGCAGAAATCCTTGAAAGATCTTAAACTGGTTCTGAGTGAAGCAAAAACTACTGCAAATGTATGATCTTTACTAGATCGAGAAAGTGTGACCTTGATACCTATCATTTGTTCCCTGAATGGGAAGGGGGGTGCTGAGGGTGCTGCAGCACCCCCTGCTGGCAGGAGATAGATTTTTAAAATTTGTTATATTTTTAAATAATTACTAATTCGCTGTCTGACATTATTTATATTTGTGTATGTGAAATGATGAGTCAAATAGCAATAAAGGGTTATGGATTGGTTGGAATATAGGCTACTAAAAATTAACAGTTATAGAGATCAATGTGAACGTGAGTCAGTTACTGTAAGAACCGTAGCGTGGTTTCAGCTATGTGATAGCCAGAGAATGTCTAATCTGTAAACGGGCTCTGGTGATAGCGATCAAGTGTGTAGGCTAGGCCTACGATTGATATAGGCCTACATATTCTATGCAATTTACACGTTCAAAAAAGCATGGATAAGCTGAAAGAAACTTTAATTGTGTTGTACAGTTTTGCAAAATTAATAAATTATAGCTAGTGAAATCATTTCACTAGTCGCTAAGATAGAAATTATTAGGACACATTCTTGCTGTGGAGACGACACACTTTAGGCTATTCAGGAATTATTTGCGAGATCATTGCAGCCTGATTATTAGCCTATATTTAAAGCCAAACATCTCTGGTGTGGTTTTGACAATCAGAAAAGTAATTTTCCTTAGCTCACAAAAAAGGTAAACATTAAATTAGGTGCACTTTACAGGATTAAATCTTGCTTCTATTTAGAGAACAGAATGACTATTGTTCAAGCAACTATACTGTCAGTCCTAGACTATGGTGACATTGTGTATATACATGCAGCCCCTTCCACACTGAAATCACTTGATGCAGTTTACCACAGTTCACTATGTTTTATAAGTGGGGATGGTTTTAGAACTCATGTCTGTAAACTATACCAAAATGTAGGATGGTCTTCCTTCTATGATAAGAGGGAAATGCACTGCCTCCTTTTTGTTTATAAGGCATTACTTGAAAAGTTACCTTTTACCTAACTTCTCTTCTGAAAATGAAATCAATCTGCCACAATACACGTTCACAGGGCTTAGCAACACACGCCTGCCGCCTTAACTAGCCGTCATCAAAAAAACAAAATATATATATATATATATATATATATATATATATATGTATACAGTGCGGAGAATAAGTATTTGAACCCATGCTAAAGTTGACTAAAAAGAGGAATATAAAATAATCTGTTAGAAATTTATTTTATCCAACCTTTAAGAACACTAATTTTAGTGAATGAAGAATGTATCGAAAATAAATAAATAATTGTTCTTCTTTAAAATACAGGGGAAATAAGTATTTGACTCCTATGTTAAATTCCCATAGAGGCAGGCAGATTTTTTTATTTTTAAAGGCCACTTATTTCATGGATCCAGGATACTATGCATCCTGATAAAGTCCCCTTGGCCTTTGGAATTAAAATAGCCCCACATCACCACATACCCTTCACCATACCTAGAGATTTGCATGGTCTATTTTTCAGTTAGCCTATTAGCTGGTTCGATTTGCATTGAACTCAATGAACATCAAACCAGCTAATAGACTTAACAAAAAAAAAACTTGAACCCCCGAACTTGAACCCGCAAACTGCAGCACCTCAGATGGGGAGTCAAGTGTGCTAGCAATTGAGCTAAAAGCCCAGGCTCCTAGCTCTCTCACTAGTACTACTCTTAAGGCGTCAGGAGGGAGGTTTACACAACATACATACTGGCAATGTACCACCTGGTTACTGTTACTGTTATTAGCCAACCTTAATATCAGTGAATAACACCTCCCGCCTATCATCCAACAAAGCTAGATTTCAATTTTGTACATATCCCTCTCCATGTAATACTGGAGGCCTTTGAAGGATGCTAAATGAAATCAGATCCTTAGGTCTTCAAAAACGCCCAAAGTGTTGAGTTTATAGCCATGCTGACAGTTACCATTGCAGTTTTAGAAAGGTAATGTTTGTCCAAGTTAGCAACAGTAACTAAGAGGGGTGGGGCTTAGCGATTGGTCAATTACCTTAAATTTCAAGTCATTAATGCAAATAAGAATGAAAGGAAACTAACCGCAACATCAGGTTACGTTGCAGCAACATGGAATTGAAAGATGCCATTTTGTAACCGTAACGTAAATTACCGATGTCGCCAGTCCTTGTTCAGCAACATTGCAGGAACATGGAATTGAAAGGTGCCATTTTGTTAGCGCAACGTAAGTTACTGTCGGCGCCAGTCCTTAACAGCAACGTCAGGCAACATTGCAGCAACGTCGCAAGTGAAAGGTGACAATTCGTAACCGTAACATAACTCTGCAACGTTGTCAATCCGTAACCGCAACATCACCCTATCGCAACAAGGTCCCAGCTAAAGGTCCCAGCGTCGACATCGCCTACAGGTCCCCACCAAACGTCTCCTCCTGGAGAATGTGTAGGGTTCCCGTTAAGTCCCGCAAACCGTATTCGGGATGTCTAAAGCACGTCCCCGGGACATCGCAGAGACTTTGAGGGAACGTCTTCTAGCTGTCAAAGCAATGTTTTTGCGTTCAAAGGCCATACCGGTGACATGACGGTAACGTCATGGTAAGGCTTTTTTAGACATCCCCATACTGCTAACCTTTTAATAATAATACTATGCTATGTGCCTTACATGACAACTACCCGTCTTATAGCACTTGTACATAGGCCAATTAATACCTGTAGGCACGGTGAATGCTTCAATTTGGGTGATATTACTGCTACCGTGGGAGAGAGACTACCTATGTAACATCATATCACATTATCATGGTTATTCATATCTATCTATAAATTGCAGGAACGTCTGTCTGTCTGTGTGTGTGTGCCGCATATCTGGCAAACTGTTGGCCCGATTGATTCAAAACTAACAAGGTGTCTCGCTACGGGTACAACTAAGTGCAGTGCCAAATTTGACCTTGTTTGGATTAGAAATGCAAAAGATATCGGTAAATATGCCGGTAAAATAGGCACACATTGTCTTTCGCCACTCTACTGTAGTCACTCCCCCATCTGCGTGCTTGTGTGTTAACGCATATCTGTTGAACCGTTCGTGGGATTGATTTCAGACTTGGTAGGTGTTTTGCTACGGGCACCAGTAAGTGCAGTGCCAAATTTGACCTTGTTTGGATTAGAAATGCAAAAGATATCGGTAACTATATTGGGAAAATAGGTACACATTGGCTTTTGCCGCTCTACTGTAGCCACTCCTACTAGTTTGACGTTGTTTGGATAAGAAATGCAAAAGATATCATTAAATATATTGGTGTAAGAAGCATACGTTGGGTTTCTCTGCTTTACTGTAGCCACTCCCCCTCTCACACAGCACAGCGCGGGACCAGAGACAGAGAGGATAGAAGCGGAGCTTTGGTAGCACTGAATCAGTGCAGAGCATGGGTCAAGATGTTTGGATGATTATCATGTCTGACATCAACAATAAAGTTTTCCTGTATGCAATTTGCGTGCATAAAATGATTCCGTGGATTTCGCAACAACACGCCAACAGACACGGGTAGGCTTATGCAGTGGCTATTCAAAATGATGTGCAATAAACTGACACTTCGAATAGCCCAGGCTACATTGGACTTGAGACTTTGAATAAACAAACAACAATTCCGACTGCAAGTTCCCAAAATTAAACAAGCGATAGGCTAATGGTCCCGAGTTTATCAATGTTTCAGAATGCCACACAGCTAGACTGGCAGACAGCGTAAACATGTCACTTATGCTGCCAAAGACTGTTTTTGAGTCACATCGTTGCAAATATTATGAAAATGCAAATATTACACAAATATTATATTATGATGCATCTTTCTAAAAAATGGTTTGTCTTCTATCATTAACTATTCAATAGGCTAAACATATAGTCTTACTTCAAAGCTTTAGGATTATGTAATTTCGATCAGTTATACAGACAATGAGTGGCAGATAGAGCGTGTCACTTATAGGCTAGAAATTGTTGAGTCACATCGTTGCAAGTTTCATATGATGATGCATCATTCCACAAAATGGTTTGTCTTCTCTATCAGGAAGTTATTCAATAAGCTTAACAATAAACATATAGCCGTAACTCAACACAGCTGTTAGGCTAATGTCATTTTGATATGTAAAAATGTCACATGCAGCCATGCCTAAATTCTGCTTACTGCACATTAATTACAGGATAATATATTATAATGTAATAATAAGTATTCATTATTGAATGCTTAGCTAGAATGGTTTTCCCCTGTCATCCTATTTTTAAAACAGGTGTACCTGCGGGCATGTAATTGTGCTACAGTTTTTCTACAGGAATGGCATGTTTAAATGTGCACTGCACTAGTCGCTATTAATTACATATAGGCTACAGTGGGTACTAGTTAAAAATGGACACTTTCACGCAGCTACGTGAAATGTAAGTACAACTACAGCCGCTTGGGGGCAGCATAAGTCCGCTGTGGCGTTCCGCGGTCGAACCGGACGGAGCGTTTGACAGCAAGGGCTGTGATTGGCCGAGTTTTCAGTGTGTTGTTTGTCTGTGTTTTTAGCAGCCCCTGCAACATGCTAGTCCACTGTAGTCTATAAGTTTTGTACATAATGTCAAACATAGTTTTGGATTCAGTGACAGGATTGAAGGGCAAGCGACCACAGCCGCAGAATGTGAAAAACTTTCTCTCAACACTGCAACAAAAGAGTTTCCTGCTATGGGGAGGAGTGACATGAAGGACTGCATCAACAAGATCAACGAATTCCTCCGCACAACACACAGATCCTCCCAGGGATTCAACGTGCTTTAAATGTAGACAGTAGAATGTAGAATGTGGAATGTTCATTATTTCAATAAACACATTTTCTCTGAAGCACTTTCCCGACATCGTCTTTCTATAAGCACATTATGGAGATAGGGGTAGAAAACTGGATTTAACTAAACGAATGTAACTAAGTAAACTGATTGTTTACTCTACAGTAGGCTATGTTCTCCCTCTCAGGCTGTACAGTATGCCTATTGAAAGTAGGCTAATGAGCTTAATAGACACAGCGCTCCAGCCTAATGACTTTCACACATTATTTGAATGATTTACAGTAGACACATTAGCGCTCCACGTGTAGAGACTGTGCAAAATACAATGTGTGAATGGTGTTCAATGATTTGCCAATATAATAGTCTTCTGCTGGGTTGCATGTAGCCTACTGATTAGATTAGATTAGATACTTTATTGTCATTGTACACAGAATACAACGAGACATTGTTTGGAACAAACCTGAGATGCCCACAGATAAGCTAAAAAAGACTACAAAAATATACATAAAATAAGTTAAATAAATAGATAATTACACATGATATGCCAATTGCACTGTACATGTTTTCAGCCTTTATTGGTTAAATTACCATTTTTATCACAAAAATATTTCTAAAACTCAGTGTCGTTCAGACTCAACCCTCTTGTTGCTTGCGTCTTTCAATGTCTTTTGCAACATCTGCTGTCAATGTCCTTGTACAGGTAAATGTTCAACAATTGCTGGTGTACAGGCTATAATCAATCAGATAAATCATTTGTCCAGCTGTTTAAACATTTTTTTCGTGCTACATTCAAACGTTTTTTGCCTTTTTTATTCATGCCCTTTACAACTATGCTTATCCACCCTGGCAAACTTCGTCCATTATGCTTCGATCAGGAATCGAACCCTGCTCGCCCTCGTCGCAGTCCTGTGCATTCTTATTAGTCTGTCAACTCCATGTGAACGAAGTGACAAATGGCTCAACTGTCAAACAAAATGAAAAGGCATTTTTTTCAGAATCTTCGCTGCGCCAGTTCCATTGATTATAGCGGAAAATAGGGTACGTCTTTGACTTAACACATCCGTTTCTGGTGTCCAGTCTCCAAGTGTCTCATGCGCTATCGTTACACTATCAAATCTATAAGTAACCATGACAAATAGGGTATAAGATATATAAACTCACGCTATTGTATTATCATATATGTTTGGCAATGGCTCAACTGTCTCTGATTGTTCTACTGACTTGGAATGACTTGGAAACTGGATGTGTCATGGAAGCAGTACGTCAAGTCACATCAAAAATAGTAGTGGCAGAACTCCCAAGTAGGGCTGTCACTTTACGTTCGAAAATCGCACAATAAAATTGTACAATCGATTGGACCAAACAACACAAGTTTCAAAAACTAAAATAGGGAATCGATTTTAACCAAATATGTACACTATTAATTTTAAACGAATTAAACAAATAAAAAGGATATATGTAACAAAATTCACAAACAAGAATATAAGAATATAAAAGAATTCCGAAGTGCAGTAAGCATTGCGAAAGCTAAAAAGAAAATTCCCACCAATTTTACGCACCGGAAACAGCTGTTTCAATCAGCTGCTGTGCTGCTCGTGTTTTGCCAAAAAATGGAGGACAACGCGATCAACTTGTGCGACATGAGAAAGACGAGTGATAGGCCCTAATAACTTGAGGAGTCCACTCGGCTTATTGTTATCGAGAATGTTGCACTCCTGTTTTTCATTGTGCGCGAAACTTCACGCCAATAAATCATCAGAAATATTGCTGGCTTGCGTCTACAAGTGCCCTCTTTACATTCGTCCTAATGCCTGTTAGTTGTTTGTGGATTGGCCTATATTTGGTGTTGAAAATGGAAACGTCTTTAGACATGAAAAATCGATTTTACAATCGATTCAATGAACACTTATGTCTCAAAAATCGAACAGGATTTTTTCACAAAAGTGACAGCCCTACTCCCAAGTGCCACCTGGTGGTTGTTTGTGTCAACTGCAGTTTGTGTCATTTGTGCCAAGATTATGGTGCGCGATTTGTGCGTGATTCGAGCGTGATTCATGCAGTAAACCGTCCAAACTTAACTGATACCCACTGTATGTATATGCTTACCTTTTGAGTTAAGCTGATTTTCAACCAACCATGCACAGATACACAGATGATCTGTCAGCTGGAGTTTTATACTGGGTTAGAACTAGTAGTTTCATGTCTACGGTGTCTCTTTTTTTTTTTACAATAAAATATCAAATCATTTTCAATGGGCATATCCTGTAATTTTATTGTTCAAAACATCAGAAAGAGTAGACTAGCCTAAGCTTAACTGTTCCAACCATATTGTTTCAAAATCAAAACTAACAATAATAGCCTATAAACGATAATAGCCTTTCACTTTATTGTCTTTCACAGTATTTTTGGTCATTAAATTACATTGCAGCAACATAACGGCAACGTCACTGTGCTAGCTGGGTTACCAACTGACAATGTTATCAGTTGACCAGGTCAGGAAGTGGCAGCAACAGTATTTACGATACCAAATGGCACATAGCATGACATTGCGGCGATGTTATCCACATTACCAACTGGCTACGTTATCAGTGGACCAGGTAAGGACGTTGTGGCAAGATTACTCATGGTACCAAATGGCAACATCATCAGCTGACCCGATGACGACGTTGTGGCAAGATTACTCATGGTACCAAATGGCAACATCATCAGCTGACCCGATGACGACGTTGTGGCCCCATTCTTGACGGTACTAAATGGCAACATAATCAGCTGACTAGTTCTCAACGTTGTGGCAACATCACTCAATACTACATGGCAACATCATCTGCTGAGCAGGTGAAGACATCACGGGAACATCACCCATGGTACCAAATAGCAATGTCATCTGCTGACTAGGTTAGGACGTTACGGGGATGTTTCGCACGGTACCAAATGGCAACATCATCAGCTGACCAGGTCATGACGCCGCTGCAATGTCATTTACGGTACCAAATGACAACATTGTCTTACAATGTAGCTGTGATGTCGCAACAATGTAGAAAATGACAACTTTATGGCGATGTTGCTGCAACGTCATGTGTTATCTAAGGAAGTTAGAAAGCATAAACTTACTTTCACAATGGTCACTTCATCCTCAAGACAGAGCAAGGCATCACCACCATTCTGAAAGAAAAAAAAACAGGAAATTGTATGCAGGATGAATATTGATCTATATTAAATATTGGAAAATTATGGTATAGTCATATACAGTATATATAGCCAGCAACAGTGGTGGAATGTAACGAAGTACAAATACTTTGTTACTGTACTTAAGTAAATTTTCCACGTATATGTATTTTACTTAAGTAGAATGTATAGTGCATACTTTTGACTTTTACTTCGTTACATTTTGCACCAATTATCTGTACTTTTACTCCGCTACATTTCTACAACACCATCGTTCCTTTTTACGTTAGGCTACATTTTACGATCAGTTTTTTGTCTCTTACAAACACGTTTGTTTTACCCATATGGTATATAGGTATATAGTTCTATATATATAGTCTATGGTTTTACCAGGGGGCTGGGTTGATATTCTAGAGCGCTATGTGCCCCGCTTCTAAAGCTTTGAAACATAGGCTTCTAGTCTAGACCAGGCAAAGCCTGAGCTTGTAGCATCTGCATTCGGTAGACTATATTCTCCAAACCCATGGCTACACTGGACATGCAAATGTGTTCTCTGCCTCGAGCAAATGCTTGCCTTTCTCTGTCTATTATCTGCAGCGTTAGGGTCTCCTCCCCGATGAGATTGCTAGTCCGCGGAGCAGCGAAGTTACAGACGCTCAATGGTAGACTATTATAGAACCGCTGGCCGAAAAAAACATTTTCCAGATTAGGAAATATTTCGTAATTTCCTTGTAGCCCTGGTCCCAAAGTTTGAGAAAAATCATGTTAACAAGAAACTCATTCCCACTGTATTTGGTACTTTTTAACTTTACCGAAAAAGGAAAAAAAAAGATTTTTAGACATAAGTGAGATTAGTCACCCATTGTTTACATTATGTGGTCAATATTAACTAAGTCAGGGGGAACTACATATTTGTAATGTGATATAATCTAAAGGTTAATTATGTGTTGATTTAGTAATTAGCCTAAAACGGTTATATGCTACAGTGGGCGTCGCTTTTAAATGGCTACTTCATTCGCGCATTACGAGGTGTGAAGCTGCGTGAAGCTTTAGTACCACTTTCAGCCACTGTGCGTCGCTCTGCCACTGTACATCGCTCTGCCTGCCGCCCATTCTGAAAAAGCAGGAGGCTACCATTAAACATAATTGTTGCCGGACTTCCGGTTGCAGGTAGTATGGAGTAGACTGAAGTTCCGCGGCTCCTGAGCATTTCTCATTAATATTTTAATATTTACATGGTACCTAATTACCCATTTATGAAACTACAACTAGCAATGTTCAAGGCAGTATGGCATCGCCAAATTTTGTTTAACTGACCACTAGAAATACCGTGATTGTCGAAATCAGTGAACTTGTGGTAAAAGGTAACAAGATGGAGGATGCGCCGCTCACGCTACAAACATTAAGAGACGAACTTCAACTATCTCGCCAAGCCTCACTGATGGACTTTAAAGCTGAAATTTCCACCCTTCGTCAGGATTTGTGTAAAGATATAGAGGCTCTTCGAACGAAGATGATAACCAACACTCTTCACTACGTGAAGATATACAGCTAGAGATTGGAAAACTCCAGCAACACCATAAAGAAGTGACTACCGAGCAGGCTAGCATGGGACATCGTTTAAACGACGCACTGGAGCAGATTGCACGGCTTGAGGGTGAACATGGCTCGCTATCAGGCGAGTGTAAACGGCTGCAGGAGAAATGTATTGATCTCGAGTCCAGAAGTCGGCGACAAAATTTAAGGATTGCCGGTGTCCCTGAGGGAGTTGAAGGAGCTAACCCTACTCGTTTCTTACAAGAGTTCTTACTGGAGGTGTTGGGTCCTGAGAACTTTACATCTCCTCCGGTCATCGATCGTGCCCACAGATCCCTGGCTCCCAAGCCGAAGAAGGGTGAGCATCCGCGCCCCATCATAGCACGATTACACTACCTTGCCGAAAATGAGCGGATCCTGGGTATTTCCACAGGAACGGGACGGCTGCTTTATCAACAGTCTCCTGTTCACATCTTTCCCGATCTCCCTGCCGAGGTTAGCAAACTTAGAGCTGCCTTCAATCCGGTGAAAACCAAGCTGCGGGAGGCGAAGATGGACTACAGTTTATTCTTCCCTGCTGTCCTCTCTGTGAACATCAACGCTGTCAGGCACAAATTCAACACTCCAGAATCAGCCGAAAAGTTCTATCAGACAAAGATTGCCCCGAACTTAGCTGTAGACGGGTAGCGTGAGTAACAATATTGTTATGGTTTAATGTGCCTTGGATGGTAGGCTAGTGTTTTTTTTTTCTTACCTGTCTTGAGTTACCTACCGATATGAGCTAGCCACCAATAACATGGCTAACCAATAACATGGCTATTGTAATTTGCAACAATTACTTGCTAATTTTTGGGCTTGCTTACCTGTTAACTATACGTTTTCGCCAAGTTTCACTTTATAGTCTGAGGTTATTCTAGTCTTTTCTGTTGATCTTTACAGGAAAATATGGTGGACTTGATGCTTATTTGCAGTTTACTCTCATGGACTTGAATATAATAGCCTGCCTCTCAGCGCCCTGGCTTAAGTTTTATGTAGCCTACTTGATACTTACAATACGGTATAATATAACATAACTAAGTTGGGAATCTACCTTGATAACATGTGACACTGTAAGGGCTATTCTACACATTGTGGTCTGCACCTGGGCAGCTTTAAATTCTAAAAGACCTTTTGGAGTTGTATGTTTGATGCACTTTCATTTTAACTCGTATTTCCTCACTTTAATTGATCTTTATACTTTTGGAGTGGTTTTATTGGGGGCCAAGCAGTGAAGCTGCGAGGCAACCCATAGTGATTCTACGTATTCTTCTTCTTATTATTATTATTGGGGGCCAAGCAGCGAAGCTGCAAGGCAACCCATAGTGATTCTACGTATTCTCATTGGGGGCCAAGCAGCGAAGCTGCGAGGCAACCCATAGTGATTCTATGTATTCTTATTGGGGGCCAAGCAGCAAAGCTGCGAGGCAACCCATAGTGATTCTATTTGGGGGCCAAGCATAATTATATGCTCATTGGAGTCTATGGCAGCCCATAGAACCGTACAGTAAAAAGTTGTGAAATTTTGCACATTGATTCGGGACAGCATAAAAATGAATTTGAGCAAGTTTTATGCCTGAACCACAGACAGTCTAGCGCCACCAATGGGTCAAAGTTGACATTGCATCCATGCAATTAACTTTTGAACCGTATGCCCGATTTTAAATATTGTAACATCTTTGGAAGTCTCGGATGAGGCCAAACTCAACGCACCCCATGACGTCAATTTCCGCCATGTTGGATCTTCCGCCATATTGTATATTTCATATATACAATTGTATATTTCATAAATATTGATATTTCATCAAAAACACTTAAAAGGCATCAAAATTCGCAAAGTGTGTCCGTTTTTCCCGAAACTTGACGCAGATGATCTTCAGACCATGACTCATAAATGCATTGCTTTTAGGAGCCATATTCAAAACCCGTCGCCCGTCCACGACCAATCAAGTTTAAGGCTAAGCGCCAAACAGGAAGTGAAGTGATATCTCAGCAAGGCTTTTGCGTATCAACACCAAACTCAGTACATAGTCTCAAGACCCAATTAGGAGGAGGCTCAATAAATTTGAAGACTTTTGACCTATAGGTGGCACTATAATCACAGGAAGTGGGCTCATATTTCAGCCATGCTTTCACATATTGAAACCAAACTTAGTATATGGACTTGGGACCTCATCCTGAGGACAGACAATAATTTTAGTAACCTTTGACCACAAAATTACGTTTTGGCCTGTAACGGGTCATGTGTTTGGAATTAAAACATATTAGTGATATCTGTTAATACCTTTGATATCTGTTAAGGTCCTTAGGCCGACACATGCCAACATGTGACGTCAACATAATTAATTCGACCGCCCATATTGGATTTCACCAAAAACATTTAAAAGGCATCAAAGGTCACAAAGTTTCTCCGATTTTCATGAAACGCATTGCTTTTGGAGACATATTCCAAACCGGTTGCCTGTGACGACCAATCACGTTTGGCGGCGCCAAACAGGAAGTGAAGTGATCTCAGCAAGGCTTTTGCGTATCAACACCAAACTTGGTATGTGGACTCGTGACTACAACCTGAGGACGCACAATAAATTTGGTGATTTTTGAGGCATGCGTATGTATGGGGGGCTATTGGGGTGTGTGAGAGAGGAGGTTTTTCTGTGTATATGTGTGTGTGTGGGATGGGGGGTTAATTGGGTGTGTGTATAATGTAACAACTTTGGGTTGCCATGACAACTCCTGCTCAACTGCTTGGCCCCCACATTGCTGCTTGCAGCTATATTTGGGGGCCAAGCAGCGAAGCTGCGAGGCAACCCATAGTGATTCTACGTATTCTTATTGGGGGCCAAGCAGCAAAGCTGCGCGGCAACCCATAGTGATTCTACCTTTTCTTGGAAGTGAAGTGATATCTAAGCAAGGCTTTTGCATATCAACACCAAACTCAGTACATGGTCTCAGGACCCAATTAGGAGAAGGCTCAAGAAATTTGGTGCATTTTGACCACTGTGTGTCGCTATAATCACAGGAAGTATAGTCATATTTCAGCAACACTTTGAGATATATGAACCAAAGTCTGTACATGGGGTCAGGACCCAATAAGGATGAGGCTCAATAAATGTAATGACCTTTGACCACTAGGGGGCGCTATAATCACAGGAAGTGGGCTCATATTTAAGCAATGCTTTCTCGTATCAACACCAAACTTGGTATGTGGACTCGTGACTACAACCTGAGGACGCACAATCAATTTGGTGATGTTTGAGGTGTGCTTATGTGTGGCGAGCTATTGGGTTGTGTGGGGGAGGAAGTTTGTCTGTGTACATGTCTGTGTGTGGGACGGGGGGTTAATTGGGTGTGTGTATAATGTAGCAAAATTGGGTTGTCATGACAACTCCTGCTCAACTGCTTGGCCCCCTCATTGCTGCTTGCAGCTATATTTATTATTATTGGGGGCCAAGCTGCGAGGCAACCCATAGTGATTCTATTTGGGGGCCAAGCAGCGAAGCTGCGAGGCAACCCATAGTGATTCTATGTGTTCTTCTTATTATTATTATAACGAAACACTCATTTGCCATTGAACCATACAGTAAAAAGTTGGGAAATTTGGCACATTGATTCGGTATAGTCATATGATTAATTTCACTAAGTTTCATGTCAAGTGCTCTAGCGCCCCCAATGTGTCAGATTTTGCATTACATCTATGCGCTTAAAGTTTCAACCATACAAATTGAGGTATACTTGGAATCCTTGGATGAGACCGAACTCAACGCACCCCATGACGTCAATTTCCGCCACGTTGGATTTTCCGCCATATTGGATTTAATCAAAAACACTTAAAAGCAATCAAAGGTCATAAAGTTTGTCCGATTTTGACAAAACTTGGCGCAGATGATCGTCAGACCATGACTCACAAACGCGTTGCTTTTTGGAGCCATATTCAAAACCCGTTGCCTGTCACGACCAATCAAGTGAAGTAATAGGAAGTGAAGTAATATTTCAGTAAAGCTTTAATGTATCAAAACCAAACTCAGTACATGGGCTCAAGACCCAATAAGGAGGAGGCTCAATAAATTTGATGACTTTTGACCTATAGGTGGCGCTATAATGAGCAAAATTACATTTTGGCCTGTAACGGGTAATGTGTTTGAAATTAAAACTTGCTATTGGTGTCTGTTAATGTTAATGTTAATGTACTAGTGGTGTCTGTGGGAGATCCTAAGGCCGACAGATGTGAATTTGTGATGTCAACGTAATTGATCCGGCTGCCATATTGGATTTAATCAAAAACACCTAAAAGTTTTCAAAGGTCACAAAGTTTATCCGATTTTCACGAAACTTGACGCAGATGATCTTCAGACCATGACTCATGAATGCATTGCTTTTTGGAGCCATATTGAAAACCTGTCGCCCGTGGTGACCAATCAAGTTTGGCGGCAGAGCCGGCAAACAGGAAATTAAGTGATCTCAGCAACAATTTCGCGTATCAACGCCAAACTCAGTACATTATCTCAGGACCCAAGGAGGAGGCTCAATAAATTTGATGACTTTTGACCTATAGGTGGCGCTATAATTAGTAAAATTAGGTTTTAGCCTGTAACGGGTGATGTGTTTGGAATTAAAACTTACCAGTGGTTTCTGTTAATACTGTGGAAGGTCCTAAGTCCGACAAATGTGAATTTGTGGCGTCAACGTAATTGATCTGACTGCCATATTGGATTTAATCAAAAACACCTAAAAGTTTTCACAGTTCACAAAGTTTATCCGATTTTCATGAAACTTGACGTAGATGAGCGAAGCCGCCAAACAGGAAGTGAAGTGATATCTCAGCAATGCTTTCACATATCAAAACCAAACTAGGTATATGCGCCAGGACCCAATCAGGAGGACGCCAAGAAATGTGGTAAATTTTGACCACTATGTGGCGCTTATAATCACAGGAAGTGGGCTCATATTTCTTCAATGCTTTCACGTGATCGAAACCAAACTTGGCTCATTGACTCGAGCACATCCTGAGGACATACAATAATTTTAGCTTAACCTTTGACCACTAGGGGTGCTATAATTTGCAACAATTTCTCGTGATCGACACCAAACTTGGTACCTGGACTCGGGACCACATCCTGAATAAGGACAATACATTTAGTGACCTTTGACCACTAGGGGCTTATAATTAGCAAAACTTTCTTTCAGATCGACACCACACTTGGTACATAGACTCGAACACATCCTGAAGATGCACAATATATTTAGTGACCTTTGATCACTAGGGCTTATAATTATCAACACTTTCTTGTATTGACACCAAACTTGATATGTGGACTCGTGATCATTAACCTGAGGACGCACAATACATTTGGTGATGTTTGAGGTGTGCGTGTCTGTGGGGAGCCATTGGGGGGTGTGGTGGAGGAAGTTTATCTGTGTATATGTGTGTGTGTGGGACGGGGGGGTTAATTGGGTGTGTGTATAATGTAGCAACATTGGGTTGCCATGACAACTCCTGCTCAACTGCTTGGCCCCCACATTGCTGCTTGCAGCTATATTTGGGGGCCAAGCAGCGAAGCTGCGAGGCAACCCATAGTGATTGGGGGCCAAGCAGCGAAGCTGCGAAGGAACCCATTGTGTTTCTATTGCTTCTTATTATTATTCCTCTGCCATTGAAGTCTATGGCAGCTCATAGAACCGTCTGGTAAAAAGTTGTGAAATTTGGCACACCGATTGGGGACAGTCCCATGATTAATTTCACCAAGTTTTATGTCGGCTCCTCGAGGGCTCTAGCGCCACCAACAGGCCAAAGTTGGACGTGCGTTCACGCATGTAACTTTTGACCTGTTGATCCGATTTTGAAAAATGATGTACCGTTGGAATCCTTGGACCAAGCCGAGTTCAACGCACCCTATGACGTCATTTTCCGCCATGATGGATTTTCCGCCATTTTGGATTTCATCAAAATCACTTAAAACGTAGAGGTCACACATTTTGTCGGATCGACACCAAACTTCATAGATGTCATCTACAGACCATGCCTCATTAATGCATTGCTTTTTGTCTTCGAACTAAAACCGCTCGCGACGCAATGTTAATCAAATTTTGTATGACGCCGCCAAACAGGAAGTGAGCTCATATCTCAGCAACCCATTCATCTATCATAACCAAACTTAGTCCATGGACTCAGGACCCAATCAGGGGACGCTCAAGAAATCTGGTGACCTTTGACCTCTAGGGGCGCTGTAATTAAGAAACATGCCTTTTGGCCTGTAGCAGCAGTTGTGCTTAGAATTAAAACCCACTAGTGGTGTCTGGTACTACTGTTGAAGGTCCTTAGGGCCGACCCAAGCCAACTTGTGATGTCATCGTAATTGATTCGGCCGCCATATTGGATTAAATCAAAACACAAAAAGTTTTGGCAGGTCACAAATTTCATCTGTTCCTCACCAAAATTGGCAGAGACCATCTTCAGACCATGCCTGATGAGTGCATTGCTTTCTGGAACAATTGACAGAAGCTTTGGCCTGTACCAGCTAATCAAAATTTGCGCTGCCGCCAAACAGGAAGTGATTTCATATCTCAGCAACGCTTTCATGTATCAAAACCAAACTTATTACATGTACCTCAGACCACATCGGGAGGACGCTCAAGAAATTTGGTGACATTTGACCTCTAGGGGGCTCCGTAATTGACAAAAATGCATTTTGGCCAGTAGTTGCTGATGCGCATTATTTTGCAATGGAAGTCAATGGCAGCCCATAGAACCGTCTGGTAAAAAGTCATACAATTTTGCACACTAATTGGGGACAGTCCAATAATTCATTTCACCAAGTTTCATGCCGGCACCTCAAGCGCTCTAGCGCCACCAACAGGCCAAAGTTGGACTTGTGTTCACGGACGTAACTTTTGACCTGTTGACCCGAATGGCAAAATGAGGTATCATGGGAATCCTTGGGCCAAGCCGAGTTCAACACACCCTATGACGTCAATTTTTGACCTCTGTGTTTAAATCACAGCAAGTGTGATCATATCTCAGTCAATCTTTTATTTTTGTTGTGAAACTGATACAGCGAGTTCCATCCAGTTAATTCTAATGCGTGCAGCCACACAAAATCAGTTATGTTTTGATGTGAAACTTGACCTTGTAACTCATCCAATCTTGGGTTGTTTTGCATGGAACTTGCTGTGACTGCTTAATTCTATATGCCTGATGCCACGGCATTGAGTTGCATGGCAAATCTGGCCTGCTGAACTGCCTGCTTGGCCCTCACATTGCTGCTTGCAGCTATATTTCAACATCTTTCCTCTGCCATTGAAGTCAATGGCAGCCCATAGAACCGTCTGGTGAAAAGTTGTGAAATTTGGCACACTCATTGGGGACAGTCTCATGATTAATTTCACCAAGTTTCATATCGGCACCTTGAGCGCTCTCAAGATTTTCCGCCATTTTGGATTTTGTCAAAAACCTTTAAAAAGTTTCACGCCTCACATAAATTGTCCGATTTTCATGAAACTTAGTACATATGATCTTCAGACCAAGCCGCACAAAAGTTATCCCTTTTCATCTTCGGGACTAAAACCGTTGTCTCGTAACAGCCAATCCAAATTTGTGGCGAAGCCGCCAAACAGGAAGTGAGCTCATATCTCCGCAACCATTTCATGTATCATAACCAAACTTAGTACGGGGACTCATATCCCCATCAGGAGGATGTTCAAAAACTTTGGTGACCTTTCACCTCTAGGGGGCGCTGCAATTAGGAAAAATGTGTTTTGGCCTGTAGCTGCTGTTGTGTTTGGAATTAAAATGTACTAGTGGGGTCTGTTAGTACTGTTGGAGGTCCATAGACCCAAGCCAAATTGTGATGTCATCGTAATTGATTCGGCCGCCATATTGGATTTAATCAAAAACACCTAAAAGTTTTTACAGGTCACAAAGTTTGTCCGATTTTCACGAAACTTGGTGCAGATGATCTTCAGACCAAGCCTAAAAAAAGTTATCCCTTTTTGTCTTCAAATCTAAAACCGTTCACCCGTAACATCCAATTAAATTTGTCGTCAAAGCCGCCAAACAGGAAGTGAAGTGATATCTCAGCAAGGTTTTCTCGTGTCAAGACTAAACTTAATACATGTGCTCAGGACCCAATTAGGACATTTTGACCACAGTGTGGCGCTATAATCACAGGAAGTAGGCTCATATCTCAGCAATGCTTACACATATTGAAACCAAACTTCGTACATGGACTTGAAACCCCATCCTGAAGACGCACAATCAATTTGGAGTCTTTTGACCACTAGGGGGGCGCTATAATTACAGGAAGTAGGGTCATATCTCAGCAATGCTTTCACATATAGAAACCAAACTTGGTATATGGACTTAGAACCCCATCCTGAGGACACACAATACATTTGGTGACCTTCATCCACTAGGGGGGCGCTAGAGATACAGGAAATTAGCTCATATCTCAGCAACGCCTTTACGTATCGAAACCAAACTTGGTATATGGACTCAGGACCCAATCCTGAGGACGCACAATACATTTGGTGTACTTTGACCACTAGGGGCGCTATAATTAGGAAGACTTTCTCGAATCAACACCAAACTTGGTACGTTGATTCGTGAACACATCCTAAGGACCCACAATTAATTTGGTGTGCTTTGACCACTAAGGGTGCTATAATTATCAACACTTTCACTGATTTAAACCAAACTTGGTATGTGGACTTAGGAGTACATCTTGAGGACATCTTGATTCAATCCAATCAAGTCCAATCCAATCTAACACAACACAGTCAAGTCCAGTCCAGTCCAATCCAATCCCAACTCCTGCTCAACTGCTTAAATGCTTGGCCCCCTCATTGCTGCTTGCAGCTATATTTATTATTATTATTATTATTATTATTATTATTTTATTCATTTACAACCTTTCTTTTAACATACAACATTGGGTTCATCATAAATTCATGGTCATCTGAGGTAGGCCTACTTGAGGGCAACACAGTGCCACCTGTATTTTAGTCCAGTTTCCTTAACTCTACCATGGCATAGCCAGGCTTTGTAATCTGAATGCATTTACAATGGGTTAGATTGTAATTGTAATTATATTTGTTAGTTATTAAAAAAAAGGAGTCGAGCTAAACAGAAGCTCAGACCTAGTTTAGCTGGTGCAGTGACTGCACAATGGTTTGTCTTAAGCTATGTTGGGATTTTTCTCTCCTTTCAGTTGGGGAAAGGCAGAAGTGGGTGGGGGTGTTTTTGTTTGTTTTTCTTGTTGCTATTAGCATATCTTTCATCTTACAACAATGCCGCTTTGTAAAAAACTCATGTTTGAATTAAGTACAATGATAGAAAAAACACCTGGTAGCTATGACTTTTAATGCTAAAGAGGAAAGCCTGGTGCAATGTATCAGTTGGAATACGAAGGGTCTTAATACTGCTGTGAAGCGGGGCAGAATCCTGGGCCATTTAAAGAAACTTAACAATGACAGCATTCTTACTGGCTGGGTAGGCCAGTTTTTCCATTCAACATTCCACTTTAAATCTAGAGGGGCTGCAATTCTAATTAATAAGAACATTCCTTTTATTTCTTCCTCTGTCACCTCTGATCCACATGGTAGGTTTGTAGTGGTGAACAAACTGAACTGGTCATCCGATAAAGCCCAAACACTCACAAAATCAGCCAAACTAATTAGATCATTTATGGACACCTTTAAAATTACTGACCCCTGGAGGTTCAAGTACCCATCATCTCGTAGTTATTCTTTTTTCTCCCCAGTTCATCATTCATATAGTCAAATTGATTATTTTCTTACTGATTGCAAACTTTTCCCCTCGATTAGGCGGTGTGACTACGAGGCCATTGTCATCTCAGACCACGCCCCACACCTAATGCAGCTGGCTTTCTCCAACAAACATATGCAGAGAACTTGGCGCTTTAACAACTTGTTACTAGCAGATAAATACTTCACAGACTTTCTCAAAACCAACATTGAAGTTTTTTTGATTACCAATGACACAGGAGAAGTGTCTAAAAGCATACTGTGGGAGACTTTGAAAGCCTACCTTCGTGGCCAAATCATTTCCTACAGTGCGGCTACCAACAGATCGCGTAATGAACGTCTCTCAAGTCCCCAGAAGATCTTTAGACCGTTCTTACTCTGTATCACCCAGGCCTGATCTCTACAGACAAAGACTAGCTTTGCAGACAGAATTTGACCTGCTATCCACAAATGAAACAGCACAGCTTTTATTGTATAAGTATAAGTATATATACTTTTTTGATCCCGTGAGGGAAATTTTGGTCTCTGCATTTAACCCAATCGGTGAATTAGTGAAACACAAACAGCACACAGTGAAGTGAAGCACACACTAATCCCGGCGCAGTGAGCTGCCTGCTTCAACGGGCGGCCTTCGGGGGAGCAGTGAGGGGTTAGGTGCCTTGCTCAAGGGCACTTCAGCCGCGGCCCACTGGCCGGGGCTCGAACCGGCAACCCTCCGGTTACAATTCCAGAGTGCTAACCAGTGGACCACGGCAAACACGTCACAGATCTTACGAGCATGGTGAGAAAGCTGGGAAACTTTTGGCCTTACAAATCAGAAAATCGGCTGCTTCTAGAATGATAACTGAGATTTGTGCACAATCTGGGCAGACAATTATTGATCAGCAGGATATTAATGGGGAATTTGAAAAATATTATACTCATTTATATTCTTCAGAGTCAGAGGGTGATCCCTCTCTTATAGATGATTTTTCAGTAAATTGAATATTCTGACCATATCCAAAGAGGATAAAGCACAACTTGAAGAACCTCTGACTCTGGAGGAACTGAACTTGGTCGCTTAGCAACGGGGACGCTGGCTGCAAGCCGCTCCGTCTGACCTGTTTTTATTCGGATTTTTTAATATTTTACTATTTTATTCCTGATTATTTTTCTTCAATTATTGTAGATTCGTTAATTCAGCTGTACAGTTATAGATAGCCTTTTTTATTTAAACTGATTATTTTGTTTTTCCACACTTTTATTGCGTTTTATGAAGTCTGCCTCTAGTCCGAGTTCTAACGTTACCTGCGCTGTTTTTTCGCCTGGTGATCAGCATTTTTTATTTATTTATTTTTTTCCCACTGCCGATTGCCATCAGCAAGGCCTTCACTGCTATTGGACTTGCTGTCTGCTTGTGTGGTGGAAGCTGTGCTGGATTCGAGCCTGCTAGTGTCTCTCTCCTTTTCTATCCTGAATACGCTGGGTTCATATAGTCGGTTGACTGTCCAGCTGCTGGTTTAGTCGGTTGACTGACCAACCGGAGATTGAGGCTTCGTGCTAGCTAGGTGATTAAATTGCACACTTTGGACTGTCTGATGCATCAAGCCGTGTCGGAGTTTGTGTTTTGGCTATGGGGGGCTTTCAGTACACACCCCTTGAACCCGACAGTTAGCCTCCACCGACACCATCAACATCGAGGTGCTCCACCTCTGCCGGGCAGCGGGATCCTCGGCCGGAAACGCTACTTGCACAGAGGCGCACGCCGCTCTATCATCCGTCGCGACAGGCGAAAGCATCCCTCCATCATCTCCATGGGATTTCTTGCCTAATCAACGCGGTTTTCCAGAGCAGTCCGGCTCCCGCAATCAACTTCGCTCCCAACAGTGTCAGTGGAGAATCTACAGCGACCAACAACGCAGCGAGAATCTGTCTCTCACATCTTGGACAACTTCGATGGAGCTGCTGAGAATGTCACATCACCATGTCAGACTGCGCCTGAACCGCCGCAAGACCTTCATCCGAAGGTAAAGGTTCTCACAGCTGGTTCACCGCAGGAAATTCTGCAGCATGCGCCAAGACCCTCCTCCGTCAAATTTGCGTTATTGAGCGCGACAATCTATCTGTAACAAGACTTTCATTTTAAGCGACCGCTTCGCGTCTCATCACCTGGACTTTTTGTTTATAACGGAGTCTTGGCTCAGCGGAAATGACGTCATTCCACTTGGTGAACTCTGCCCTCCTCACTGCAGCTTCATGAATTCCCCTAGGGCTACTGGTCGTGGAGGTGGTCTGGTCACTGTTTATAATAACAACTTTAAATGTAGAATTGTACAAATTGATATGTTCTCCACTTTTGAGGTACAGCTTGTAAAGATAAATGCCACCCTCCTCTGTGCATTAGTTTACCGACCACCAAAAATTAAGCTTAATTGTAATTTCATTCAAGAATTTGCTGATCTACTATCTTTTATGGCCTCTCGGCTCTGACAATTTCATGATTTTTAGGAGATTTTAACATTCACATCTGTTGCCCATCAAAACCTTTGGTTAAGGACTTTTTATGCCTTGTGGACTCTTTCAATCTTGTGCAATCTGTTATGGCCTCGGCATTATCAGAAAGGCCACACATTAGACCTAGTATTGTCTTATGGTTTCAATGTTTCCAACTTAGAAATTATGGATGTTGGGGTCTCTGATCATTTTTTTGATTTTATTTGAATCTATTTTGTTTGGTCCCCTGTATCTCCCCTAAGTCCTATTCCTTTGCCCGTTCTATTAATTCCACCACAGCCACAACATTCTCTAATACTTTCATCCTCTCTCACTCACCTACTATCTCTGTTGCTATTTCCACCTGCTCTGACATTGAAAAATTAGTCACTCTCTTTAATGCATCATGTCTTGAGACCTTAGACTGTGTTGCCCCACTAAAACAAAAGTGTGTCAAAACTATCACCACTCCATGGTTAAATGCCACGACCCGTTCTGTCAGAAAATCTTGCAGGAAAGCAGAGCGCAAATGGAAAAAAGAGAAGCTTCAGGTCTTCTATGACCTTTTCAGAGATTCTCTAAAGACCTACCAAAACTCTGTTAAGGCAGCAAAGGTTGAGTATTATGCTCAGCTTATCAACAATAATGCTCATAGGCCAAAAGTTTTATTTAATACCATTAACTCTATTATAAATCCTGCCTCTGCGTCATCTACTCTTGCCCCTCCAACAGAAATCTGTGAGAAGTTCCTCAACTTCTTCATCAATAAAATTGACAAAATAAAATCTCAAATCTCACCTCCAGATTCGGATCCCTCAGTGATAGAACTTTCACCTAGCTGCCTCCAACAGTTTCAGGCTATATCTTCTTCCCAGCTTTCTGAGATTGTCTCCCATATGAAATCTACATCCTGCCACTTAGATGTTTTACCTGCACGCCTTTTTAAAGAAGTTTTTACCGTCATCTGCCCTCTTGTATTGGCCATAATTAATCACTCACTAACCAATGGAGTGGTCCCCTCAGGTTTTAAACGTGCAATTGTGCAACCTTTACTTAAGAAACCTAACCTTGAGCCCAGTGACCTGAAGAATTATAGGCCTATTTCTAAATTACCTTTTCTGTCAAAGATACTAGAAAAGGTTGTCCTCTCTCAGGTTTCTTCTTATCTGAGTGAGTTCAATATTTGTGATAAATTCCAATCAGGTTTTAGATCTCTGCACAGCACTGAATCGGCCTTGCTTAAAGTCCAAAACGACATTCTCTTAGCAGTTGATTCTGGATTTTGCGCCCTCTTGGTGCTTCTTGATCTGAGTGCAGCATTTGACACCATTGACCATAACATCCTATTAAAACGCTTGGAGGATGAAGTTGGTCTCCAGGGTTCTGTTCTGCAATGGTTCTCTTCTTATCTTAGTGATAGATCATTTTCAGTTTTACCTGCCTGTTAACACTAATGGCATTTGTTCTTTGGAGAATATTTTTAACTGTCTCAGTGACATCAAATGCTGGATGGCAAGAAATTTTCTTCAACTGAATGAAAGTAAAACTGATATAATTATGTTTGGCCCTCCAAGTGATGTTGGCCCTCCAAGTGATGTTTCTATCTTGAAAAATGCACTAGGACCTCTCTCTGCAAACTGCCACAGTGAAGTAAAGAATCTTGGGGTTTTCTTTGACTCCTCTTTAAATTTTAATAAGCAAATAAATAGTGTGGTCAAAGGCAGCTTTTTCCAGTTAAGAACCATTGCAAAACTGAAGCCCTTTTTGTCCTTCTCCGATCTTGAAACTCTTATACATGCTTTCATAACATCTAGACTAGATTATTGTAATTCATTATATGCAGGCCTGACCCACTCCACTCTCAACAGACTTCAGCTAGTTCAAAATGCAGCAGCTAGATTATTAAGTGGCTCTAAGAAACGTGAGCATATAACTCCTGTGCTGGCTAAGCTGCACTGGTTACCTGTGGAGCACAGAGTTAAGTTTAAAATCTTACTTTTTGTCTTCAAAGCCCTCAGTGGTTTGGCACCTAGTTACATAGGTGACCTACTAATTCCTTACAGCACTCCAAGATCACTTAGGTCTTCATCTCAGAATCTTCTCTATATCCCCAAAACACGCCTTAAGACTAAGGGTGATAGAGCCTTCTCTGTTGTTGCCCCCCAACTCTGGAATAGTCTACCTGTACATATTAAGTCCTCTCCAACCATTGACTGCTTTAAGTCTAACTTAAAGACTTTTATTTTCTCCCAAGCTTTTAATCTACCTTAATACCCCCCACACACACACACTCTTTATTCTTTATTTTATTTTTGACCAATTTGTGTATTATTTCAATTATTTATTTATTTCCCCCCCATGTTATATTGTTGTTGTACCATTGTCATTGTTTTATGTTTGTTTGTAAGCACTTTGGTTCAACTCAATTGTTTTTAAATGTGCTATAGAAATAAAGTTGACTTGACTTGACTTGACTTGACTTGAACAATTCTATTAAGAGCATGCAAACCTCTAAAGCCCCAGGTCCTGATGGATATAGCTCCGAATTCTACAAAGCCTTTTCAGAACTGCTCTCCCCTATACTTTTTGATGTTTTTAATTAATCGTTTAGCGCTAATACACTTCCTCCTACTCTGTACCACGCTTGCATCTCTCTTCTGCTGAAGCAGGACAGGGATCCACTCGACCCGGGCTCCTACAGGCCCCTCAGCCTTTTGAATGTAGACGCAAAGATATTAGCCAAAACCTTGACTACCCGATTAGACAAAGTCCTTCCCACAATTATTTCACAGAATCAAACGGGCTTTATTAGGAATAGACTTTTATTTTCAAACCTCTGTAGACTCTATAATATTATTTACACTCCCAGCCCAACCCCCTGCTGCCCAGAGGTGCTCCTTTCGCTAGACACTAAAAAAGCGTTTGACCGAATTGAATAGGATTTTCTTTTTTCTGTGTTAGACAGATTTGGATTCGGCAGGAAGTTCATTTCTTGGGTCAGTCTTCTTTATGTTTCCCCATTGGCTTCGGTCCAGACTAATGCCTATAGGTCAAAATATTTTCCCTTAAGACGTGGCACAAGGAAGGGGTGTCCTCTCTCTCCTCTATTTTTTGCACTTTCCATTGAGCCCTTGGCTGTTGCTCTACGGTCACTCAGTGACTATCAGGGAATAGTCAGAGGAGGGAGGGAACATAAAGTCTCGTTGTATGCAGATGATCTGCTCTTATATATTCAGGACCCTCTCAAATCCATTCCTAATATTATGTCTGTTTTGAAAGCGTTTGGCAGGATCTCTGGTTACAAGCTGAATTTGTCTAAGAGTATACTGTTCCCCATAAACAACGCTGCCCGGGTTGTATCATATTCTCAGTTCCCATTCCGATTGGTCGATAGTTCTTTCAAATATCTGGGTGTAGTTGTAACAAGGTCTGTCCAGTTGTTGTTTAAATTTAACCTTTATTTGAACGTGTCATTAAGGATTTTGGTAGATGGTCCCAACTTCCTCTATCCCTAGCAGGGAGAGTTAATGTCTTGAAGATGAACATTCTACCCAAATTTCTGTTTCTTTTTCAAAATATTCCCATCATGATTAAAAAGTCTTTTTTTAAACAACTGGACAGTGAAATATCCCGTTTTATTTGGAATAAGAAAACCCCTAGAATTAGAAAATGCCACTTCCCTCCCCATATTCCACTGATCACACATCAGACATCAGGGGTGCGTTTCCCAAAAGCTAACTACGCTTAACCCAGATTCGAACTCTTGGACAGGGGACTGAAAACTGCTGCGTAATGGCGGCTGTCATCAGCCGGCCTTAACGCACTACTCGCCCACAGAATTACGGGCGTGGGTGAATAGGGGATAAATAACAATAGAGTACACAACTGTTTCACCAGCACATTTAAATGACTTGACTAAAACCGTGCATAACTGGAGGTACACCTGTTATCTGAGCAGTCTGTATGTCCTCATTTTGCGAATGTGAGGACGATATGAGTCTGTTGCATAATGTTTGAAAACCACTGGCTCGTAATCACAATAATTTAACACACGACAGTTGGATACTTCATCATGTTCCCATGCCTACATTTTGGTGAGTAGCATAGAGACCATTAAAACGATAAAGTATGGCTCTCCGTTTGGGACATCGAAAACGTATATTTTTAATAGGGTAGACTACCGTCGGAGATGCTGACTTGCAAAGGCCTCGGGATAACACGTTATCTCCACTATCATCAGTCAATGCCCCCTTGATCAAAGTGGGAAATGAAAGAAAAAGTTTGAGAACCACTGGCTTAACAAGTTACCTGCACTCCAGAACACACAGAATATTGCAACAGAAAGTTGCCTTTTTAATCAACTACTATTTGTTCCAACAGCATTCAAACAAAGCCTTTATAAAAGTGAAAAAAAAAATATTCCATAAGAAGTAAAATAAAATACTGTTACTGTAGTAACTGTATCCCAAGCTTCAGCTCCCCACGTCTGTGACGGGCTAAATTCTCAGCTTGTTTATACCCCACACTGAACGCGTAAGACCGCTAGGCCCATCACTGTGGGGTGCGGTAGCCTACTCTCTGGGATTTAAGTCAAGCAATATAACCATACAAATGTTTCAAAATTAGTAATTTCGGCTTTGTCTGAACTGGCCATTGTAGGCTACGTAAAAAATAAACAAGTAGGCCTATCCCCTAGCGCCTTAATACCACCTGAGGCCCCTAAAAATTAACAGCTATAGAGATCAACGTGAACGTGAGTCAGTTACTGTAAGAACCGTAGCGTGGTTTCAGCTATGTGATAGCCAGAGAATGTCTAATCTGTAAACGGGCTCTGGTGATAGCGATCAAGTGTGTAGGCTAGGCCTATGATTGATATAGGC
Organism: Alosa alosa; assembly: GCF_017589495.1. Taxonomy (NCBI): domain Eukaryota; kingdom Metazoa; phylum Chordata; class Actinopteri; order Clupeiformes; family Clupeidae; genus Alosa; species Alosa alosa. Next base: position 31,291,524 of record NC_063191.1, read on the forward strand.
CTACATATTCTATGCGATTTACACGTTCAAAAAAGCATGGATAAGCTGAAAGAAACTTTAATTGTGTTGTACAGTTTTGCAAAATTAATAAATTATAGCTAGTGAAATCATTTCACTAGTCGCTAAAATAGAAATTATTAGGACACATTCTTGCTGTGGAGACGACACACTTCAGGCTATTCAGGAATTATTTGCGAGATCATAGCAGCCTGATTATTAGCCTATATTTAAAGCCAAACATCTCTGGTGTGGTTTTGACAATCAGAAAAGTAATTTTCCTTAGCTATACTGAAATAGGCTAATGATGTCAAGTGCGCTTCTGTGGGGTTAGGGTGGGTGCAGTGGAGTCGGAGTGCTGTCACGGAACATTGGAATTTGTGGCTGCCCAGGACGTAGATAGATAGATAGATAGATAGATATACTTTATTGATCCCTAAAACTTCTCTCTATCACCCGCACACCGCACTAAAATGATGTATTTAGCAGTCAAAATCCGAAACATGTCCAGGAGGGGAGAAATCGTCGGACATCTATTATTTTTGTTATTCAGCACCCCTGGTCAAAAATAGGTTCCCGCGCGCCTGATGTAAGGTCGTTGCAAAATCTAGAGAAATGTGTGAGGTGATCAGCGGGGGACAATTGAGACACACATTGGATTGTGTTATTACTTGAACATTCCACACTATCCACAGCTGTGGTATCGGGGGCAGGAGGATTACTGTTAGCGCAGGCTTTATATAAAATTCTTCAACAGAAGGCCTGCCTCGAATGCAGGATTGCCCAAAATAAAGGCCTGTGGTTTGCGCAGCCTACAGTAAGTAGGTTAAATAACAGACCCGCCACAATGTGCGGTATGATGATTTTTTACAAGCAAGATGTTTTCGGTGCCCTACGCACACTGCATGTTCTTAAATAACAATGATCATCAGTAGCCTAATATTCGACCATTATTTTGTGTAAATGGGCTATGCATTGGGTTAGATACCAGGGGCCATATTCACAAAGCCTTTTATCTTACCACTAGGAGTAGGCTACTCCTAAATAGCAATAAAATATTTTAGCTATGAGTTTTTATTATTAAGTTATTCACAAAACCTTTCAGACCTACTCTTAGTAAGGAAAAATGACAACTCCTGAACAGATTCTGGAGCGGAGCGCTCTAGAATCTTTGACTAAGAGTGAGTGAGTCTTCGTTGCTATGGATGACGTTATTACTCATGCACAAGCTTGACTGAAGTGACCACCTTGATTGGCTGATGATTGTAACACGGGAATGATTCCAAACACCTCCCTTACGATGATGAGTGGCAGGTGACAGGTCTGAGAATGCGTGCGCTACACAAGGACAGAAGATGATGAATAACAAGGCCTAGCCTAAATGAATCAAGAGTAAGACAAAACAAATAGCCTAGTAGCCTAATGAAACATATGGATTGATGTAGTATCTTTGTAACATTATTAAATTAATCTGTTACAATGCCTATGCCTACGTTTGCAAAAGAGAACATTTTAATTTGATTCATAATAATGTTACATTTAATTTACATGTTGACAATGAGTAGCCTAGTTTTGGTTGTTGTTGGTGGCGTTATTGCATGTTAGTTATGCCTACAATGCAAAATTGCTTCCTCACGATTGGAAGCTCCTGTAGCCGCATAGGATTTCAAAACATGATGAAATGCCACAAAACCGGTTTCTGAATAGGTCTGTGAGTTAGGAGTCCTCTCGACTTCTTTTAAGATGTCACAGAGGTGTGATTTGTTGGGGGCAGGGCCGGATTAACTGGGCACAAATGTCTGATGGTCCCCCCTGCCCCCCAGCCAACGTGAATCGGGCGGTCAGTTAATAGACCTATATCGTGAAGATTTTTCTTGCCATCTTAAGGCACGAGCGCATCTGTGAGGCCAAGCCTCACCAAGTAGAGATAGATAGATAGATAGATAGATAGATAGATACTTTATTGATCCCCAAGGGGAAATTCAAGGGTCTCAGTAGCATACAGACATCACACACAATATGCATTTACAGCAGAAATGGTAAACATAAGTATAAGTATGAACATATAACTAAACTCCACTGTACAATAAAGACAGTAGAAGATAAGAAAGATAAGAAAACTAAGAAAACTAAATACTAAATACACTATATAAATTAAATTAAGAAAGTCCAATGTGCTTGAGGATGATCAGGCATAAGACGCTTGTAGTGACAGGGCCGGGAATGGTAAGGTGCTAATAATAATAATAATAATAATAATAAAGCTTTATTTGTATAGCACCTTTCATACACAGAATGCAGCTCAAAGTGCTTTACATTTGAAGCATGTAACACAATAATAGTCAGTCATTATCAATCACTTTTCTTTGCTGTTTATGATCTACTCAGCAACGTATCAAAAATATAGAAAATTACGTCATAAGACTGGCAGCCTTAACCCTCTTTCCCCCCACAAGCACGCCATATGGCAACTGTGGCAAGGAAAAACTCCCATATTCCAGGATGAAACCTTGAGCAGAACCTGACTTAATAGGGGGAGACCATCTGCTTCTGGCTGGCTGCGCCCTCCAATAGTAGCAGATGTAGAATAATCTGAAAATGTAGTCTACAGGATAAGATGAGTTAACTAAAAGCTTTCCTGTACAGGTATGTTTTCAGATCTTTTTTAAAAATATTTACTGAACTCGCCTGCTTGATGTACAGAGGCAGGGTGTTCCATAGTTTAAGGGGCATAATGGATAAACGCAGCTTCTCCACTTTGTTTGTGGAGCACTTTGGGTATGATTAAAAGATTAGAATTGGATGATCTAAGTTTCCTTTGTGGTTGATAAGATATTAAAAGCTCAGAGATATATGAAGGTGCTATGCCATTCAGAGCTTTGTAAGTGATTAACATAACCTTAAAATCAATTCTATAGGAAATAGGGAGCCAGTGCAGTTCAGCCAACACAGGGGTGATGTGTTCTCTCTTCTTAGTCTTAGTTAAAAGTCTAGCCGCAGAGTTCTGTATGAGTGCCAATTTCTTTAGATGTTTTTGGGAAGACCAGTGAAAAGTGCATTGCAGTAGTCTAACCTGCTAGTGATAAAGGCGTGAATTAGTTTTTTCTGCATCTTGTTGAGTTAAAAAGGGCCGCGACTTTGGCAATGTTTCTCAAGTGGAAATAGGCTGTCTGAGTAACTTTACTGATATGGGGCTTAAAACTTAACTCTGCATCTAAGATGACACCGAGGCTTGTTACTTTTGGTTTGACCTGGTGTGCCAAGTTCCCCAGATTACTAAGAATAATATCTCGCTTTAGTTTTGGTCCAACCAGAAGTACCTCTGTTTTGTCATCATTTAGTTTCAAAAAGTTTTTGCTCATCCACTGATTAATGGAGGTTAGGCATGCAGTGAGGGAGCAAAGGCCATCTGGGTTAGTTGGCTCCACAGAAAGATACAATTGGGTATCATCTGCGTAGCTGCTAAAGGGAGTGAGTGTCATGGTGAAGGTGCAAACAGTAGTCCAACCATAGTCCTTAGTGATGTGTGCATGGCAAGGTGCTCAAGAGAGTGAGTGTCATGGTGAAGGTGCAAAAAGTAGTCCAACATTAGTCCAACAGTGCAACAGTGCAAGAGTAAGGTCTAGAGACTAGCATAAATAATATGGACAAATAGGACAGTAAAGTATAATGTAGACAAGGTAAAAAAAAAAAAAAAACTATTTCAGTGCAAGAACAGGTTGAGGTAATAGGGTTATAGCCATTAATTCATTCATTCATTCAGTATTGTAGCAGAAGCCTGCCCGCAGCCATTGATCATGTGTGCTAATATAGCATGAAAAACAGTGTAGCAGTAAAACAGTAGTGAAAACATTAGGCTGTGTACATTAGTAAAACAGTAGTAAGCAGTAGTGGGCAGTCAGTACTCAAACATGGAGAGGGTGGAGAGGCAGACAGACTAAGCAGAGAAGTCTATCTCTCCTCTTCCCTCTAGTGAGGCATTGAACAGTTCAATGGCCCTAGGAACAAATGACTTCCTCAGCCTTTCAGTTGTGCATGGCAGTGAGCGAAGTCTCCAGCTGATCAAGCTCTTTTGGTTTTTTTGATAGTGCTGTAGAGCGGATGACATTCATTGTCCAAGATGTTGATCAGTTTGTTTAGGGTCCTTTTGTCAGATATTGAAGTGATGCACTCCAGTTCAGCTCCCACTACAGAGCCAGCCTTCCTTACCAGCCTGTCAAGTCGCCCAGCATCCTTCTTCTTTGTGCTTCCTCCCCAGCATACCACTGTATAGAAGAGGGCGCTGGCCACAACAGACTGATAAAACATCCTGAGGAGCTTGCTGCACACACTGAAGGACCGCAGCCTCCTCAGGAAGTACAGCCTGCTCTGTCCTTTCTTGTAGAGTGCATCAGTGTTGGCTGACCAGTCCAGTTTATTGTCTAGGTGGAGACCCAGATACTTGTAGGTGCTTACCACCTCCACATTGACCCCATCAATGGAGACTGGTAGCAGAGCGGGCTTAGACCTTTGGAAATCCACCACCATCTCCTTGGTCCAATGCACAAAGTCCTCCACCAGGCTCCTGTACTCCTCCTCTTGCTCGTCCCTGATACACCCCACAATTGCAGTATCATCAGAAAACTTCTGCATGTGGCATGACTCTGTGTTGTAGCGGAAGTCAGATGTGTACAGGGTGAACAGGACTGGAGAGAGCACAGTTCCCTGTGGCGCTCCGGTGCTGCTGATCACAGTGTCAGATAGGCAGTTCTTCAGTCTGACGAACTGAGGTCGCTCGGTCAGGTAATCTGTAATCCAGGTTACCAGGTGAGCGTCCACACCCATCTGCAAGAGCTTGTCTCCCAGTCTGAGGGGTTGGATGGTGTTAAAATCACTTGAGAAATCAAAGAACATGATTCTCACAGCACTTTTCCCCTTGTCTAGGTGAGAATGTGTCCTGTGTAAAAAAAGATAAGTGATGGCATCAGTCCACGCCCACTTTCTCCTGGTATGCAAACTGTAACGGGTCTAGTGCATATGTACCTGGGGTCTGAGCATACCTAAGACCAGTCGCTCCATTGTTTTCATCACATGTGATGTTAGAGCAACAGGCCTGAAGTCATTAAGCTCACTGGGGTGTGGTTTCTTGGGGATGGGGGTGAGACATGATGTCTTCCACAGTGTTGGAACTTGTCCTAGACGTAGACTCCAGTTGAAGATGTGCTTCAGTGGCTCCCCCAGTTCAGCAGCACAGGCCTTGAGCAGCCTTGAACACAGTCTGTCTGGCCCGGCTGCCTTACAAGGAGGAAGTTTTTTTAAAAGATAACTTACTTGATCAGCTGTAATGATGGAGGGGATGAGGGGAGTGGAGGGTGAGGAGGAGGAGAGGTGCTTCTGAGAGGGTTGTCGTGTGGCTAGAGACTGATGGCCGTTGGCTGAAGCCATTGTTGCCGCACTACTCGTGGTCACCATGTGGGGGAGAGGTGCGATAGCCTGATCAGCAGTGATGATGGAGGGGGAGGGGAGGGGGGGAAGCATCTGGGGTCTGTGTGTCTGATGGCTGTTGACTGAGGTCGTTGTCACCTCATTGTTCGTGGTCGCCATGTGGGGGAGGGGTGCAATATCCAGTGATGGTGGGGGTGAGTAGTAGCCCGTTTGTTTACAACTTAAGGCCCGTACACACCAGATATGATACGAAATAACAGTGCGAAAATGCGAAAAATTTGTGTGCGAAATTTTCGCACTCAAAGTGTACACACCAAGTCCGATGCGATTATTTTAATATTTCGCATTCTATTTCGCACTCACGTCACGCAGGTTCACACAGCGACTTTCAGTAAGCAGGGAGAACTCATAAAATCATCAAGATTTGAAACAGATTATAGCCTTGATCATTCATGGAACCGTGTAGGCCTATTGGCTTGAGAGGTGCTGGGGAAATTAAAGCTTACGGCCATCCTTCCCATCCCTTGTCTATTCTACTTGTGCTATTGTGATAATTGTGCAGTCCAACACATAAGTTGGTTGGGCTCATTAGTGCACCCATACACCCACCCCACTACACAACACACACGCAATTCTAACGCTAGGCGGGAAGGGACATGATTAACGTTGGCAGTAGTTTAAGGAGGATACGCTTTTATAGAATTAAGCATTCTTCCTTGAGAAAAACTCAGAGTCCGGGTAAATAGACGGACGAGAGGTCAGCAGGGAATGACGAGCTGATTTTGTGCTGAGCTCAACTTTGCGCTCTGCCCCACATTGAGCCCAGCCCCGATCTGCAAGCTGCAGCCAGGGGTGCCCGCATATTGGACTCGAGGTATGCCATTTGGGCGGACTGGTGTAGCCTAACAAGCTGTATGGCAGGCAAGGCCTCATTCAAAATGTTACATGCCAAAATGCTATACGCCAACACGCTATAAAACGGCCATAGCCTATATCATGTAGGCCTACATCTCACGAAACCATTTCACACGCAGGCTACATCAAAATGTATCTGCTAAGGAGCGGAGGCACAGAGACAGCCTGTAGAAATGAGCATGGGATAAAATCGCACTGCTGCAACAAGTGGTAAGAATTGATCAGCTTGTATGACGATGATCCAACAAACAGCAAAAGCTAATAATGATAGCCTATCAGTCATTATCTTACCTTTATAAGATCCACAGAAAGTTTTTCAGAGTTCCACATTGGGCTACTTCAGTTATGAAGCATAAAGCCAAGTTAACGCACCAGGAAATGTGAGGCAAAATTACGATAGTGGTAACCCTGGACATAATGCTGTTGTCAGCAGCATAGCCTATCATGACCTATTCTTAAAACTTCCATTTCCATGAATGCATGTTGTATTTTTTCATTGCAAATATGTGCAGTGAGAAGCCCTCTGTCTGTAGTGAGATTTAATTCTTTTTGGTTGAGTGAAAATGGGACGGTGGTAAGAAGTGGGGAAAGCTGTCTGTAAGGAGTTTGCACTACGCAAGAAGTTCGTCAGGAGTAGGCCTACTCTTGAACACCTGAGAAAGTCTACTGTAACGTAAACTCTCTGTAACTTTGGCATATAGGCCTATTAAGGAGACTAGTCATCGTGAGCACTGAGCAGTAGGATCACCCAATCTATCAGCTTTTTTTCTGCTCGTCGTTCTATTGTGACATCAATGGAACCCTGCAAAATCATTATTTGATTGGTCAACAGCTCTTTTTCGCATGCGAAATTTAGCATGAAATAAGACCGTTATTGAAAATGTTTTTAATCATAGCAATTTCGTCCTCGGTGTGTACAGACTAATACGAATGCATGTGTTTAATAGGCTGCGTAATTTCGTGCAAATATTTCGTCCGAAAAATCGGACTCGGTGTGTACGGGCCTTAACATTGCATTTAATTAAACTGCTTATAGGCTATGCCGAAATAGTTTTCAACATTTTGAATATTAGTGTCGGGTGAATTAGGAAATGTTCTCAAAGTAGCCTTATGGCTGAAAGCTCCTTGGGATCCCCTGTCAATCAATATAACCATACAAACGCGCGGCCGGCCTGCACTCATTGTTTCAAAATTAGTAATTTTGGCTTTGTCGGAACTGAAGAGCTGTGCACGGCAGGGCATGCCAAATGAAAATAAATTGACGCAACGCAACACAACACAGACCCCGCTTCTCTCGCGTCAGTCACTGAAATGAACGCAACACAGAACCCGCTTCTCTCGCGGCAGTCACTGACAGTAGCCTAGAATAAATGCATGGGGAAAAACACTTCCCCATGACAAAGACATCGTAAAACACTGAAAGTTAATATTTTGTCACTAGCAACATACATCTGCCCTTTGTCGAAAGCAGTTGCATGTATAGCTCTGAACAAAACCATTCAAGAGTTATATAAGGGGGACAAATGAAACATCCTACAGCTTAAATTATGTAAACTTCCCACGACTTCAATATTTGACAACACATCATGAATGGTACTTCAAGTAGGCCTATGTGTTATTTTATATAGATTGCTGCTGGGCTATATGTCTTGGTTCATGTCTGTTAACAACTCATTGCCGTCCTGGCGGTTGCATCCATCCGCCCTTCTATGAAATGAAAAAGACGTAGGCTACCTGCAAGCTGGCCTGTGATTTCATTGCTGAGTTTGCGGCAAAAAGCAAGATGTTTTTTTCTGAGTCAGGATATGGCGAGTCAATGTCATTTATTTGTCCAATGGTAGCCTACAGACCAGTGTCCATAATGCACAATGTATCAATAGTTTGAATGTTATGTGTGTTTCAACTCATTGACAAATAGCGTTCAGCATGATTCATGCCCAATTAATTCCCCCTGTTAAAGTGTTCGCCTTTGTAGTTTGGTTTCGTGATAGCCTATGATAAACGGCTTATGGCCAAATATGTGACTCTGCTAATGGTGTACTATTAAAATGCACCGTCAATAGGCTATCGCATGATTTCATGCAACAGGGTGAAAAGGGCCTCGCACCTGTCAAGTTCGCACAGGGCCTCTCACCCCCTTGCGACGGCCCTGCAGCTCCTCCTAAGATGGGGAAAAAAGTTAAAATACAGTATGTGATAAAGCTGGAAAAAGTTGACAGGTAGGCTATGTTTCGGTCCCGGTGATTATTTATGAAATTGTGCAAACGACAGCCTTTTCAAGGCATTTTAAGAAAGGAGTGGTAGCATGCAAGCTCCCAAATTGACCCAGTAGCCAGTAGTACAGAAGGCATCAATAAATTAAGGGGAGGGTCATGCGTTTTTTCGTAATCACTTTGGAGGGTCATAGAAAAAATTCTTGCTGGCGAGGGAGGGTCACGTCTTTTTTGACTAATGCTCCCAAAATTCCTCTGGTAGCCCCTTAAATAAATAACGACCAGTCCCTAATGAAGTAAACTTGTGACCATCAAAAATCGTTTATCGCCTGTAACTCCGTGATAACAGGACGTAACAGGAAGGCATTTGGCTGAGCAATGGAGGTTAATATGCTCTATATTTTGTCCAAATGATGTCTGTATACTCGTTGCACTCGGAGAAAACCGGAATGTTTAATTTGTAAACGGGATTCACTCGCAGTTAACCAATTATTTCTTTATTAGAGCAGGGCAGGCATATTTCTGGCTATTAAATTATTTCTAAACCAGTCTGCTAAAGTCTGTAGTGAAGTCTGTGTAGGATTTTCCAGGCTCCATTTCTTTTTACGAGACACCCTGCTCACTTGAGACATCTGCCGGTTGTTTGGGTTGTTGCTGTCGTTGCAGTGTCGTTGCAGCGTCACTGGAAAAATACAAATTAAAGTCGCGTGATCCCGCGTGCGGACCGCGAGGGAAGCTGGCCAAGTCGAAGCACTGCCCACTGTATATGCAACATTTAGTCTATGAGCCAGCAGAGAAGTCCGTTCCCTGAGAGGGCACCAAACCAAACCTGTTTTATTTTGTTTGTCTATGCCCTCCACATGACAAAAATGTGTGATGTACTTTCCAACTTACAGCTGAAGATTTCTACAGCCTCTTAAGTAAATTTCCTATTGAAATGAATAGAATTTTATGGATTTTGGTGAAAAAAAGTGTACACCTAATACATTTTGTTCTGTACCATAAAGGGTTTATATATAGTATAAGTATAAGTATATATAAGTATAAGTATATATATAAGTATAAATACTCTTTTGATCCCGTGAGGAAAATCTCTGCATTTATCCCAATCTGTGAATTAGTGAAGCACACTCAGCACACAGTGAACACACAGTGAGGTGAAGCACACACTAATCCCGACGCAGTGAGCTCGGGGAGCGGTGAGGGGTTAGGTGTAGGGATCGACCGATATGGTTTTTTCAGGGCCGATACCGATATCAATTATTACCAAAACAGGAGGCTGATAACCGATATGTAAAACCGATATGTCAGTTGTCAAAAAGGGGGGTAGATAGTAAAGGCGATATGCTGCAAAAAATTCATTCAAAAGCATTTAATTAAATATTTCTTCTTTTGATACACAATTGTCTATCAACTTGCATCACTTGCAAGTGTATATCCTGTGTAGGCCTATCATGTTAATCCAAGAGCTGAGTGATAGCAATTATTTTCATAGAGTAGGCCTACACAATGGGCTATGTGCTTGTTAAGGGACCGGTCACAAAGAGGATGCTTTGCCATCGTGTGTGTGTGAGTGCACGAGAGAGTGAGAGGGGGAGGAAGAGGTGCATGGGTGATGGCAAGTGTTACGGTTGAATAGTTTAACAAAACCGTTTTAAAATAGTTCTTAGGCTATTTAAGCATGCAATTTGTGTCCATATGCGATAAGCTACACTTTTGAGAGCCTAAAAGGCACGTTAATAGCCAGCTCAGGGCGCGATTTAGTTCAGGTCGGATTAAATTACGGCTGGCCCTGGGTGCATGTAGTCTTTTCTGACAGTCCGTTTCAAAAAGGAGCAATTAGACTTTTTGGCGTTCGCTATCGCATAATTTAGGACTTGTCTGTACTATGTCCGCCGAGGTGTCCCGTAATTCACAATTAACGGACGAGTCGGAGGCAAAGAACTCCCGATGCGCAGCACCCGAGTTTGATGGCTAACTAGTAAACAGCATACCACTAACGTGCATCATTTGGGAACTCGCTAAATGAAGGAAGTGGGTGCTTTACTTATTGATCCGGATCAAAGAGACAATGGCTTACAAAGTGGTGTTTTTGTAACTTCAGTGTAGATGATTGTGATTCATTGCAACTTCAGCAATGTAGGCTACCTTCCTTACCTTCAAAAAATAGCTCCGTACAGCTGAAGCCCAGTCTACAGTCTGCCTCTGAATTCTAAACTTTCTCTGTGTTCAGTCTTCGATCCTGATTGGCTGCATTCGTGCTAACTAACAAATCAGACGGTGTAGTGGGCGGGACAATGCTCTTGACCACAGAGTAGCAAATGCAGGGAGTGAGAGACACTTTACAGACAAAGTAGCGCGTTTCATTCTTTATCCATTTCAATATCGGCTTATCGGTGGAAAAAATGACCGATACCGATTATGATAAAAATGATAAATATCGGCCCTAATAATCGGCCAGGCCGATAATTGGTCGACCCCTAGTTAGGTGCCTTGCTCAAGGGCTATTCAGCCGTTCCTACAAGGTTCGAACTGGCAACCCTCCGGTTACAAGTCCGAAGTGCTAACCAGTAGGCCACGGCTGCCCACCAGTAGGCCATGGCTGCCAACCAAATAAACCATATATTTTCTTATGCTTATACCCTCAGGATGTGATCTAACATGACATAAGACATGTCCCACCCTCCTCATTAGTATGCTGCCCATGCATAATACATTGAGTATAGGTAAATTGGGTGTATGGCTACCTCTATATTGAGTGCTCTACTAAGCTTCAGCTGAGTCCCAGATGTCCCTCATGCATTTTTGTGTTAAAGACACATATAGCTATCAGAAAAAAACAAAAAAGTTTGGTGCCCTCAGTTGGCACCGATCGGCCTAAAATGGGCCTCATATTGCTAGTGTTGGATGGTTGATGAAAATGGAGTGATGGTACCTAAATGGACTGATGCTAACATCATGCCAGTTGAACTTATTGTAATTCTTGAGAGGACAGAAGGGAAAGATGACAGTGAAGAGAGAGGATGATGAACTCTATCATGCGGAGGCATGGCCTCTAATACTGAGTCTGATAGTGATGATGACATTTTGAGGGAAGGGGGTAGTTGCACATATACTGTGTATATCATACCTTGGAAAACATCACTATGTTTGCCTTTATTTAGCCACCATGGCATATTCTGACACATCATTCTGTGCATCTTTAGGGTGTGGGACAGTTGTGCATGGTATTTAATAGGCTATTGTCTATAATGCATGAGTATTAGTACACAATTATATTATTATATGTGGAGCCCTCCTAGCCCATAGACTAATATTAATAAAATTAGCTATTGTGACATTTTCAGGGTATTGCGATACTTTTGTAGTATCGGTACACCATGCAACACTATTCTATACACTGATGACAATTAATTATTCATTAATTATTAGGCTTTATGAATGTTCTTATAATCCTTTTCTGAATACTGTGTTTAAAGGAAGTGTTACCGAACTGTTCATTTTGAAGATATGGCAAAAATACTTTGGCAGGCAATTAATATATATATATATAATACAATTTATGCATATGAAGACAACTATCATTCTGCAACCAACTGACCACCATTACAACCAATGAAAAAAAAGTAAGTAGAGCCTTGGTAATTGTACGTACATGCTCTGGAGCCAGGGATTCCTTAGTTTTCATGTTGAAGATTAACTGGAACAGGTCCTTTAGGTCAATTACTACCGGTTCTGCCTGAGGAGGGAAAGAAGAACAATTCAAACAACCATTTTAGTCAGGGGGCTAATTCTGAAAAGGGCTTCCATTAACACTTTTGTGGACATATTTGGGTACAAGCTGACAACCTATTTTTTTAGTTAGGGTACGTTCAGACTAAGCATCTTTTTCTGACACAAGAAGTTGTGCAGACCGCTTTTTCAGTTTGAAAAAAAAAGCTGCCACCGTATTGTTCCAAAAAGCAGCCGGAAGCGTCTTTTTGTGATAGACAAATTGACTAACGTTAAGTATGGGTACAAAATGTTGCGGAAGAGAAAACTCACATTGGCTATTACTATTGGTATGTTTGGTAAAGTTGTCAAGTCTATTACTGTCCCCCTACCTGGATTCCTGGTACAGCCTAGCGACCCACCACCTGCCTATGACAACTCTGCCCAGATTCCTGGCCCGTACTGCCGACCCACCACATGCCCTATGACGACTCCTAATCCCCTGGACAATTCCATTTCCTACGCTGGACTATTTGAACTTTCTGACTAAATTAGGATTAATGCATTATCATACCGGATTTGTAATCATCCCACCTCTTGTAACTCTCACCTCAGGTGGCTTTAAAGCAACACCAAAGAACTTCCCCTCTGTCGCACGCACACTATTTGTCTATCCAGCACCGGCTTTGCAAATAACAATGTCCACAGACAAGGTAGAATATGTTGCATGATTTATGAAAGTACGATGTATTGCGACATCAAACGCAAGTCAAATTTGTAGTTTCTCATGTCTCATTCCATCGAACTACAGATACGCTACCCGATCTGGCAAACTTACACAGTGCGGTTATAGCCGATAGAGGGCTGCGAAGCTAATGCAGAAGTGCCGTTCACCCTGTTACAAGTTGATGAACCACTGAAACGATTTTGGAAACATTATTTTAATGTACAAAAAACTCTTTGGTGTTGCTTTAAACACCATGTGAGTACTAGTTAAAAATGGATTCATGCAGCTGCATGAAATGTAAGTACAACTGCAGCCGCTTGGGGGCAGCATAAGTCCATTGTGGCGTTCCGCGGTCGAACCGGACGGAGTGTTCGACAGCAAGGGCTGTGATTGGCCGAGTTTTCAGTGTGTTTGTCAGTGTTTTTAGCAGCCCCTGCAACATGCTAGTCCACTGTAGCCTATAAGCTTTGTACATAATGTAAAAAAAAAATTGAATTTAAGTGGCAGGGTTTCTTGATTGTACAGTGCCTGTCTCTCAGTAATGTTTTAAAATGAGAGCTTCGTCAGCTGGCAGTAGGCTACTTTGTCGGGAGTCATGAGAAGTTCGCTTGCTAACAGAACATAAATATGCTGCCCAGAAACCTCGTGAATAGTTCTGATTTTTTTTTACTACACTAACGAGGTTGAAATATAGCCTTTGCCTACATAAGTATAAGTAAGTATATATACTTTTTTTATCCCGTGAGGGAAATTTGGTCTCTGCATTTAACCCAAGCGGTGAATTAGTGAAACACAAACAGCACACAGTGAACACACAGTGAGGTGAAGCACACACTAATCCCGGCGCAGTGAGCTGCCTGCTTCAACGGCGGCGCTCAGGGAGCAGTGAGGGGTTAGGTGCCTTGCTCAAGGGCACTTCAGTCGCGGCCCACTGGTCGGGGCTCGAACCGGCAACCCTCCGGTTACAAGTCCAGAGTGCTAACCAGTGGGCCATGGCTGCCCACATCATCTCCTTAACAGTAATGTTAACAAAATGACAGCATTCATATGACAAAGGAAAACAAATTCGGTCACTCAAGGCTGTGCCACAGCAACCAGTGGACAGTCCTACCCAATACTGGATGCAGCTAGCGTTGTCTGACGCCCGGGTGGGTTAATGCACATGTTTCCAGAACAGGTCTGTTCTTTCAGGCAGTCCTGAGTTCGAATCCAGGCAGGAGTAGGCTAATGATGCAACGTTTTTCTTTAGAAATCTTTTTATCGAAAAAGAAATAGAAATCGAAGTTGTAGCCTACTACAGACAGTCGATGAGGTGTTCTGAAGTAGGCTTAGGCTGGGAGTAGGCTACTTTGAAACTTCTGCGGGGTAATGGGAGCATTTGTTTTTAAAACATAACTTGCATTTTTCCATTCCAACAATTATTAGGCCTAGGCCTATTTTTAGCATTTTTTTTGCAAGGTGTTGCTCCTGGCAATACTTGTTTATAAGACGTTTGGTGATTAATTGATAGCTGTTTTTGGGACACGTTAAACTTTCTTTATAATGAGCGCATACGGGGAGTAAAACGACTTGTTGCCGTTTTGGGACATTAAGCTACGTTATATACTATTTATATATTTAGGCTACTTGCGCAAACCCTGGATACTATTATTGCCACACAACAATATTGGTGGTATTTGTTGTTACATTAGCTTCAGAAAGCACCGCTTCAGAAAGCTGCACTGCTTGTGAAAGAAGGGGGTGGGGGAGGGGGGCTTAACGTGAAAAAGCTTAACGTAGCTTAATGTCCCAAAACGGCAACAAGTCGTTTTACTCCCCGCAGGTCTTCATAGCCTGAATGGTAGGCTAGAGGAAGTGGGGGGAGGGTAAGATGGGATGACCAGAGCCATTTTCGCTGGAGCTGGGCTATGGACTATGGACTAAGCCTATGTGCAGAGTTCCTGACACAAGAAAAAGTGTGTGGTCCACCATGAAAGCCTACCCGCGCATCCTAAATGGAAAACAGACTATACCATTATGTCATTATAAGACTTAGTTTTCTGTCTTTGACTTAGCCTATTTTATGGAAACAACATTTGTGCTATTCAGAAAGCATATCTTCTATCGTCTTTCCAGGCACACACAGCTCGTTACCATATATCGACTGCCTAAACAGATTTTCTGTTGTTCCTTTCAGTGGCCTAGTAGCAGAACAGGCGAGTATATTCTTTTTCATGAAAAAGTCAATGTAAAATGGAAGCAGTAGCAGGGAGAGTTTGTACCTCCAAAATGACTCTATTGCAGAGATCAGTTCGTCTCTGCTCTTGGGTTTGGCGAACTCAACCCTCTTGTTGCTTGCAGTTTGTTAAATAAAGGACACAATATCCCTCCAACTCTAGCCTCGCCCGCCACTTGTTGCCTTCATATTTTTCCTTTCAAATTTGTGATATCACTCAAGTCTTGCTTTAGTTAATTACTACATTTATTTAAATGTATTTATTTGTTAGTTACTACCAGAAGCCAAAAATCTGACTCTCTCACTAGCTCAATAATGCCGTCATGTAGGCTACTTCATAAATATTCAACAATCGGAAGCAGCTGCAATTGTAACAGGAAAGAGACCTTTATGGAAGCGCTGCTGCCTAGCTCGCGCACCCTCCTTCACAATGTTGAATGGTGACACGCACACAACTTGCAAAACATTGAACTGCTTTGAGAGAAGTGCGCTCGCGAGTTGCGTTCCTTCTGTAATTAACTAGATGTACCGCATAGCGGTACAAAATATGACCGCTGCTCAGTCCTGTACATCCTTTCCGCGAAAATAAATCACACTAATCAATGTGTCTCCATCTTTTACTCCATCCCCCACTCTTGAAACTTTTGTGTATGCTTGTTTGGCATGCCTGTGTGTGTGTGTGTGTGCGGCTGCACAGAAAGTAGCCTACTGGCGCTGAAAAGGTGATTAGATTGTAGAATAGCCAAAGAAGTTGTAGCATAAAACCTTTAAAATCTCTAAACAATCACAAGTAGGGCAGTTCATCACAGTTCATCCATTGCAACTGGATTGATGAAAGGTCACTTACAACTGTAGGCTACATTGTATTTGGGAAAAGCAAAAGGTATCAGCATAATGTTATATTTTTATTTATTTAAAATAAATAAAACAAAAACATCTCTGTCAGTTCCATGCCGTTTTCAACAGCTATCAAAAACAAAGGTCATTTTTGGATAGATGGATTTTTTGTGAATGTTTCTTCTTCTGCATAAGATTTTAGTCATCTTTAGTTCATGTGATACTTTATTGTCAATGCACAAATTAAGTAACAGTAGTCTGAAACGAAATGCTGTTTTACATCTAACCAGTGGTGCAAATAACTGACATGTCCAAATGGGCCTTGATGAAATGCGTCGCTAGACTGTTCATACACATTTTAACGGGCCAAAGTGGAAGAGCTGTTGTCCGTTGTTGATCGTGCAAATATAGGCTGATTCATGTTCCCTTGCATTGTGTAACTGAAGTCCATGGCTTGTCTGGCTTTCACCAGACCAAGCTCAATCTTTTAAGAAATCAAAAAATAAATAGCGGGCAGATCAGGCTAGGTTCACCCAGCCTAGTCCATAGGCGCCCGATATTGTTTAATTTTCCGATTGAGATATCCACGCTCTGGCTATTCTAAATGCAAAAATGCATCAGGGAGTTATGACAAAACTGTAACTAACAAACTAGATTCTAATAGAAAGCTGTTAGCTTCCCTAAGCTACAGGTAGGCCTATAAGGTAGGCCTATTTACAACATAAATTGTCAATAGGCTATGCTGCGACACAAATAAAATCTCCTTTGGAAACCAATGGCCTTACAGTATCAAGCGGACTTAAACTGCCATATCGTGCGAAAAGTTGTAATAAAATTCACGCAGCTCCATGAGTCAAGGAAAGCGCGAATGAAGTAGCCACTTCTAAATGGGACCCACTACACAGTAGCTTAAGGTGTGTTGCTAAAGCAGCCATAATGAAATGAAGGTGTCATTGTTTGGATACTTCACACACACGTGCTTTTTAATCTCACAGACTACAACTACCAAGCTGGAATGAAAGCACATGATTCCCCTCTCACACCCTGCACGCACTTAAAACAAATAAACAGGCGTCTCAGTCTCACGCATGTACAGTGGGCAGTGCTTCGACTTGGCCAGCTTCACTCGCGGTCCGCGCGTGGGATCACGCGACTTTAATTTGTATTTTTCCAGTGAGACGCTGCAACAACCCAAACAACCGGTAGATGGCTCAAGTGAGCAGGGTGTCTCGTAAAAAGAAATGGAGCCTGGAAAACCCTACACAGACTTCACTACAGACTTTAGCAGACTGGTTTAGAAATAATGTAGGCTAATAGCCAGAAATATGCCTGCCCTGCCCTAATAAAGAAATATTTGGTTAACTGCTTGCGAGTGAATCCCGTTTGCAGCCGTGGAGGCGCGGGACAAATTAAACATTCTGGTTTTCTCGAGAGCAACGATGATAGACAGACATCATTTGGACAAAAATATAGAGCATATTAACCTCCGTTGCTCAGCCAAATACCTTCCTGTTACGTCCTGTTATCACGGAGTTACAGGCGATAAGCGATTTTTGATGGTCACAAGTTTACTTCATTAGGGACTGTTCGTTATTTATTTAAGGGGCTACGGAGGAGTTTTGGGAGCATTAGTCCAAAAAGCGTGACCCTCCCTCGCCAGCAATACATTTTTCTATGACCCTCCAAAGTGATTATGAAAAATCACTGTCAACTTTTCGGGTTTATAAGCCTACTGTATTTTAATGTTTTCACATATTTGGCCATAAGCCGTTTATCATAGGCTATCGAAACCAAACTACAAAGGCGAACACTTTAACAGGGGGAATTAATTGGGCATGAATCATGCAGAGCGCTATTTCGCTATCTTAGAATAATAAGGTTCTATCTACGTTTTGAGTAGGTACAACGGGGACGATTGAAAGCGAGGGACGAATGAAACATTCGGTTTTCTCCGAGTGCAACGATGATAGACAGTCACCATTTGGACAAAACATGGAGCATATTAACCTCCGTTGCTCAGCCAAATGCCTTCCCTGTTACGTCCTGGTATCCGCGGGTTACAAGCGATAAGCGATTTTTTTGATGGTCACAAGTTTACTTCATTAGCGGTTTATTTTTTTTGGATTATTAAAGAGTGTTTTTTCATTTAAATGTTTGACTTCGTGCTTATTCAGTAGAGCATTTAGTGCTCTCCCCAATCCCAGGCGTTCACATTGCATGTTTGTTTTGTAATGGATGCAACTTTGAGATAGGCCATCGCGTTTGACAATGAGTTGTTAACAGAACCAAGACATATAGCCCAGCAGCAATCTAGGGACTGATCGTTATTTATTGAAGGGGCCACCGGAGGAATTTTGAGTGCTTCAGTTGGAAGTTGCATGACCCTCTCTTGCCTGCTAGAAATTATTCAATGACCCTCCGACAGAATTGTTAAAAAAAAAACATGACCCTCCCCTGCTAATTGTCTTCCGCCAGCGCCACAGCCACACACTTTGTGATAGCGTTCTTAAATCAATCTTTCCCGTGAGCTTGCATGCTACCAGTCCTTCCTTTTCAAATGTGTTGCGCCTGTTTGCACAATTTCACAAATAATCATATGTGATTAATAGCATGACAAATAATCCCTGTACACGGGGACTGAAACAATGCATGCCAACGTTTTCCGTGTTTATCACGTATTTTAACTTTCCCCGCTGTCTTGCCGTTTTAATGTTTTCCGTAGAATATCCCATATTTTAATACTCTTATAACAGCCCTGCCATCGGGCCTGTCTCTGTGTTGCCCTGTTGCTGCCCCCTTGCCCTTCCAATGAAACAGATGTCTTCAAATCATCGTTTTCCTTGCTTGAAGGCGAACTTAGAGTGATGTTAACCTATTTAAGTTTAACGGTAGCGATTGTCGTGAAACACGATTCATTGGCTTGCATGTTGGCCTTCTGTCGTGCGCACCTGAGGCTACTCAGCTGCAGAAATAATTTCCCCTGTTTGTATGTTCACTGCAAGTTGGCCTACCATAACTTACCAACTCTGCACTGTAGACTGGCTATTTATATTTTTCTGTGAAATAAGGAAATGTATTTGTTCAACTTTATGAAGCAGAATTACGCATAGGGTACTTGGAACATAATACATTTGACAAAAGGACAGATGAATGTTGCTAGTGACAAAATATTAACTTTCAGTGTTTTACGATGTCTTTGTCATGGGGAAGTGTTTTTCCCCATGCATTTATTCTAGGTTACTGTCAGTGACTGCCGTGAGAGAAGCGGGTTCTGTGTTTCGTTCATGTCAAGTGACTGACCGAGAGAAGGGGTCTGTGTTGTGTTGTGTTGCGTTGCGTTAATTTATTTTCATTGGGCATACCGTGCGTGCCGTCCACAGCTCTTCAGTTCTGACAAACCCAAAATTACTCCTTTTGAAACAATGAGTGCAGGAAGGGCGTTTGTATGGTTATATTATATTGGGGGGGGGGGGCATAAAGTAGCCATAAGGCTACTTTGAGATTTTTCAATTCACCCGACACTAATATTCAAAATGTTGAAAACTATTTAGGCGCATAGCCTATAAAGCAGTTTAATTAAATAGAATGTTAGTTGTAAAGAAATCGAGCTACTTGGTGAGGCTTGGCCTCTGAATCTTTCGTGCCTTAGATGGCAGGAAAAATCTTCACGATAGGCCTATTAACTAACCACCCGATTCACGTTGGCTGGGGAAGGGGCCATCAGACAATTGTGCCCAGTTAATCCGGCCCTTCCCCAAAAATCACACCTTCCACCTCTGACAGCTTAAAAGAAGTCAAGAGGACTCTTACTCACAGAACCTATTCACAAACCTGCGGTTTTGAAATCCTATGCAACTACAGGAGCTTCCAATCGCGAGGAAGCAATTTTTTGCATTGTAGGCATAACTAACATGCAATAACGCCAACAACAACCAAAACTAGGCTAATCATTGTCAACATGTAAATTAAATGTAACATTATTGTGAATCAAATTAAAATGTTCTCTTTTGCAAGCGTAGGCATAGTAACAGAATAATTTAATAATGTTACAAAGATACTACATCAATCCATTATGTTTCATTGGGCTACTAGGCTATTTGTTTTGCCTTGATTCATTTAGGCTAGGCCTTTTTTTATTCAGGGGCCGTATTCACAAAGAATTTTAAGGCTAAAAGTAGCTCCTAACTGGCGAATTTAGGAGCAACTCCTAAAATAATGGAAGTGTCACTCTAACTTTAGGACTCCTAATTTTTTTCACAAAAGTAATTCCACGAAGCATTTTAGACCTAAAAGTAGCACCTAAGTCTGGGACAGCTTAAGTCGAGAGGACTCTAACTCACTAAGACCTATTCATAAACAGCTTTTTTTTGTGGCATTTTACGTTCGCGATGTTTTTGAAATAGCCTATGCTCAACAGGAGCTTCAATCGCGAGGGAACAATTTTGTATTCATAAAGGGATGCAATAAGCCACCAACAACAACCAAAACTACTCATTGTTAACATGTAAATGAAATGTAGCGTTTCATTGTGAATCAAATTAAAATGTTCTCTTTGCAAGCGTAGCCTAGGGATATGGTGACAGATTAATTTAATAATGTTGCAAAGGTAGGCTACTGCATCAATCCATAGGCCTATGTTTCATTAGGCTACTAAGCTATTTGTTTTGCCTTACTCTTTATTCATTTAGGCTAGGCCTTTTTATTCAGTTATTAATCATCTTTCGTCCGCCGCACTACTTGTGTAGCGCATACGCATTCTCCGACCTGTCACCTGTCAGTCATCGCCGGAAGAGGTGTTTGGAATTCCCGCATTACAATCGTCAGCCAATCAAGGTGGTCACTTCAGTCAAGCTCGTGCATGAGTAATGGCGTCATCCATAACCGAAGACTCACTCCCTAGTTTAGGAGTTGTCTGAAAGGCTTTGTGAATAACTTTTAAAGAAAACTCCAATCTAAAATCTTTAAGTGCGATTTAGGAGTAGCCTACTCCTAGTAGTAAGATAAAAGCCTTTGTGAATAGCCTCGCCCCAGTTATTCATCATCTTTTCGTCCTTGTGTAAGCATACGCATTCTGAGACCACTCATCATCGTAAAGGGAGGTGTTTGGAATCATGCCAGCGTTACAATCATCAGCCAATCAGCCAATCAAGGTGGTCGCAGCTAGCCCATTTACCCAAATTAATGGTCGAATATTACTGATCATTGTTATTTAAGAACATGCAGTGTGCGTGGGGTACCAAAAACATCTTGCTCATAAAAGCATCATAACGCACATTCTGGCGGGTCTGTTATTTACTGTAGGCTGCATAAAACCACATGCCTTTATTTTTGGGCAAGCCTGCATTCATTCATTCATTCAACCTTTATTTATTATTCGGAGGGTCATTGAGGGAAGCCCTCATTTTCAATGAAGCCGAAATTACAGAAGACCAAAAGCAAAGCTCCACAAACAAGACAACATTCGAGGCCTTCTGTTGAAGAATTTTATATAAAGCCTAAGCTGACAGTAATCCTCCTGCCCTGATAGGCCTACCACAGCTGTGGATAGTGTGGAATGTTCAAGTAATAACACAATCAATGTGTGTCTCAATTGTCCCCGCTGACCACCTCACACATTTCTCTAGATTTTTGCAACAAACTTACATGACACATTGCCATAAAATATGCCAGTTTTAGGACACAGAATAATGTTTGTAATGATACCAGGTAGGCCAGGTATTGTCGAAGGTGCATGGTGAAGTGAAATTCTTACTTTGGAAAACAAACATTTGCCGATATCATGGCCCGATCATCAGAATATTGCAACAGATTCTGTGTTCTGGACTGTAGGTAACTTGTTAAGCCAGTGGTTCTCAAACTTTTATTTCATTCCCCACTTTGATCAAGGGGCATGACTGATGATAGTGGAGATAGCGTGTTATCGAGGCTTTTGCAAGTCAGTATCTTCGACGGTAGTCTATTAAAAATATAAGTTTTCGATGTCCCAAGCGGAGAGCCATACTTTATTGTTTTTTTAACGATCTCTATGCTACTCACAAAAATGTAGGCATGGGGACATGATTAAGTAGGTTATCCAACTGTCGTGTGTTAAATTATTGTGATTACGAGCCAGTGGTTTTCAAACATTATCGCATTTTTCGGACATCTAACTAAATGCAACAGGCTCATATCGTCCTCGCATTAGCAAAATGAGGACCAGTGTTTTGTCAAATTACCAAATAGCTATTCGTTTTAACTATTTTTTTTATGATAGTATGAATTGCTTTTTTTGTATAGGCTACTATCTTAATCTTGGAATATGGGGAGGAAGTGGCTGGCGTCTGCAGTCAGCCAAATATGAGCGTAATTCTGCGGCATAAAGCAGATGTAATTGTTTATTGTACAGAAAAATAAAATGACATGTCAAGCAGTCAATTGACTACATTGCAGTCAAGAAGTAGGGCAAATTAATTCTGAGAAACCAAAACATGGGTCATAGTTGTCTAAGCCTCTATTGCGTAGCCTGTTAAAAACGCCGCCAGATAGTATTAAATCGGCAACAACATTGTTTTCTGCAGAAGCCTACCCAAGGCTACAGATTAATTCTGAACAGTTATTTCTCTACTGGCTCAATTATCACACCACTGTTTTGATTTGCGTAGTTGCGTTAACCCAACACTGACAATAATGTAGACAGCAAATTTCGATTTCGATTTTCGTTACCACTGTGTAGTCAAGCCTTAAGCCATACCCAAGTAGCCTAAATCGAGGTAAATCGAGCTTTTTCAGAAGGGGCGGCAGGCAGAGCGATGTACAGTGGCAGATCGATGCACAGTGGCTGAAAGTGGTACTAAAGCTTCACGCAGCTTCACGCCTCGTAATGCGTGACTGAAGTGGCCATTTGAAAGCGATGCCCACTGTAGGGTTTTCTGCTGTTGACTCGCTCACAGTCCTTGGTGGCCCTGTCAGCTGCTTTGTAAAATGTTGCATTAAGACCACAAAAAGTCTACACAAAATAAATGTGAGCAACTGAGCGTTTTAATTCCGTAACACTCACTAGACTACTTGCAGTGCCAAGTTTGATGTTGTTTGGATTAGTTTGGTTGGTTACACTTTACTTGACAGTGTCGACATAAGAGTGACATGACACTGTCATGAACGTGTCATAAACAAGTCATAAACATTTATGACATAACGCTTCGGTTATTAAGTGACATTCGGTTTTTGTCATAACAAGTTAGGGTTAGGATTAGGGTTAGGTTTAGAGTTATGGTTAGGGTTAGGTTTCATGTGTCATGACAGTGTCGTGTTCACGGCAGTGTCATGTCACTGTTATGTCGATACTGTCAAGTAAAGTGTTACTGTTTGGTTTTACTCATTTTGAGTAGGCCTAAACTGTTCGCCAAAGGCCAACATCTCTGGTCCCAGCTTGATAAAAAAGTAGGCTCTGATTTAGCCTAGTCTACTGTATGACAGTTTCTCAAAGTCAAGGATGAGATTTTCGAGGATGCATGCGTGTAAAGGATGCATGCGTGCAAGCACTCTCTGTGCTTGGAACACCCACAATCCTGTGCACACATGATTTTTAATAATGCACCTGCAGTTTCCTGCACACTCGCTAGTCTGTTCCATTGTGTGTTTTCCGTATGCATAAGAAGAAGCCTTACCTCGTCTTTGAGGGATTCAACTCGGCAGGACTCGTTCTATCAAGCACGAATCCCTTGACTTTGAGAAAAGCCCTATGACTTCAACAAGGTGATCTTTAGTATCGTTCTGTAGCTTACAGTATCAATCACATGCCTTTGAATGCAGTCTGCTGCCCTGTTTACCGGCAATGCTACAGCGGACTTAAGCTGCCATCTTGCGGCGATACAGTGGGCGTTACTTTCAAATGGCCACTTCAGTCGCGCATTACGTGGCGTGAAGCTGCATGAAACTTTAATACCACTTTCAGCCACTGTGCGTTGCTCTGCCACTGTACATCGCTCTGTCAGTAGCCTGCCTGACGCCCCTTCTGAAAAAGCAGGAGGCTACCTTTAAACATAATTGTTGCCGAGAGGAATCCCCACAGAAATAACTGTTCAGAATTAATCTGTAGCCTTGGGTAGGCTTCTGCAGAAAACAATGTTGTTGGCGATTTAATACTATCTAGCGACGTTTTTAACAGGCTACGCAATAGAGGCTTAGACAACTATGACCCACGTTTTGGTTTCGTAAATTAATTTGCCCTACTTCTTGACTGCAATGTAGTCAATTGACTGCTTGACATGTCATTTTTATTTTTCTGTACAATAAACAAATACATCTGCTTTATGCCGCAGAATTACATTCATAATTGGCAGACTTCTGCAGACGCGCAAAAAAAACCTGCCACTTCCCTTCCCATATTCTACTGATCACATCAGACATCAGGGGTGCGTTTCCCAAAAGCTAACTACGCTTAGCCCAGATTCAAACTCTTGGACAGGGACTGATAACTGCTGCGCAATGGTGGCTGTCATCAGCCGGCCTTAACGCACTGCGCCACAGAATTGACGGCGTGTATGGGTGAATAGCAGGGCTCCGAACCGGTTCAAGGAACGAAAACGAAAACCGAAAACGAACGGAATTTTACGGAATTTTACGAGGAGCAGAAACGGAAACGAAAACAAAATGATCTTAAACTGTTCCGGAACAGAAACGTTATTCTGAAATCCACAAAACCGTTTTTTTTTTGTTCTCTATATATTTTATAAAATTTCACAAAAGCATATCCTAGGTCAGGGAGACTATTTCCGGTTGTGCGAAAAACAAGCCCGCATCTACACTGTTAATGTGAGCTAACAAGCCGCTATGTAGCCAACTACTGTAGGCGAACAGCCTAATAATTTGATTTCTGCAGTTTGAAAAAAAAAAAAAAAAAATAAATGGACCTTTGGTCCAAATGTGTATATTTTG
Organism: Alosa alosa; assembly: GCF_017589495.1. Taxonomy (NCBI): domain Eukaryota; kingdom Metazoa; phylum Chordata; class Actinopteri; order Clupeiformes; family Clupeidae; genus Alosa; species Alosa alosa. The sequence continues at coordinate 31,316,479 of NC_063191.1, forward strand.
TCTTGCTGTTGTAATGTAACCTATCCGTCTGCCACTTTGGATCTTAGGCCAGCTCGTAGCGTAGGCTACTGAAACTGATTTGGAAATTGTTTGTAGCCTATGCGTAATAGCCTATTTTGCCTGTCCACGCCTTGTTTTTAAAGTCGGGATTTGAAATGTTTTCTACATAGAATAGGCTACAATTGCGCAGAGTTAAACGGGAAATATGAGATAGGCCTTGTCAGCAACAGACAGGTTCGTTTATAAACAGGGTTGGAATTATAGCGCAAGCCTTTGAAGATCTCCATATGGATAAAACTTAGGCTACAATCAGGTAAGGAGTTTAGCACGTATCCAGAAATATTTTTGATAAGAAATTATTTATAGGCATAGGTTAGGCCTACAGTAAGTCTGGCTATGGGATGGATAGCCCATCTGAATGTTTTTGGATGCTGTCTGTGATTTATTATTTTTGGGCATAGCTACGGTAGGCTAAATCAAGGGGAAATAATGAGTAGGGGAGAGCCGGGACAGTTGAAACACTTTTTAATTAAACGTAATTTACATAGCGATCGTACCACACAGAAAGCTAATATTTGGTCACTAGTAACCTACATCTGTCCTCTGTCAAATACAGATGCATTTTCAGCTTTGAACAAAACCGTTATCATGAATGGTACTCCCAAAAGTTTTTATTTTAGATATATTGTTGCAGGGCTATCCGTCTTTGTGCATGTCTGTTAACAACTCATTGCCATCATCATGAAGCGTGTATGCAGCGGTTTTTGAAATATCATGCCCTGTGGATGATTCTGCCATGTTTATAGCTAGAACGGTAAGCTTGTATACATGTTTATATTGTTGAAAATGTCGTTTCACTAGGTTTTTAGGTGGGTTAGGCCAATGCACATCCAAATAAGTAGGCTTAACGACCCACCGGCCGTCAGTCTCCATAGGATAACATGGGGAAACTCAACCCCCTATTTGGTGGGCCCAAATGTATTTTCATCTTCCTAAAACTGTTTTTCTATGTCTTACCTCCATAAATAATTGTTTAAACACACCTATTTGTGCATTTAATTAAAATACATGGAGTTACAGCCTGGTCGGGACGATTGAAACACGTGTTTCAATCGTCCCGACACAGACATATGTCACTACAGCTTGATTTGCTTTCCATGTAAACAAGCATGCGATATGAAAGTCTGGGATTGTGGAGAACGCTAAATGGTCTACTGAATAAGCATTACGTCAAACCTTTAAATGAAAAACACTCATTGATAACAACTGCAGTGAGTTGGGAGAGAGAAAGCAAGAACACATAGGCTACTACTGGCCAAATCCTCTCCAATTGTTAGAATTGGACTCTGGGCGATTTGGGAACAGCTGAGGAGGAGGCTACTTGAAACTGTGAGTTTAGGTGGTGTGAGCCGGACTTTCAGTTGACAGTAATTAACACCCTTTTGAACAATCTAAGCTGTGCGAGCGTCAGAGGGCGGTCTACGCTGATGCATCATTAGTGAGACAAGAGGACAGCTGCATGCAATTCCTAGCAGAATAAAAAATAGTGGCTGCTGCTGAAGCGGCAGCCCTCGTTTCAGCCAGCCGCGTTTAAGACGGACACGGTCAAGACAAGCAAGTTGACCTGTGCAAGTTCACCAGCACAGGCAAAAGGCAAAATGTGCCCGTTCCACCATATCTGTTATCACCGACCATTGCAGGCATCATGCCAAAGGGGCAGAAATGTCAAAAGGGGCAGAAATCCCCTTCACCTCCAGGAACTTAAACGGTCCTCACCGACAGAAACCTCCTTCTCCATGGGCTTGTGGAACTGTCAATCCGCAGTCAACAAAACCGACTTCATAGCTGGCTATGCCAACCACCTTTCATTGGAACTCCTTGCTCTCACTGAGACTTGGATCAAACCAGAGAACACTGCCACCCGGCTGCACTCTCCACTAACCTTACACTATCCCACACCCCTCAGCCTATCTGGACGAGGAGGCGGACGGCCTGCTGATCTCCAACAAATGGAAATTCACCCCGCTACTGCCTTCAAACAAATATGTCTCATTCCGGAATTCCATGCCATCACAGTGATCGCCCCAGCAAAACTCCTCTACGCTGGTCATCTACGCCCTCCAGGCCAACTAGGCGACTTTATTGACGAACTTGACACTCTGCTATCCTCCATCCCTGAGCATGACTGTCCGCTTTTGTTCTCGGGATATGAACATCCACAGATGCCCCAGGCTCAACGGACTTTTGGCCCTGGTCCACTCCTTTGACCTCGAACTGGTTCAAAGCCCACCGACTCACAAAGCTGGCAAAGAGCTTGACTTGGTCTTCTTTCGGAACTGCAGCACAGACACCCTCATGGTGACGCCTCTCCATCTTTCTGACCACTTCTTCATCCAGTTCAACGCCAGCCTGTCAGAACAGCCTCCCGCTCCTCAGCCGATGGTCACGCGTTCCGCAACATCCGGAACCTGTCTCCAACGCACTTCTCCTCTATGGTTGCCTCCGTCTACCTCCACTCAACTCCTTCTCCTCTCTGGAGGTTAATGAAGCCACTGACTCGCTCTGCTCCACACTGACCTCGTGTCTAGACGAGCTGTGCCCTCTTACCACAAGGCCAGCTCGATCCAAACATTCTCATCCATGGCTAAATGATACCCTCCCGTCATGGCGCACCATGCTGGAGAGAAATGGCACAAATCCAAACTAGCTGACGACATCAAAAAACTACCAGACACTCCTGACCTCCTTCTCAGCCAGCATCACTGCTGCTAAGACTGCTTTCTACCATGACAAAATCAACAGCGCTACAGACACTTTCGAAAACTTTTCTCAACCTTCAAATCGCTACTCAACCCTCAGCTGCCTCCCTCCTCCATCCAGCCTTACTGCAGATACCCCGCCTCATTTTTTTACAAACAAAGTGGTGGCAATCAGCAGTCAATTCTACATGCCCACTCAACGCATCTGACTCAGATACGCACTCCTACAACCTCTAGGGACTGCTGGAACATCTTTTTTCAGCATTCACGCCTCTCTCCGAGTGGAAGTGTCCAGACTCCTGACATGCAGCCGCCCTACCACATGCCAGCTGGACCCTATACCTACGAGCCTACTTCAGTCCATCAGCCCGACCATCGCTCCAGCTATCACACATGTGATCAGTGCCTCGCTAACCTCCGCACATTTCCAACAGCGTTCAAAGTGGCCGGGTAACACCATTACTTAAGAAAGCTTCTCTCAACCCTGCTCAAGTCGAGAACTACCGCCCCTGTCTCACTACTGCCTTTCCTATCCAAAGGCATTGAACGAGCAGTCTCCAAACAGGTCTCTGACTTCCTTTCACAGAACAACCTTCTGGATCCAAATCAGTCTGGTTCAAAAGCGGCCACTCTACCCGAAAACGGCTCTGCTGTCTGTAACAGAAGCCTTTAAAGAAGCCAGGGGCGACCGCCGGTCATCAGTACTCATTCTGCTTGACTTATCGGGCTGCCTTTGACACGGTTAATCACCGTATCCTTCTCTCTATACTCGCTGACATGGGAATCTCCGGTTCTGCTCTCTCCTGGTTTGAATCCTACCTCACAGGACGCGTTTTAACATTATCATGGCTTGGTCAGCTATCCAACCTCACCATCTTACCACAGGGGTCCCCCAGGCTCAGTGCTGGGCCCCTCCTCTTGCTATCTACACCACCTCCTTGGGACAGATTATCCGTTTCGCACGCTTCTCATACCACTGCTATGCAGAGACACACAGCTCTATCTGTCCTTTCCACCTGACGACCCCTGGTTTCAGCACGGATCTCAGATTGCCTTTCAGACATAGCAACATGGATGAAGGCACACCACCTCCAGCTGAACCTCTCAAAGACTGAACTGCTGGTCATCCCAGCTAAACCTACCATACACCACGACATCAACATCAAATTTGACTCCCTGTCTGTTTCACCGACCAGGACTGCAAGAAATCTAGGAGTTGTTTCGACCAACCAACTAAACTTCTCAGATCATGTTGCCTCAGTCGCCCGGTCATGCCGCCAGCACTCTACAACATACGGAAAATCAGGACTTACTTGACTCAAGATGCTACCCAACTTCTGGTTCAGCAATAGTCATCTCACGAATTCGACTACTGCAATGCCCTCCTGACAGGTCTCCCAGCCTGCGCAGTGAAACCACTTCAGATGATCCAGAACGCCGGGCGGCGCCTGGTCTACAACCAACCCAAAAGGGCCGCGTTACCCGCTGCTCATCCAGCTACACTGGCTACCTATGGCGGCCGCATCAAATTCAAGTCTCTAACGCTTGCCTACAAAGTAGTCTCGGTTTCTGCTCCCACCTACTTGAATGCCCTCATACAGACTTACACTACCTCCAGACTGCGCTCCTCTGGCTAACGACGTCTGGCTCTACCACCCGTGCGCTCAAGCCAATCCAAACTTTTCTCATCTGTTGTTCTCGTTGGTGGAACACACTGCCAGTTCCCTACAAGGGCAGGGACATCCTTTTCCACTTTCAAAAACTCCTGAAGACCCAGCTCTTTAGAGAACATCTACTCTCATAGCAACACTTACAACAAGTCTTACTGATCCTAGCACTCACCAGCCGTTTTTAAACTGACAAGTAACTGCTAAAACAGCACTCACCGACGCACTTATTCTTACTGTACTCTAATGTTTTTTTAAACTGTCCTAAAATTGTGAGAATTGTTCTAAAACTTACTGTTTACCATGTTGTTAGTCGCTTTGGTTAAAAAGCGTCAGCCAAATGTAATGTAATGTAATGATAATCGAAAAAATGTAACCACTAATGAAGTTTACTTTTGCGCATCAAAACTCGTTTATCACTCCGTGATAAAATGACATAGCAGGAAGATATTTGGCTGATAGAAGGAGGTTAACATGCTCTATGTTTTGACCGAAGGACGTCTGTCTATCATCATCACACTCGGAGAAAACTGGATTGTTTCATTCGTCCGTGTTTCAATCGTCGGCTCTCCCTACGCCTCATCTAAGGTAAAGTCCACAAAAATAGACTTGATAGGCCCGCCAAACACTGCCGGAACTTTAAGAACGAACGATATTTTTTGCGTTCCGAACCGGTTCAGGACCGATATGTTTGTGGCGGAACGCATGCAAGAACGAAAACGTTAAACATAGGCCTACCTGAACCGTTCGGAACGGAACGTTTGAAAAATAATTTCGTTTTCAAGCCCTGGTGAATAGGGGATAAATAACAATAGAGTACACAACTGTTTCACCAGCACATTTAAATGACACGTGTTAAACGTTAATTCAAAGCAGTGGTTAATTTACAAGGTCAGTCTATATCAGGGGTCGGGAACCTATGGCTTGCGAGCCACATGTGGCTCTTTTGGGAACTGCATCTGGCTCTCGGACAAATCTGCCATTTGTTTACTCAATAAGTCATGAATCATTTTGGTACTGTATTAAATTAAAAATGGACCTACTGAAATCAAAATGTTAAAATAGTGTTCGGATTAACAATTCATAGACACACACACACACACACACACACCATGACACAGAGCATTTCCAATTCAAAAGGGAAAGCGCTGCTCATTGCAAAATGCAAAATGCAGAACCTAAACAGGCCTTTAATTTGACTAAAACAGGCCTATAACTTGACTAAAACCGTGCAAAACTGGAGGTACACCTGTTATTATCTGAGCAGTCTCATGTATGTCCTCATTTTGCGAATGTGGGAGCGATATGAGCCTGTTGCATTTCGTTTGATGTCCGAGTCACGCATAATGTTTGAAAACCACTGGCTCGTAATCACAATAATTTAACACATGACAGTTGGATACCTCATCATGTTTCCATGCCTACATTTTGGTGAGTAGCATAGAGATCGTTAAAACAATAAAGTATGGCTCTCCGTTTGGGACATCGAAAACGTAAATCTGAGATGCTGACTTGCAAAGGCCTCGGGATAACACGTTATCTCCACTATCATCAGTCAATGCCCCCTTGATCAAAGCGGGGAATGAAAGAAAAAGTTTGAGAACCACTGGCTTAACAAGTTACCTGCCGTCCAGAACACACAGAATATTGCAACAAAGAAAGTTGCCTTTATAATCAACCACTATTTGTTCCAACAGCAATCAAACAAAGCCTTTATAAAAGTGAAAAAAAATATTCCATAAGAAGTAAAATAAAATACTGTTACTGTAGTAAATACTGTTACAAGTAATATTATGTTACTGTTAAACGTAACTGGTATCATTACAAACATTATTCTGTGTCCTAAAAACTGGCATATTTTATGGCATTGTGTCATGTAAGGTCGTTGCAAAATCTAGAGAAATGTGTGAGGTGGTCAGCGGGGGACAATTGGATTGTGTTATTACTTGAACATTCCATTTGTAGGCTTCACGTAGCCCCGGTGAGTGGGGGTCGCTATAGGGTTTGAAATGAGTAATGCGTGTGAAATAGCACCATTGAGTACCTATAACGAAACATCCTACAGCTTAAATTCTGTAAACTTCCCACGACTTCAATATTTGACAACATATCATGAATGGTACTTCAAGTATGTGTTATTTTAGATAGATTGCTGCTGGGCTATATGTCTTGGTTCATGTCTGTTAACAACTCATTGCTGTCAAGCTCGTATCTCGCGGTTGCATCCAATACAAACAAACATGCAATGTGAACGTCTGGGATTGGGGAGAGCACTAAATGCTCTACTGAATAAGCACAAAGTCAAACCTTTAAATGAAAAACACTCATTACCGTATTTTCCGGACTATAAGTCGCTCCTGAGTATAAGTCGCATCAGTCAAAAAATGCGTCATGAGCAGGAAAAAAACATATATAAGTCGCACCGGACTATAAGTCGCGTTTATTTAGAAATGTATTTCACAAAATCCAAAACCAAAAACAGAGACTATGTAACTGGATTATTGAGGCCAAAAAGATTCATGTTAATGAAGACGAAGGAGTGAAGGCAGCCAAGAGGAGAGCCACTGAAAGAAAATGCCAAAATGTATCTAAAATGTGGAGAATACAATGCAATCAAGCATTTTGGGCGATGTGGAGTCACAAGCTGGCAGCAGATTAAATGCTCACAAGAGAGAAAAAGATGCAGTTTTAAAAGGATGTGACCGAAGCAAGCAGGCCTATAGGCCAGACGGTAATTGTAAAGCAATTTACAAAAGATTCACTGAACAAAAATGCTGATGTGGTACATGAAAATTTAGCTAAAAATGTGGAGAATGCAATGCAATCAAGCATTTTGGACGATGTGGAGAGACAAACCCGCAGCAGATTAAATGCTGAGAGAGAAAAAAGATCTGGGTTTTAAAGGAAAGCGGTTGCTGCAAGCAGGTGATATTTAGAAATATATTTCACAAAATCCAAGACCAAGAACAGACAGACTATGTAACTGGACACATTGAGGACAAAAATATTGAGTATTCTACAGGGAATGTTACTGAAGACGAATGAGTGAATATGGCAAGGGGCAAGCTGAAGGCTGCTGACAAGGGCCTGACGCTAATTGTAAAGCAATTTACAAAAAAATCACTGAACAAATATGCTGATATGGTACATGAAAATTTAGCTAAAAATGTGGAGAATGCAATGCAATCAAGCATTTTGGACGATATATTGGCACAGGCTGGCAGCAGAACAATTGCTTGGCTGGCCACCTCCGAGAGACCGAGAGAAAAAAAGATGCGCATTTAAAACCAGGGTCTAAATTCCAGCGCGGGATTGCAGGTATTGCGAATAAATTACTTAGTATTGAGCATAATAATAAAAGTCCCGCAAATCTAGCCATCATAATGCGAGAAATTCCCACACATTTTACAGCGCTGTCTGACGTTAATATAATAATTGAGCGGCCTGAATGCGGGACTATTGACGGATCAACTCTGACTTCAATTGAACCCGATGCAGAGACGCACACATTGCAGGACCACTTTGGGGGTGCCTCTCTCTCGTTGCTCTCTCTCTCTCTCTCAGCAGGATTTATCACCGCTGAAGTCAAATTATAGCCTAGGTGCTTCAACATCAACCGCTATCGACAGGAAAGGAAAACAAACGTTTAGCGATCAGGAACCGTCAGGAATTTTGCAAACACAGAAGCATGACCGCCTATAACGCGAGAGAACATGGATGACTTCTCCATTTGACGTTATAATCGATTCATGGACGATGAACAGACAGCTGCAGACACGGCGCACAGTAGGCCTACTTTCACTTTTTGTGCGTATTCATTATGTGAAAGATAATTAGTAGCAAAACAGCGATCAAATATTAGGCTACATGGCAGTGAGTTTTGTTTTCAAATGTTTTCATGCATGTCTAGATAACGGGTGAGGAATGTTTAGGAGACTCGTAAATCCTCAAATTTAGGCTGCGCAAAGCACAGCACCTTTATTTGGCCATGGCTTGTATTCAAGTCAGCTATATAGTCCTTTATTTCTTGCGTTTTATTGCGAGACATAGGCCTACTTTTCGTTTGGAGCGGCATGGGTAGGCTATCAAAAGCAGATGTTCAATTTGAGATTTAATTTACGTTTGGACTGTTTGATTATATTGCTAAATATCGGGACTGATGACCACTGAAATCTGTGGGGTATTTAATGGCTCACTATTAAGTTTCATATAGTGTCGGGATTTCGATTGCCATCCACTTATTGCGAGATAAGGTATAAGGCTTTCATTCATTCATAGAACGTGTGCTGCATGTGCTGCAAGGGAAACCTTATTCCGTATAGCCAAAGAGGTCTAAGATAGCCTAAATGTAGTTCTTTTTTAAATTACGCATGATTTACTTTTTTATAAAATTCATAGGCTGATGCCTGGCAGCAACAATTGTGTTTAAATGTAGGTTACTGCTTCAGCCTCTAGCTCAGAAGGGGGCGGCATGCAGCTTGAGAACAATGAGAGCAACATGTTGGAGACTTATGGTGTAGGACAATGACTTTTCATTGGCAACAATACCAACCAACAATATAAAATATTAAGAAGAGCTCTTTTATGAGTTAAATTGAAACAAAATTATACTAGCTTTTATTTGTCCAAATCTGAGGCCCGGCTATAAATAGAATCCCGGCCATAATTTGATTTAGGTATGCACGTGTGTTTCAGACATAGCCCAGCACTAATCTCTGACTGAAAGTGCACAGGACTTGTGCATTTGAGAGCGCTCTCTCGCGGCTGTAGACGTAATGTTTCAGGTAGGGTTCATGTCAGTTAATATAAATTAACATTTAAAAACATGTTCAATTATATATTTTTTCATATATAAGTCGCACCTGACTATAAGTCGCCAAACTATGAAAAAAAGTGTGACTTATAGTCCGGAAAATACGGTAATAATAAAAAAAATAAACCACTAATGAAGTAAACTTGTGACCATCAAAAATCGTTTATCGCCTGTAACTCCGTGATAACAGGACGTAACAGGAAGGTATTTGGCTGAGCAACGGAGGTTAATATGCTCTATATTTTGTCCAAATGATGTCTGTCTATCATCGTTGCACTCAGAGAAAACCGAAATGTTTCATTTGTCCTGCATTTCTTCTATGGCTGCAAACGGGATTCACTCGCAGTAAACCAAATATTTCTTTATTAGGGCAGGGCAGGCATATTTCTGGCTATTAAATTATTTCTAAACCAGTCAGCTAAAGTCTGTAGTGAAGTCTGTGTAAGGTTTTCCAGGCTCCATTTCTTTTTACGAGACACCCTGCTCACAAGAGACATCTGCCGGTTGTTTGGGTTGTTGCAGCGTCGTTGCAGTGTCACTGGAAAAATACAAATTAAATGTGATACCACGTGATCCCGCGCGCGGACTGCAAGGGAAGCTGGCCAAATCGAAGTAATGCCCACTGTAAGTTAAAACTGTACGTACACACCGCCGCCGACTTGAGCTTCCAAAGATTCAGGAAGTCATTCATTTTCATGGAAGCCGGCTTCTCTCAGCTGCCCGAAGCGGCAAATCCGTCGGCGTCACGTTTTGGGGGGCGTTTTGAGCGACTTGAGCGTCAAGCAGAAAGTTGAAAGTCAGTCATCTTTATGGTAATGAGCTATGACGCGGTTCAGCGACCAATGACCAGCAACCAATCGAATAGAATAAAGTATTAAGATAGAACATGATTGAACGTAAAATGCTGTCACGTCAGAGCGGCCAAAGCAAAGCTTCCCTGTACTTTTTTGACAAGCGTCCTTGACAGGGCGACCAGAGCTTCTTTGGAAGCTCAAGTCGGCGGCGGTGTGTACGTACAGTAATACATTTCACGCAGCTGTGTGAATCACGGAAAGCGCGAATGAAGTGGCCACTTGAAAATGGGACCCACTGTACCATAAATATACAAACAATAACTGATCAGAACCATGAGAATTAATTAAGTGTAGGCTAAACAGATAAGCCTTTAGACCCCTCTTGAAGGACCCAAAACTATCGCAGGAAAGCAGTGCACTGGGCAACTCATATCATAAATGAGGAACCACTGAGGAAAAGATGTTTTGTATTAGACCTCCGAGTGTTTACGGCTGGTCGACACAACAGACGCTCATCAGAGGGCCGCAGAGGACATTCATCAGAGTGTTTTCAGTACAATGTAATATGATTGTGGTATTATTGTTGTGGGTCATTCAATATGACGTAAGAAAGGTATACTAGTGGTAGCTTATTACAGCAGCTTCGGTCAGCGTTTTGTGTAAAATGTAAATTTTTGTGGTTTTTGATGCAATTTTAAACGCGTCAAACACTTCATTTGGTCTACCTTTTTCTTGCTGAAATGGATATTATGAGGTTGAAAGGATTCCTGTTATGAGAGTGGAGCCCATAGAGTTGGTTTTTGAGAGAGGTGTGTTGCACAAACTGCTTAGTATTATGGACAACACCTCACATCCACTGTACTAACTACTGGCTAGACAGCAGTGTTTTCAGCTGCAGGCTGCCTCAACTTCACTGTAAGGACTGCTACAGACAGTCATTCCTGCTCACTGCTATGATAATTGGGGGCCAAGCAGCGAAGCTGCGAGGACCTCATTGTGTTTCCACGTTTTCCTATTATTATTATTATATGCAATGGGAGTCTATGGCAGCCCATAGAACCGTATGGTAAAAAGTTGGGAAATTTGGCACACTGATTGGGGACGGTCCCATGATTCATGTCACCAAGTTTCATGTCGGCAACTCGAACCCTCTAGCGCCACCAACAGGCCAAAGTTCGACTTGCGTCCGATTTTCAAAAGTCAAGTCTTGTTGGAATCCTTGGACCAAGCCGAGTCAACGCATCCTATGACGTCATTTTCCGCCATGATGGATTTTCCGCCATTTTGGATTTCATCAAAAACACTTAAAATGTATCAGGGGTCACATACTTTCTCTGATTCCCACCAAATTTGACACAGATCATCTTCAGACCAAGCCTCACAAAAGTTATCACTTTTTGTCTTCGGAAGTATTACCGTTCGCCCGTAAAAGCCAATCAAAATTTGTGGCGAAGCCGCCAAACAGGAAGTGAGCTCATATCTCAGCAACCCTTGCATGTATCAAAACCAAACTTGGTACATTGACTCATGACCCCATCAGGAGGACCCTCAAGAAATTTGGTGACCTTTGACCTCTACAGGGGGCGCTGTAATTCACAAACATGCCTTTTGGCCTGTAGCTGCTGCTGTGCTTAGAATTAAATTGTACTAGTGGTGTCTGGTAATACTGTGAAAGGTCCTTAGGTCAACTGAGGGCAACTTGTCACATCAATATAATTTATTCGGCCGCCATATTTGATTTGATCAAAAACACCAACAATTTTGCACAGGTCACAAATTTCATCTGATCTTCGCCAAAATTGGCACAGACCATCTTCAGACCATGCCTTGTCACTTCATTTATTTCTGTAACAATTGATAGAAGCGTTCGCCCGTCACATCCAATCGAAATTTGTGGCAAAGCCGCCAAACAGGAAGTGAGCTCATATCTCAGCAATCGTTGCATGTATCAAAACCAAACTTGGTACATGGACTCATTACCCCATCAGGTGAATGCCGAAGAAATTTTGTGACCTTTGACCTCTAGGGTCACTGCAATTAGCAAAAATGCATTTTGCCTTGTAACTTTTGACGTGCTAGACGTGAAACTTGCTTTGACAGCTTATGGCCATCCGTCTGATTGCAGCATTGAGCTAACAGCATTTCGTTGCCATGGTTACTCCGGCCTATCTGCTTGGCCCCCTCATTGCTGCTTGCAGCTATATTTTATAACGAGTCCCTTCTGTGCCAGGAGAAAATAATATTCTGAGAGTTATTTGAGTTATCAAGAGACCGTTGACATTCTGTTGCACATATTGTTAATTGCTGTTTTAACACCATAATTTCCCTTTGGGGATGAATGAAGCTGTTTATCTATCCATCTTTTTATTTATCTATGAAGGAACAGGTATTTGGTCTCTCTTACCACCTGAGCTGTTTTAATGGCAAAAAATTGGTGTTGTCCTTCAGCACCATACACATAACCAAAAGCACGGTTGTCTGTAACATCTCTGGCAATGAAGGAGATCTTGTTCACTGCATGTTCATGCTCAATCACCTGACAGAAGGAATGGAACACAAACAAGCAACAGTATAGACAGATGGCTGATGATGACATCCATACAAGCTTTTCATGAGTATGACTGGAATGGTCACACTTACCCCAGTTTTCTCATCAATTATTTTAATTCCTGTAAGGGAGATCTTCACCCAGATCCTCTGTTTGTGTTTGCCCTGGGACCGAGCAGCAATTGCCATTCCCTGTGTTACAGTACAAATAAACAAATTTGTCAAATTGTACATAAACTCAAATTGCACTCAAGTAGTAATTTCGAATAGGAAACTCAGGTCATTTTGGTTCCTCAGTTGGGATGAATGTGTCACTTCATGACATGGAAAGGCAGCCTAAGTGAAGACTTTAGTAAGGATGGGTACTGGGAATTTGTATAGGAGAAATTTACCGCTTATGTGGTGGAGAAAAGAACTCACTGTGGCCTATATGGGCTTATCAACCAATACACTAAAAACATCATCATCAAGGCGGTTTCTCATAATAATGTAGTAACAATACTAATTAAGCCTAATATTAAGAAGACATCCATGAAAAAAACATAAGCTAATATTTCATATCCAGAAATTACACTTCTCCGTTTAAAATGTTACTTTAGGTAGGAGGCTACAGTAGCTAACTCGCTAGCAACCGGGCAGTAACTGGCAGCAGCAGCATGGTCTGATATTAAGTTCTTTTTTTTACATGTATAAGTACATATACTCTTTTGATCCCGTGAGGGAAATTTGGTCTCTGCGTTTATCCCAATCCGTGAATTAGTGAAATACACAAAGCACACAGTAAACACAGTTGAGGTTGAGGTGAAGCACACTGTAATCCCGAAACAGTGAGCTGCCTGCTACAGCGGCGCTCGGGGAGCAGTGAGGGGTTAGGTGCTTTGCTCAAGGGCACTTCAGCCGTTCCTACTGGTCGGGGTTCGAACCTGCAACCCTCCGGAAGAAGTCCGAAGCGCTAACCAGTAGGCCACGGCTGGCCACAAATCCGAACACTAAAAAATTACACTATTAAAGGAGAAGTTCGGTGTGATATTGACCTAAAGTGTGTTGAAACATGATACCGAGTGTGAACTTTTGTCTCATAGCTCATCTCGGCTTGTCCCCTGCACTCAAAAATCTGGCGCAAGTTAGCCGATGCTACCAACAGTTTTTCGATGGAGATGCCTCGGGCATCGGCCTAGTCATGCAAATAAATCACTGTTTTACACCATTTACGAGGCTCAAAGTAGCTCCATACTTCATTGGTAGACTTCCGAGGGCCTTGACATTTAAAACGAGACATTGAGAACTTTGAAAAAGCACTGGTAGGTTATTTACAAGACGATTTATACAGACAGTACCTTCAAGAAGTTTACAGTTCGAATTTAGTCATGATAAGTCGAGCGACGAGTAAGAATGAACCAGGGGGTCAAGAGCGTGCAGATTAGCTTCGGCATGTTAGCATACGCCATTTTCAATTATGGCGCCGCATGGAGCATTTGGAACCAGCTCCATGCACGAAAATCCGTGTTGGGCACAAGCTCTCATGCGCTTACATGTTGGTGGACGGGTACCTATCCGGCGGCTACAGCCAAACATTATTCAGTGCGTATTTAGATAGATAGATAGATAGATAGATATTTTATTGATCCCCAGGGGAGTGTTTCATTGGCATCACACACAAGCAATGACAATAAAATAGTACACAATATATATTTATATTTTCTTATTGCTTAATCAGAGAATCTGGGGTCTGGGCACTCACCGTTCGCAGTCTCAGTCCGAGGGGCAGGATAATCGGTTGTCTTTCAAATTTTTTCTGCACGCAATAGGACAGCGCTGTGAGTCCCATGGTTTCCCACCAGCGGAGCTAGTTTGCTAGTTCAAACTTTTGCCAAATTAATAAAAACTTAACTCGTGTCACACTGTTCGCCAACAGCATCATTATCTTCTTTGTTTTCAAGTAGCAGGGAATTTAAGCCAAACCGTTGCAACTCTGCCATCAATCATTATGTTAAGCCCACCTAACAACTCTATACACGATTTGATTGGCCTGATAGAAGTTTAGAAGAGCTCACAAGCCAACGGAGAGTTGCTAGACTAGCCCTGGCAGCAAATGTAATTTGTTGCTGCTAGGGTGCGTCTAGATTTCTAGGCTAGCTCCTAGGGCTTTTCGACACGGCTCCAACTCTAATAAATCTACCCCCAACTGGTGTATGTTGCTTGTATAAATGGTGTGACTGCCCCTTGTCGTTTTTGTGTTATTCCTGTTTTTCAACAGTTTTTTTTGCCATTGAAATAGAGTCCCGAAGTATGGCGTAGCGTTTCCATGGCGGCAGAATCACTGGATCTAAACAAACTTTCGAAGTGGCTTAAATAGCATTGAATGTAGACATGTGGCATCATTTCTAGCTAATAAAAATAAATATATCCATTTAAATGTGTTTTACCTGCTAGGCAGCAGCTTAGCCACATAACACGGATTCCCTGGCAGGTGTAATAGAAAGAAACAAAATTCCAGTGGATATTTCACGTCTTCTCAAAGACTGGCGGCTGTTAAGAGTGACGTTTTTTGCCAAAAAAATAAAGCCAAAACACATCCGTGAATTTAAGGATTTTAACCGCATGCTGTGAAGTTACATGCAGGTCTCTTTTACGGAGGAAACCCATGTTAAAATAAAACTCTGTAGTCACAAATTTGATTGTGTTGGTATGACTATATGTTGTAGTATGTGATTCCTACATTGTAAAAAAAATATCTTAGAAACGTTGTAAAATGATTGAAATAGATTAAGAAAGCCACCGCTATGGTGATTTCTAATGGTAGATTGATTTGTTTAGATCCAGTGATATCGCTGCCTTGACAATGCTACGTCATGGCTTCGATACTAATTGAAATTAATGGCAGAATCTTGGCCCTTTATGACATCACCGCTCTAACTGACAGATTTTGATTGCAAACACCTGGCATGATTTAGCATGCTAAAAACCAATATACTTAGCATCTACGAAAGTCAAGTCAAGTCAGTTTTATTTTTAAAGCGAAAGAACAGCACATATCTTTTTTCACAAAGAATCTGTCACAACTAACAATGTCTAAACATGTGGTAGCCAGTATGGCCTACTTCAGGCAAAAGGTTAAAAACCCTTTATTTAAAATTTTTGAAAGGAATTTATTAGCATTGATCAAGGAACAGTGGCAGACCCCCGCATACTCTGGGATGCAGTCAAGGGCTTTATCCGTAATTTTTCTATTTCTTTTGCGTCACATCTTTAAAAATCTAGAATGAAGAGAATAGCTGATCTGGAATCTCAGCTTAAGATACTATAGGCAACAATTCTCTGACCAAACGGCCACTGAAATTAAAATATTAAAAACTGAGTTAAACCAATTACTTAAAGTTAAAGCAGAGTTTCTTATTCAAAGGACCAGACAAAACTACTACTTTAATGGGAGCAGGCCAAGCCATCTTTTAGCCCTGCAACTGCGTAATAATGAAAAGTTTGCAAATATACCTGCGATACGGCTATGTTCTGGTGAGCTCACCACTGATCAGCAAAACATTAACAACGCTTTCCAGTCTTTCTATTCTACTTTATATACTTCTGGATCTACATGTGACAATGCAACTCTATCTTATTTTCTTTCTTCTCTTAATTTACCTACTCTATCTACCGAGGAGTCAGAGTCCTTAGATCAACCAATTACTCTTCAAGAACTGAAAGAGTCACTGAAATATATGAATAAAGGTAAATCGCCTGGACTGGATGGCATTCCAACTGAATTATATTCAGCCTTCTGGACAGAGCTTGGCCCTCTATTATTAGACATGATAAATCATTCAATTAAACATGGATCTTTCAGACAGGACATTTAACACATCTATTATATCCCCGCTGTTGAAAAAAGATCAGGACCCAACCTCCTGTGCTAATTATCGTCCAATCTCACTGATTGGAGCAGATAGTAAACTGTATGCCAAAGTATTGTCACAACACTTGGAGTCGGTGATTACCAAGTTGGTTCATGAAGATCAGACTGGTTTTATCAAAACATGTTCTGCATCTGATAACATCCGCTGTCTTTTACATATCATTTATTCAGCTGATCAATCAGATAATTCTTATGGAGTGTTCTCATTGGACGCAACTAAGGCATTTGACCGTTTGGAAATTAACTATTTGTGGTCTGTACTAGAGCATATGGGCTTAGGCCGCGACTTCATTAACATGGTAAAAGTACTATATTGTAATCCAAAAGCATCTGTGTTAACGGGACAATTATGCTCACGTTCTTTTTCTTTGGGAAGGGGTACGCGTCAGGGCTGCCCACTCTCACCATTGTTATTTGCTTTGTCCGTCAATCAGAGCAAATTTTACCAATTAATGTAAGAAATACATCTCATCACATCTCTTTGTATGCTGATGATATACTTTTATTTGTAAATGACCCCGCTTCATCAGTACCTCATATTATGTCATTGTTTAATCATTTTAGTGATCTTTCAGGTTACAAGATAAATTGGAACACATCTTGTTTTCTACCACTAAACTTTGACCTTGTCTCTGTGCCTCTTCCTAGTGCCACACCCATTGTAACATCATTTAAATATTTAGGGATAGACATATATCCCTCATTGCATGATATTGCAAGTAAAAACTTCAAAAAAATTCTTTCTGAAGTCAGTACAGATCTATGAAACTGGTCATCTTTGCCCAAGTCATTATATGCACGAATTTCAGTCATCAAAATGAACGATTTACTACGAGTTAATTTTTATAGTGCAATGATACCCTTGCCACCCCCTGCCCACTTTTGGGACAATATCAACTCCACTCTAAGGAAATATATTTGGAATGGGAAACGTGCAAGGATTAAGCTGTCCACTATGCAACGCTCTAGGCGGGATGGCGGTTTATCTTTTCCTGACTTTAAAGTTTATGCTCAAGCATTTGTGTTGCGCCCCATTTCAAATAAAAATGTGGCATGGAGAGCCATTGAAGAATCAATGGTCACCCCCTATAATTTAAGAGATTTGTTTTTTTGCAATGTTTCTATTCGACAATGTGCCCTTCGTTTTGGTCCAATCATAGCCCATTTATTATCCACCTGGAAGGTTGTAGAAAGACAAACAGGATCTATATCAAAATGGCATCATCACTTTCCACTTTTTAATAATAATGGGTTTCTGTCTGGGAGTACCCCATTTAGATCTTCTCAATGGGCAGAATACCACATTACAACTCTTGGAGACCTGTATGATGACAAAGGCTTGAGAACCTTTCAGGATTTAAGATCTAAGTACAATATACCGGCTTCTACTTTCTACTTCTACTTGCGCATCAGATCAGCTCTTAAGGCTCTTGGTGTTCCTTTTAACACAAAACTACCTTTGCATAGTATTCACAATGTTATATTTCAATGACTTCATCCCTTCTTCTGCGTCATCTATTTATTCCTTCCTGATGAAGGAACTATATAAGCCTCTTGGAGTAATCGCAGTTTGGACAAAAGATTTAGAATGTGAACTGGAAGATACCTTTTCTGATCACACATGGGGGACAATCACTATGTCTTCTAAGAACCCTAATCATCAAATGATCCATTGGAAACTAGCACACAGAGTACATTTAACACCACTTAAGAGATTTCATATGCATCTAATTACCTCACCTAATTGTACTTTGTGTTCTGATGGAAAGACTTTTTTACATTTTTTACATTTTTTTGGGGAATGCTCGTCTTTGGTACCTTTTTGGCAACAGCTGACTGGGGACATTTCAACTCTGATTGGAACTGATATAGTTATAACTCCAAGTCTATTTTTTCTAAATGATTATTCTAACCTCTCATTGACACTTTTCCAGAGCAGTCTACTGCTGGGCTGCTTTTACTGCAGCCAAAAAAATGTTAGACAGCCGATGGAACCCCCCACATGTTATATGTAGACGTCTACAGACGTGTAGACGGCTCGAAGTTTACTTGATATTATATCTATGGAACTCTCAACACCCCGTATACATGGGGCCAGATCACAAACTCTAATGAGGTGGAACCATGCTATTGAGGAAGTCAAAACCTTTATTGCTGATGGTCATGTCTAAAGTGCTGTGTACTGTTGTTTTGAAATCCCTCTTTGTTTTTCTTTTCTTTAAAATAATTTAACTTTTTTTTTTTTTACTGGAAAATATGTATACCATATTTACTTTATAATTGTATACCAATGTACTTTAAATGTTTACATTACACTTTACTACATAAAGTGTAAGATTGCAGAAGCTCACCGCTGGGTGGGGGTGGAGGGCGGTTGGAAAGTGTTATACCTCTGTATTTGTTATTGATATGTGCATCATAATAAAATAAAAAAACAATTGATCAAAAAAAAAAACCTTTATTTAAAGCTGGGGTATATAGTAAACGCCAACCGGTTTCCCACACCGGGTCTTTGTCAGGGCGTGATACGGAAGAGTAAGTATATATACTCTTTTGATCCCGTGAGGGAAATTTGGTCTAGATTTATCCCAATCCGTGAATTAGTGAAACGCACAGTGTGGTGAAGCACACACTAATCCCGGCGCAGTGAGCTGCCTGCAACAACAGCGGCACTCGGGGAGGGGTTAGGTGCGGGGTTCGAACCGGCAACCCTCCGGTTACAAGTCCGAAGCGCTAACCAGTAGGCCACGGCTGCCCCTGGAAGAGTGGAAGAGAATTTATAGAAAAGGCAAGTCACATGATCAATTAACATTAATCTTAACAATTTCTCTAGAGACATGTCATTTTGCATATATAGGTCCATTTAAATTCATTTAAATTCCAAATACTGTGTTGGTTATGCAAAAAGGTTACATGAATAAATACAAAAAATACATTCAAAAATCATGACTGGTATTCTATAGTAATTCATTTTCTACAGAAAAGGTCTAAAATCTATCTCCTCATTGAGGCCAGGATGTCTTGCATCAAATAATTTTTTGAGGCAGTCTCCACCTCTAGGGGGCAATTGTAATTGTTCCAATCCCTCAACTCTTTAGCATCATTTTACAGATTAGCATCATTATTATGAAAACTATTAAAGTGCCGTGCCATCGGATCATTGTTATTTCTAATCGCATATTTATGCTCCGCTATTCTATCTTTAAGACGCCTTTTTGTTCGTCCGATATAAAACAATTACAGGGGGGTCATTCCACGTCAATTCAACCAGGGCCCACGCACTTAGGTCTCAAAAAACTCAGAAAAAATTACCAGGTGTACCTATGTTACCCAGGAGACACACTGTAAAATTACTCTTATGTAAGATCAATACTTTCCAAGATAGAGCCAGTTTTACAGGGGGAGGGGGGGTGTCGATTTTGTTCGGCCTCTTTTTTTTTTTTGCATGCTGGTACATAAATAGGAATAGTATGTAGCAAAATCGTCACGTTTGGTCTGGATAATCCTGCATGGTCATAGCTGTCCCTCAAAGTTGATACAAATTTTATTGGAGTTTTTGGCTGGGCTCTGTTTAAGCCTTCAGAAGACATATTTGTACTCAACATATTGATTTATTTTCCTTACTGAGATAAGTAGAAACACTCTCACAAAAAACAATGAACAGAAAATAAATTCCTTCAGGGTCTGAACAGCAGACTTTACAAGTCTAAAAAATCATTTTGGTTCTCGTTTTCAGAGCACCCAAACACCTTGTGGGAATATACAAAGATTTTTTTAAATATTTTTTTCTTTATTCTCCATGATCTTTTCTTTTCAAAAACACCAATTTGACTTGTCTTATGCAAATCTTTCTTTTTCACTTTCCACCCTGAACATGGGCAAAATGCACCATTGACATCAATATGTTTTGTATAGAGCTACCACAGGTTACTCTATACAACCACAGGTGGCAGTGTGGTGACTATTTACACACTGTAATGTGTAGCTGGGTCATGGTTGGAGAAGCGTTAAAGCAGCTGTAGGTCAACTAACGTTAGCTAAGTCTTCATTACATCTGGCAACCCAGAAGAGGCTCGCGTCTGGTAGTCTTGAGAACGTTCACCAGTGTTTTGATTTTGGCCTACAGAATGTTCGGAAACAATCCTACAAATTGCTCCTTTTCTATAAAGTGTGGTGTGTAATTTCAAATCTTCACCTCTATATATGGTCAGGTCTAAAAAAGTTAATCTTGTTTCTAGAGTGTTCTAACAACAACCTGATGTTTTTATTCGTATTGTTCAGGTAGTAAACGTCTATTAAATCATTCTGGCTGCCTTTGTAAAGAAAGGAAAATCATCTATAAACCTGCAATATATTCTGATGTTGTCTTTAAAGCGGTTCTTTTCTGAATTGAACACATACTCTAATTCCCACAGTCCTAAATATAAACAGGCATATTCTGGGGAAAAAATGCACTGGAAGGAATATGAAACTCCCGACCAGGATTACCCTTCAAACCAAAGTTTACAGAAAACTGCAAAAACAGTACTCAGATGGAAGGGCACAGCTCAGCTGGAGCACTCTTCCTAACCGGAGACTGAGCGAGTTAATTAACTAATTGACTGATTTAGCAAACCAAGAGACAATCTCACCTGGATCTCTGCGAGTTGTTTTCCGGACGAGAAAATTTATGTTACGGCCAGCTCGTTACCAGACCGAAACATAAAGAGGGACACGGACAACAAGCTTCAAAACAAACTAGAAAATGTAATTTCGAGGAAATTACCAGTGCATGAAAATATAAACATACTGTATACTAACATAAAATGCCAAACAAACTTTTATTTGGAAACAGTTGGCAGGAGTCATAGTTGATAACAACTGACAGTTGAAATGGCTAAACAGTTAAATAGTTGTACTTTAAATAGTTAAATTATTTAATAGTGAATTATTGTAGTGAGGACATTTATTTTGAAACAGTTGTGGGCAGAGGAAATAGTAGTCTTAAGAGAGCCGTATAGTTTAAAAGTTGAATGTAGATAGTGTAATGGATGTTGATAGACAAAAAGTTGAATGGCTGTTGATAGGCAGATTGTTTAATGGATGTTGATGGATAGTTTAATGGGTGGATGAGTGAATGGTTTGAAGAGGATGAATGGATAGAAAGTTGGATGGAATGTGCCTTATATCCTTGTAGAATGGAGAGACACAGAGTTGGCCTAGTTAAGCAGAAAGCAGTTGATAATACAGGTGCAATCAGTTTAACTGGCCCTTTGATGGGTGCTAGTAGTGAGCAGCTGGAAGTTGATACAGGTGCAAATCAAGTTAATTAGTCCATTGTGATGTCATAGTGCTAATGCAAAGTCTATGGGGAAAAATAAACTTGTTTTTTTTATTAATATCTCAAAAGTTTACAAGTTTACAAAAGTGAAAAATACATTCCCCACGTGTCTTTTTCAAGACCTACGTTACAAAGTTTGAACGAAGTTTCTACGTTAAACGGTTAAAGCTGAATTAGGCGCAGAAATTTGGTGGGAAGAATAAGAAGAAGAAGAAGAAGAAGAAGACTTCGGATAACAGAAAAGTGCATTTTCATGCACTGTAATGATCATTTATTGAATTAAAGCAAAGCAACGTTACCAAATAGAACATGTCTAGGGGGAAATGAATGGGAGAAGTGACGTGCGTGTGTGGATGCAATGTAAATGTCAGTAGATTATGTGAGAGACTAAATGAGTAGACCGAGAAAAGAGAGAAGTAGAGAGATATAGAATAAGGAAGAGAGAAAAGTGCCAGTGCAAGAGAAAGTCAAAATAGGTGCCTGCATAAAAGAAGAAAAGTGCCTAATGGGAAAGAGAGGACAGCCCCTAATATAGCAGCACCTGGTTACAGGTGCACCCAATTACCAATTAACCTCCCCAGGTCCAACCCCGCCTGTGCACTGACATGGGGTGGCCTGAGGAGGGCACAGGGGGTCGTAACACCCCCTTAATTAATCAGTGGTCAAATCAGATACCACTGTTTTAAGCCTATACACCTATACACTTATTTATATAGTCCAGAGCTAGTTAGCGGATCGCGAGTGCGAGTGAGCGAGGAGCGGAGCGGATGGAATTTTGTTGGAGCGTGGAGCACTTTTTTAATTTAGAGAGGCCGATACCGCTCACACCACGAGTCTGAGGCATGCCCAAATCCACCCAGAATTCATGTCTTCCTAATGAAACCAAGACCGTTTCAAAGATATTGGCCATAGTAAGTTTGTTGATGGGGATGGAGTCGCTAAATATTTTAGAAAGGAAACTGAAAGTCAGGGCCTACAAGCATACTATTCCTACAAAACATCTAGGTACTAAGGGACTGTTCGTTATTTATTGAAGGGGCCACCGGAGGGATTTTGAGTACTTCAGTCAAAAGTTGCATGACCCTCCCTTGCCTGCAAGAAATTTTTCAATGACCCTCCGACAGAATTGTCAAAAAAGACATGACCCTCCCCTGCCAATTGTCGCTGTCTTCGCCCGCACTGCTTTGTGCCATGAAGACACACTGCGATATGATAACGTTCTTAAATCAACCTCTCCCTGGAGCTTGCATGCTACCAGTCCTTCCTTCTCAAATGTTTGCACAATTTCACAAATCATTACAGGGACCGAAACATCAGTGCCAACTTTTTTTGTGTTTATCACGTATTTTAACTTTCCCCCCAATGTCTTGCCGTTTTAGACAAGCAACTTTTATATGTACCCACACCCAACCGGAATTGAGTTATTTGAGACTTTGTGCATTGTGACACATGATAAATTTTAAACCATAAAGAGGCGGTTCCTATGGACTAAAATTCACACACATCAATTGTCATATTTCAATTGTCATAAACTCACACACATTGTCAATATTCAGTGATACATGTTTGGCCCCGAATGTGGCCCAGGAACTCCATAGCCCCCCTTACAGTGGGCATCGCTTTCAAATGACCACTTCATTCGCGCATTACGCGGCGTGAAGCTGCGTGAAGCTTTACCACTGTGCGTCGCTCTACCACTGTACATCGCTCTGCCTGCGGTCCCTTCTGAAAAAGCAGGATCTACCATTAAACATAATTGTTGCCGAGTAATCCCAGCCCTCACAATTCAATAACAAAATGTAGTCAATTGACTGCTTGACATGTCATTTTTATTTTCTGTACAATAAACAAATACATCTGCTTTATGCGCAGAATTACATTCATATTTGGAACTTACATAGTCAATGCATCGTTCCACTACGTTAGTGTTTCCCAAAACCATAGTAGCAACGAACATTCGCCAACCACTATCAGTAAAGTTGTGTAGTTACAACTACACCTCTCGACCTGTGGTAGAATGCTAGAAGCATAGTTCAGGGATCTTCATGTCAAAGGCGTCACTGACGCCAGTTATTTGTTTGCAAATTAATAATTATATATAAAGGTTTCTAATTGATATTTACACTTCTAACCACCATACATCCATATTTTAAAATGCCCAAGGCAGAAAATACATCAATTAAAAGTCAATTTGCAGCCATGTGCACGTAAGTAAAAGTCACACACTTGCAGATAATAATAAGGTTAGTGCGCACTTTTGACGAGTCAGCTGAGAATATGTAGCCTTTGATTTTCATGGGGGTCCTTGTTAGTTTCACATAAACCAAGCCAAGAAGGCTGATTCTGATTTTGATAATATGATCTGCACAAAAGATAAACTTAGGTAAACAACGATGTCAATATTGTCAACGTCTTAACCCAGATTCGAACTCTTAGACAGGGGACTGGTGACTACTGTGCAACGGCGGCTGTCATTTGCCGGCCTTAACGCAATGCGCCACAGAAGTATGTGCAGGTGCCCGTTCACGTTCACTTAGTCCAGACTACTGAAGTTTGGAAACTATCATGGTCCAAACTTACAGTACTATGTAAGTACGACAGTTTTGGGAAACAGTCGTAACTTACATGTTAGTTAACTGAGCGATGCATCCTGTTAGTAAAAGCTAACCTCCGTGGTTGTCACGGGAAACGCCCCCCAGATCAGCTTGTAGGCCATTAGCAATCTGTTTATTTTATTTTATGAAGCCTACACAGTATATCACATGCCACATTCTCACTTTCAATAGAAAGGTGCAATAGCCATTGGTCAAGTATTGAGTATAAAGCAATTAAGATAGTACCCTATACAAAAGTACTTCATACTATCATAAAAATTTGTTAAAAGCGAATAGCATTTTGCAACTTGACAAAACACTGGATTAAATATCGTAGGCACAGGAGAAAACCTGTACATCCATTGGCCCGTGGGGAGATCACATGCCAGTTGCCTCTCCCCTTCAGTATGACTTGTTCGGCTGTGAGCTTGTTTAGCCAAAAAAAAAACTATTGCAGATATCAATCGTCTTTGTTCATGGGTTTGGCCTCACAGCAGAGGCTTAGACAACTATGACCCACGTTTTGGTTTCATAATTTGCACTACTTATTGACTGCAATGTAGTCAATTGACTGCTTGACAGGTTATTTTTATTTTTCTGTACAATACACAAATGCATCTGCTTTATGCGCAGAATTATGCACTTGGATAGCCTATAGAACGGGCACATTTTGGAGAGAACATACATAAAGAATCTGTAGGCTATTTGTGGCTGGTTACCAGCAAACAATGTTTAATGCATTAACTCAAGGCGTCAAACATTTTCTAAACAATACAAACAGAAAGGATGCAGCAGGCAGCAAATGTAGAAGAGTCATTTCCAGTGGAAGAACAAAATGCTGAATGAAGCCCAAATTTATGTAGGCATATCTGGCAAGTTGTTATTTTTTGAATACATAAATGGTTGGGCTATAGGCCTAGTTTGCAAGAAGGAGACATAAAGCGTGAGCATGCCACACTATCCACAGCTGTGGTAGCGGGGGTAGGAGGATTACTGCTAGTGCAGGATTTATATAAAATTCTTCAATAGAAGGCCTGCCTTGAATGCAGGCTTGTGGTTTGCGCAGCCAGTAAGTAGGTCTAGTGAGTTAGGAGTCCTCTAGACTTCCTTTCAGCTATCTCAGAGGTGGAAAGTCAAGCGTTAGTTGGGGGCAGGGCGGGTTAACAATTCATAGACCCTTGGGAACAAATGTCTGATGGCCCCCCTGCCCCAGCCAACGCGGAATCGGGCGGTCAGTTAATAGGCCTATCGCGGAAGATTTGTATTGCCATTTAAGGTACGAAGGCATCTGTGAGGCCAAGCCTCACCAAGTAGCCCGTTTGTTTACAACTAACATTACATTTAATTAAACTGCTTATAGGCTATGCGAAATAGTTTCAACATTTTGAATATCAGTGTCAGGTGAATTAGGAAATGCCTTATGGCTGAAAGCTGCTTGGGATCCCCCTGTCAAGCAATAACCATACAAAAAGTTAAAACAGATGACATGATGCGCATCACTGACATAATGTGCAAATAATATAGCCCTAGATATTCCAATATATTCGAATACATGTGTTTATTTTAGAGGGGATATTCGAACGTCATTTTTGAGCAATTTTGACAGCCCTAGTCCACTGTAGGCTCATGTCGTCTATTAACACCTTCCACTAACCCGGTGAGTGGGGGTCGCTATAATGCGTGTGAAATAGCACCATTGAGTAGCCTATGCGAAATAGCCTTAAAATCGTTCCGGTGTTGTGTGCCTTCTGGTTTCTCCACCTACTGGTTTCCTTGTGCGTGCATGCGCTGCAGCAGTTGTCAGACATTCACAAACAAGTTGTTTTAGACGGTTTGAAGTCGCTTTTCATAAGCCATGAGCGCTCGGCTACATTACAGCCACTCGGACAAAAGACATGTAAAAAATATGTTTTGAAAACTAGCATTAAACTGGATTCGATCCCGCAAAAGCAACACACGCGTGTGACTCTCTCCATCCTGATTCCTACTCTTTGAGCCAACTAATATGTTACGAATCAATTAACTATTGTAGGCTACCATTAATTAATAATGTAGGCAACACCCAGGTAACATGTTGTCCAGGCTATCTGAAACAAGGGGTTGCCTCTCATCTACAACAACTGGTTACGTTGGGCTGCTACAGTCGTCAGTGCACTGTGCACAGTAGGCCTATGCTACTCTTTGTGGTTGATCAACTAAAAATAAAAGATGTATTTGGTGATGACGTTATTGTAGGCCTAGTAGACCTAAATTCTGAGAAATTAAATGGTACGAGAAACGATCTACATAGCGCACCAGACCGCGATGTCTTCAAGGGTTGAATGAAGGGAGTTTGCAAAAATTAGTGTATTTTTCAAGTCAATAAACATTCTTAATTTTCGAATGTCTTTGTCAGGGAACATCTGACTTTTAAAAACCATAGACCTGGTAGTCGCTCAGACAAGGAGTTATAAGATAAAGGCAATACCATTTGTGTCACCTAATGCAGTTCAGTGAATTAGCAAGATACCATCAGAAGGCAACAATCACAAAGCACAGTGCTTGTAGCGTTCTCTCCCTGGCGCATAAAGCTGTCTGCGTGTTGTAGATTTGCGTGAGTTCTTTCTATCTGCTTACTTTTGTGAGTTGCGACCACCTAGGCTATGTTATAGACGTTCTATGAGGTACCAGTGTTTAGCTGTGTCACAAAACAATAAGCTTTGTCAGACTACTTTTAAAATGATATTCAGGGCTATATACATTTTAAACATTCGGGGCTGAAGACCGACAAAGCCTTTATGTTAATTCTTCAGGTGGGAAGTGTTAGGAATTTTCATACGAGAGGCGGCTCTCATTGGTGGTTAGTATATGAAGTAGGGAATTGACAGCAACATATCCAATCACATTATGAGAGATGCTGAATTTAACAGAAACTGCGATGTTTGATTTTAAATTAATGTAAATTTAGCCGGGACCGTAAGCTGTCACACGTGGGTGCTCAATGTTTTCAGTGGGTGCCCGAGAGACGGAGCATCCACGGTATCGGCGCCTATGACAAGCGTATCTCGCGGTTGCATCGATTACAAACAAACATGCAATGTGAACGTCTGGGATTGGGAAGAGCACTAAATGCTCTACTGAATAAGCACGAAGTCAAACCTTTAAATGAAAAACACTCTTTAATAATCAAAAAAAATAAACCGCTAATGAAGTAAACTTGTGACCATAAAAATCGTTTATCGCCTGTAACTCCATTGATAACAGGACGTAACAGGAAGGCATTTGGCTGAGCAACGGAGGTTAATATGCTCTATATTTTGTCCAAATGATGTCGGTCTATCATCGTTGCACTCGGAGAAAACCAGAATGTTTAATTTGTCCTGCGTTTCTTCTACGGCTGCAAACGGGATTCACTCGCAGTTAACCAAATATTTCTTTATTAGGGCAGGGCAGGCATATTTCTGGCTATTAAATTATTTCTAAACCAGTCTGCTAAAGTTTGTAGTGAAGTCTGTGTAGGGTTTTCCAGGCTCCATTTCTTTTTACGAGACACCCTGCTCACTTGAGCCACCTACCGGTTGTTTGGGTTGTTGCAGCGTCACACTGGGAAAATACTAATTAAAGTCGCGTGATCCCACACGCGGACCGCGAGTGAAGTTGGCCAAGTCGAAGCACTGCCCACTGTATGTCACTGAGTCTTGTGGTTAGTCATATAGTTTCAGCTACACACTTATATAAAATGAACATATATTTTTAGAGTGCATGAAAATGCACTCTACTGTTATCCAAATTCTTCTTAATATTAATATTATAATTATTCTTCTAACGCTTTTTGTGCGTTTTAATACAGCTTCAACCGTTTAACTTAGAAACTTCATTCAAACTGCGTCGCGTAGGTCTTACTTATGTGACTTCAGCTATGTATTTTTCAACTTTGTAACTTTTATACTTTTTAAACTATTAATTAAAAACTACTAAAATGTCCCCATTGACTTAACATTAGATTATGACATCACAATAGAGCAACTAGAAAAGCATTTCCTGAAGGAAATACAGTGCATGAAAATGCAAAAAATATGATGTAAAATATCATACAGAGTAAAAAAAAACTATATTGGTTGCTAGGTAGATGAGGTTTAATATAGTTGGAATGACTGAACAGTTAAATAAGTGGATAGTTTATATAGTTAAATGATGTGCTTGGTAGATAAGGTTTAATATAGTTGGAATGATTGAACGGTTAAATAGGTGGATAATTTAAATGGTTAAATTATTTAGGTAGATAATTGACGATAACGGACAGTTGGAACGGCTCTAATGTTTGCTAGCAGTTATGCTAACTATGTTATCAAAGATAATAATGTTAACCAAGTTACTTAACTTAGTTAACTTAGCTAATGTTTTCATTTTTAATAGTTATGCTAACTAGCACTATGTTAACCATGTGACTTAGCTAACCTAGCTAATCATTTTTAGGTACATAGGTATGCTAACTATATTAACTAGCATGTTAACATGTTAAGAATGCTTACCATGTGACTTAGCTAATCATTTTTAGTAGGTATGCTAACTATTTTAACTAGCATGTTAACATGCTAACTATGTTAACCATGTGACTTAGCTAACCTAGCTAATCATTTTTAAAGTTATGCTAACTAGCATGCTACTAACTATGCTAACCATGTTACTTAGTTAACTTAGCTAATTATTTTTAGCAGTTTTTTTTTAAATGCTAACTAGCATGCTAACATGTTAGCATGCTAACTATGCTAACCATGTTGCTTAGCTAACTTAGCTAATCATTTTTAGCAGTTTTGCTAAAAATGCTAACTAGCATGCTAACATGCTAGCATGCTAACTATGCTAACCATGTTACTTAGCTAACTTAGCTAATCATTTTTAGTAGTTTTGTTAAAAATGCTAACATGCTAACTAGCTACAGTGGGTAGGAGTCATAGTTGATGATAAGTAACAGTTACAATGGCTGAACAGTTAAAAAGTTCAGTAGTTTAAAGGGTTAAATTGTTTAACCCTCTATACCCCGTAGCGGCCGTCGACGGCCGTTCTGTATTCTCCTGTAACGGCCGCGGCCGGCCGCAATTCTTAAAGAGACATCTGCTACAGTATAACCTTCATACATGAAATAATACAGCGTTAGTGGATAAATAAACACCAGACTTTTATTTTGACACACTTAAATGGCTATGTCGCTATTGACATTTCTCCGGTATTTTTGAGTTTAGCCTGTTGACTGACCGGCTGAGGACTTACGGTGCCTCTGGAGTTATGGCTTCTAACAAGCGTCCGCGTCTTTTCTCATTAGATGAGATGGTATTGATGTGCATCCACCATGTTTTGATGTAAGTGACGATCATATTGATGTAAGAAAATGACAAAATAAAAACATGAAAGTGTAATAAATTTAACGTTAGCATCCTCCCGTTTGTCATGACTGACTTAGCTGCCTCTCTGGCATAAAAAAAATTGTATGGCTGTCACTGTGAAAGTCAGTTTGAGTTTAGCTAGCACCAGCAAAATATAGGCATAATTCAATGATGGGTCATGGCCTAATTAACAATAAAGTTTATGATAAACCCATGCCAGGTTTATTTGCAGTTATATCTTAACACATAACATTAACATTACCCCTTTCTGGCATGTACAGTAAAGCTAACATTATCGTTATCCCACTTACAGATAGTTATTGCAAACTACTACTTATGTATGTCTCTCTAAATGAGTTTTTGTTGACTAATAACCAAAGCGGGAACCACCGTTGTGTTTTCTGCTTATGGATGTCAGGAAAATGTATTTGTATACAAGTAGGCCAATGTCTAGTCATCTTCATTGATTACAAAAGCCTGCTAATTTGCTACCTTCACTGATGTAACGTTAACGTTAGTCTGAGACTCGTAATGTTAGCACAGGATAGGTTGAAGGTTAGTGAACGAGTGCAACAGGTTCATTATCATCAACTGATCAAGTTTAGATAAATTATATAACATGATGTGCATATAAAACAAAAACGTAAATCCATGTCAGGATTAACAGTCCCTGTTGTTGGTGACATGCTTATCAAATGGGTCACGCGATTTCATACGCTATGCTTCATGGCCTCACGTTAGTTCATATCCTCATCATTTTTTAGCTGTAAGGCTCACTGTCCAGCTAAATCCCAAATAAGTGCAAGATATGCCAGTCTATTTCAATGAAATCAGTACTCATATAGTATCGTGTTTCCCAGCTTCTAATACAGAAATATGTGAACCATATTTATAACTTTTTGTTAGTGAAAAACTTTGAGACTGTAAGTGAGTAGGCCTATGGCTGTCTATGGGAAACATGAATATATAATTTTTAATGAATCATATATCATTTGAAAGAGCAATTTCTAATCTTTAAACTGAAAGAAACTTACAATTGACACTTTTCATTAGATTTTTAGTTATTCTTGGTTATTTAAAATGTTTCTCAAATTGCCCTTTTCTCTTAGAATTCCCAGGAATCTGAAGCATTGTTGTAGAATTCCACTGGGGTATAGAGGGTTAACAGTGAAATATTGTAGTGAGGACTTTTATTTTGAAACAGTTTTTGGCAGAGGAAGCAGTCGAACGGGATGTGTAGTCTTAATAGGGCCAGTTTTTATGCTTAAAGCCTGAGACTGGCAGTTGATCCAGGTGGCCCGAACACCTGCCATAGGATTCTAATTGCTTAACGGCCGTATTGTGATGTCATAATCATAATGTTAAGTCAATGGGGAAATTTTGATTAGTTTTTAATTAATAGTTTAAAAAGTATAAAAGTTACAAAGCTGAAAAATACATAGCACCCATGTCCTAAGTAAGACCTACGTAACATAGTTTGAATGAAGTTTCTACGTTAAACGGTTGAAGCTGCATTAAATGCGTTAGAAGAAGAATAAGAACTAGAAAAGCATTTCCTGAAGGAAATATAGTGCATGAAAATGCAAAAATATGATGTAAAATATCATACAGAGTAAAAACAAACTATATTGGTTGCTAGGTAGATGAGGTTTAATATAGTTGGAATGACTGAACAGTTAAATAAGTGGATAGTTTAAATGGTTAAATTATTTAGGTAGATAGTTGACGATAACTGACACTTGGAATGGCTCTAATGTTTGCTAGCAGTTATGCTAACTATGTTAACAAAGATAATAATGTTAACCAAGTATGCTAACTAGCATGCTAACAATGTTAATGCTAACCATGTGACTAACCATGTGACTAACCAAGTATGCTAACCATGTGACTTAGCTAACTTAGCTAATCATTTTTAGCAGTTTTGCTAAAAATTTTAACTAGCATGCTAACATGCTAGCATGCTAACTTTGCTAACCATGTGACTTAGCTAACTTAGCTAATCATTTTTAGCAGTTTTGCTAAAAATGCTAACTAACATGCTAGCATGCTAACTATGCTAACCATGTGACTTAGCTAACTTAACTAATCATTTTTAGCAGTTTTGCTAAAAATGCTAACTAACGTCTTTAAACATGCTAGCATCTTAACTATCTTAACCATGTTACTTAGCTAACTTAGCAAACTAGCTACAGTGGGTAGGAGTCATAGTTGATGACAAGTAACAGTTACAATGGCTGAACAGTTAAAAAGTTCAGTAGTTTAAAGCGTTAAATTGTTTAACAGTGAAATATTGTAGTGAGGACTTTTATTTTGAAACAGTTTTTGGCAGAGGAAGCAGTTGAACAGGATGTGTAGTCTTAATAGGGCCAGTTTGTATGCTTAAAGCCTGAGACTGGCAGTTGGTCCAGGTGGCCCGAACACCTGCCATAGGATTCTAATTGCTTACTTGGCTCTATTGTGATGTCATCAGCCCATGTTAAGTCTATGGGGAAATTTTGACTAGTTTTTAATTAATAGTTTAAAAAAGTATAAAAGTTACAAAGTTGAAAAATACAAAGCCCACATGTCCTAAGTAAGACCTACGTAACATAGTTTGAATGAAGTTTCTACGTTACACGGTTTAAGCTGCATTAACTGCGTTAGAAGAAGAAGAAGAAGAAGAAGAAGAAGAAAAAGCCTTGGAATAACAGTACAGTGCATTGTCATGCACTGTAATAACTAGAAAAGCATTTCCTGAAGGAAATACAGTGCATGAAAATGCAAAAATATGATGTAAAATATCATACAGAGTAAAAACAAACTATATTGGTTGCTAAGTAGATGAGGTTTAATATAGTTGGAATGACTGAACAGTTAAATAGGTGGATAGTTTAAATGGTTAAATTATTTAGGTAGATAGTTGACGATAACTAACAGTTGGAATGGCTCTAATGTTTGCTAGCAGTTATGCTAACTATGTTAACAAAGATAATAATGTTAACCAAGTTACTATGCTAACTAGCATGCTAACACGTTAGCATGCTAACTATGTTAACCACGTTACTTAGCTAATAATTTTTAGCAGTTTTGTTAAAAATGCTAACTAGCATGCTAACATGCTAACCATAATACTTAGCTAACATAGCTAATCATTTTTAGCAGTTTTGTTAAAAATGCTAACTAGCATGTTAACTATGCTAACCATGTTACTTAGCTAACTTAGCTAATCATTTTTAGCAGTTTTGTTAAAAATGCTAACTAGCATGGTAGCATGCTAACTATGCTAACCATGTTACTTAGCTAATCCTTTTTAGCAGTTTTGCTAACAATGATATTGCTTAATGCTAATATGTGAACTATCTTAACCATGCTTAACTAGCTACAGTGGGTAGGAGTCATAGTTGATGACAAGTAACAGTTACAATGGCTGAACAGTTAAAAAGTTCAGTAGTTTAAAGGGTTAAATTGTTTAATAGTGAAATATTGTAGTGAGGACTTTTATTTTGAAACAGTTTTTGGCAGAGGAAGCAGTTGAACAGGATGTGTAGTCTTAATAGGGCCAGTTTGTATGCTTAAAGCCTGAGACTGGCAGTTGATCCAGGTGGCCCGAACACCTGCCATAGGATTCTAATTGCTTAACGGCCGTATTGTACTTAGTTAACTTAGCTAATTATTTTTAGCAGTTTTTTTAAAAATGCTAACTATCATGTTAACATACTAGCATGCTACCTATGCTAACCATGTTACTTAGCTAACTTAACTAATCCTTTTTAGCAGTTATGCTAACTCTCCTAACTAGTATGCTAACTATGTTAACCATGTTACTTAGCTAACTTAGCATAGTTAGCATAACTACTAAAAATGATTAGCTAACTAGCATGCTAACATGCTAACTATGCTAACCATGTTACTTAGCTAACTTAGCTAATCATTTTTAACAGTTTTGTTAAAAATGCTAACAATGTTAACAATGCTAACATGCTAACTAGCTACAGTGGGTAGGAGTCATAGTTGATGATAAGTAACAGTTACAATGGCTGAACAGTTAAAAAGTTCAGTAGTTTAAAGGGTTAAAGTGTTTAACAGTGAAATATTGTAGTGAGGACTTTTATTTTGAAACAGTTTTTGGCAGAGGAAGCAGTTGAACAGGATGTGTAGTCTTAATAGGGCCAGTTTGTATGCTTAAAGCCTGAGAATGGCAGTTGGGACAGGTGGCCTGAACACCTGCCATAGGATTCTAATTGCTTAACGGCTCTATTGTGATGTCATCAGCCCATGTTAAGTCTATGGGGAAATTTTGAACAGTTTTAATTAATAGTTTAAAAGTATAAAAGTTACAAAGCTGAAAAATACATAGCACCCATGTCCTAAGTAAGACCTCGTAACATAGTTTGAATGAAGTTTCTACGTTAAGCGGTTGAAGCTGCATTAAACGCGTTAGAAGAAGAAGAAGAATAAGAAGAAGCCTAGGAAGAACAGTACAGTGCATTTTCATGTACTGTAACTAGAAAAGCATTTCCTGAAGGAAATACAGTGCATGAAAATGCAAAAAATATGATGTAAAATATCATACAGAGTAAAAACAAACTATATTGGTTGCTAGGTAGATGAGGTTTAATATAGTTGGCATGACTGAACAGTTAAATAGGTGGATAGTTTATATAGGTAAATGATTTACTTGGTAGATAAGGTTTAATATAGTTGGAATGATTGAACGGTTAAATAAGTGGATAGTTTAAATGGTTAAATTATTTAGGTAGATAGTTGACGATAACTGACACTTGGAATGGCTCTAATGTTTGCTAGCAGTTATGCTAACTATGTTAACAAAGATAATAATGTTAACCAAGTTACTATGCTAACTAGCATGCTAACAATGTTAAAATGCTAAGTATGCTAACCATATGACTTAGCTAACTTAGCTCATCATTTTAAGCAGTTTTGCTAAAAAATGCTAACTAGCATGCTAACATGCTAGCATGCTAACTATGCTAACCATGTGACTTAGCTAATCATTTTAAGCAGTTTTGCTAAAAATGCTAACTAGCATGCTAACTATGCTAACCATGTGACTTAGCTAACTTAGCTAATCTTTTTTAGCAGTTTTGCTAAAAATGCTAACTAGCATGTTAACATGTTAGCATGCTAACTATGCTAACCATGTGACTTAGCTAACTAGCTACAGTGGGTAGGAGTCATAGTTGATGACAAGTAACAGTTACAATGGCTGAACAGTTAAAAAGTTCAGTAGTTTAAAGGGTTAAATTGTTTAACAGTGAAATATTGTAGTGAGGACTTTTATTTTGAAACAGTTTTTGGCAGAGGAAGCAGTTGAACAGGATGTGTAGTCTTAATAGGGCCAGTTTGTATGCTTAAAGCCTGAGACTGGCAGTTGGTCCAGGTGGCCCGAACACCTGCCATAGGATTCTAATTGCTTAACGGCTCTATTGTGATGTCATCAGCCCATGTTAAGTCTATGGGGAAATTTTGACTAGTTTTTAATTAATAGTTTAAAAAGTATAAAAGTTACAAAGCTGAAAAATACATAGCACCCATGTCCCAAGTAAGACCTACGTAACATAGTTTGAATGAAGTTTCTACCTTAAACGGTTGAAGCTGCATTAAATGCGTTAGAAGAAGAATAAGAAGAAGCCTAGGAAGAACAGTACAGTGCATTTTCATGCACTGTAATAAGAAGAAGCCTAGGAAGAACAGTACAGTGCATTTTCATGCACTGTAATAAGACATTTTGGAAGAACAGTATAGTGCATTTTCATGCACTATAATAATATTAAGAATAATTCGGATAACAATAGAGTGCATTTTCATGCACTCTAATAAGAAGCCTAGGAAGAACAGTACAGTGCATTTTCATGCACTGTAATAAGAAGCCTAGGAAGAACAGTACAGTGCATTTTCATGCACTGTAAAAAGCCTTGGAATAACAGTACAGTGCATTTTCATGCACTGTAATAAGAAGAAGCCTAGGAAGAACAGTACAGTGCATTTCCATGCACTGTAATAAGAAGCCTAGGAAGAACAGTACAGTGCATTTTCATGCACTGTAATTAGAATCTTATGCCAGGTGTTCAGGCCACCTGCAGCCACTGTCTCAGGCTGTCTCAGTCTTTAAGCATACAATATGGCTGTATTAAGACTACAGATCCTGTTCAACTGCTTCCTGTGCCCACAACTGTTTCAAAATAAAAGTCCCTTTAAACTATCCAACTTTTTAACTGTTCAACTGTTATCAACTGTTCAACTGTTACTGTAACTGTTTGTCAACTATGACTCCCATCAACTGTATCGTCTGCCTTCAACTGTTTCAAAATAAAAGTCCTCACTAGCTAGTTAGCATCATTAGCATAGTTAACATAGTTAGCATTTTAGCAAAACTGCTAAAAATGATTAGCTAAGTTAGCTGAGTCACATGGTTAGCATAGTTAGCATGTTAACTCTCTAGGCGCCACTGTCGAGTTTACTCGACAAGATGCGGTACTGAATAAAACGGCCGATTTAGTCAAATAGGGTGTCATATTTCGTTCGACATCCACTCCACTAGGTGGCAGACATGTCATACGTCATCCCCGAGTCCGAAAAAGGTCATGGTTTAAACAAAACTTTTGAGCTACAGCGCATTGAATCAGTGCGTGCAATACCGGAGCTAGTGTGCTTGTGAGCCACTTAGTCAGAGCGATATTGTCAACGTTAGCGAGTATTTGCATTAGATTATCGTCTAATGGCATCAAAAAAGTTTACCTGAAATGAAGTGTTGGGTCTTCTATTCGCGGACCCTGATTCTGAAGGGGAATATCTGCCTTCAGGAAATGACGGTGATTCGTTTAGTGAGGCTTCAGATGCGTCCCTGCCTTCAATGATGCAGCTGGACAAAGTGAGAGTTTACTCCATAGTTTAGCTTACACCAAGCACAAACGTTGAATCGTTTGCCCAATGTCACTGGTGGGAATAATGTTTCACGGGTTCGGAGAGTTCATCGGGAAGTTAGCAGGGTGTTAGTGGTGTGGCGAACAAGGCTGGAGGTAGCCTAATAGCGCTAGCTTCTGTCTTTTGCCTCTCCACAATCGCGGCGACAGTAACGTGGTGGAGCCTTTGTCTAATGCGACTGGGTATGTTAGACGAGGTCGAAGTGCTCATAGGAGAGTTAGGGGGAAACGTAGTGGCAGTGTGGGGAGTCGCAATGAGAATGACAGTAGGCCTAGTCCGAAGCTGCATAAATTCTCTCCACTTTCGGTAGCCTTGAGGCAGATCTGGCCATGCTGCTCGCATGGTGGAGGTGGTGACACGCTCTCTCCCTCTCCCTCTCCCACACACACACACACACACACACACATTAGGTCATGCATAGTCTATCACAAGATGATGGGAATGCCGGCCCTGTATGGATAGGGATAGGGAGTCATTATCTCTACAGCAAAAGGCCTGCTACATAAAAAAAAAAAATGTCAGCCATTTATTAGTAATGATTTACACTGTTGATTTGCTATCTATTTCCCTGATCATTTAGGACATACACTATGTGTTCCTTTTTGTGTGTTCATGTCCTTGTGATGTGTGTGTCTTTGTCAGCTAAGAAAAAAAAACATCAACAAAACAACAAAAAGAAAAAAAAAAATACTAACATTGTCTCTTGTCTTGTCTCGTCATCTCACTCCTGATCTGTGCCTTGCCGTGGCAAATGAGCTTTTGAACTAAACAGGTCTTGTCTACTTTGTGTTTGTGTGTCATCTGAATAATATATATGTGCCCCATACATGGAATCAGAGTGCCTACTGTATGTAGTAAATGGAAAATCTCTACAGCAAAAGGCCAGTCTACCGCTATATGCATTTGGTTTGTTTCGGCCATTTATTAGTAATGATTTACACAGTTTGTTCACTACTTACTATTTACCTGAGCATTCAGTATTGTGCAATATAGCATACAGAAGGTGAGGGACATTTTGGGGAAAGAAGTGGTGCATTTTATCATTTCAAACATGCGACTTTTCATGAAAATTCTATAATCCAAGATGGCCGCCACCATATGACGTCATAATATGCAAATTAGATATAAACATTTAATCTCTACATAAACTTTGGGTCATCCTTAATATTTCTCTAATTTACAGAAAGTCTCTATCTCTTATCACTTTTAAGATATAGCCTTTTGAAATGAAGATGTCAAAATTGATCGTTTCGGAAAAAAACCTCTGGCGCCTAAAGGGTTAACCCTTTAAACTACTGAACTTTTTAACTGTTCAGCCATTGTAACTGTTACTTGTCATCAACTATGACTCTTACCCACTGTAGCTAGTTAGCATAGTTATCATTGCTAACATTGTTAGCATTTTTTAGCAAAGTTGCTAAAAATGATTAGCTAAGTTAGCTAAGTAACATGGTTAGCATAGTTAGCATGCTAGTTAGCATAGTTAACATAACTGCTAAAAATGATTAGCTAAGTTAGCTAAGTAACATGGTTAACATAGTTAGCATAACTACTAAAAATGAAAACATTAGCTAAGTTAACTAAGTTAAGTAACTTGGTTAACATTATTATCTTTGATAACATAGTTAGCATAACTGCTAGCAAACATTAGAGCCATTCCAACTGTCAGTTATCGTCAATTATCTACCTAAATAATTTAACCATTTAAATGATCCACCTATTTAACCGTTCAATTATTCCAACTATATTAAACCTTATCTACCAAGCAAATCATTTAACTATATAAACTATCCACCTATTTAACTGTTCAGTCATTCCAACTATATTAAACCTCATCTACCTAGCAACCAATATAGTTTGTTTTTACTCTGTATGATATTTTACATCATATTTTTGCATTTTCATGCACTGTATTTCCTTCAGGAAATGCTTTTCTAGTTTAAATATGTTGCCTCTTTTTTAAAGATGCCCTGCCACACGTATTTCATTACTTTGTGGTAATGTCAGAAGTTCTACCATGGTTCAAACTTTTTTTGCGGAAAACATGCCTTGGTTACCTTGTTTCAAGCCATTCTAGCGTGGTATTGAAAGCCTGCAGGAAGACTCGATTTGCGCCAGTTCTCAGTAATATTCAATGAGCTAAGCTGCTTGACTCTGATTGGCTAACAGCTAGTAGGTTTTGTCCATAACATGACAGCCATTATCAACTAATTTTAGCTTCATGGCATGAACTTAGCTTGGCTAGCGAGTGCTAGTGTGGGTACCTGATCTGCACGGGTTACCAGATCTGCATGATTACGTCATAATAGATGATGTGTCGCCACCTCATTCGTCCAAAGTCGAGAGTAGAATTCGGCCAAAGAGTATAGAAGTAACTACCAGAGACGGTTGATAAAGCGAGACGATTCATAAGAGGGTAAATTCTGGCACGTTGTGACGTGGGGTTCGAAGCTGTCACGCCCATTTAGGAGTCTAGCGGGAGGTCCAGTGTCTATGTATTCCTATGGGAGAAATGAACATTTTCACGGAATATGACTAATCTCTTAGCCCTACATTCAGCGATGTATGTTTTGAACCCATTTTCTAGAAGCCATATGTCTCCCTAACATTCCGACATTGAAATTGTATTTTCCAACTAAACAAATAAAGACAAAAATAGCTTTGTTCGTGATCTGTCACTGTCTCCTCAAAGCTCTGGTGCACAGCCACCTGCTCTCAGAGGCTCTAGACTCAGAGATGGTTGATAAACTAACCTAACATATTTTTTGCTAGAACTAGTAGACTACCACAAAGTTGCTGAACATATGTTATTTCAGGTTTGTTTGCAACAATATATAAGTTTAACCAAAGTTCTTAGCTGCTAGCTAGCTAGCGAACATTCCCCTAGCTAGCTAGCTAGCTCGGTTAACGGGGCAAAATGAAATTATTCATTCCGTATCCGAAAGAGTGTTTCATTGGCATCACACACAAACAATGACTGTAAAATAGTATACAAAATTATATGTATATGTTATTATTGCTTATTCAGAGAAAAGTTTATGTTTTGACACGCCTATTTAGGAGTCCGGAACTAGTGCCATTTCGTTCCATTGGTGAATCGTCTTATGATTCATCTTAGTTAACTATAGAATCTTTGTAACTACTCTTTGATTCGGCTGGGTTTGAAGCGTAGCTGCTCAAGCGATGCCTGAGGTAAAAGTTTTAATATTTAAAGTGGACCCTTTCACAGCAACAGTGGTGTGATTGGCTGGTTTGTGTGACGTCACCTACGACTGGGCTCTGAACGCTGTCTGATTAATCCTGCTGTAATCGCGGGAAAATAAGCTAACTTTAGGTTATACTTTGATCTATTTTTATGTTTCTTAAGTGTAACGCTATTGTATTGCTGTTTGACAGTAGTGAAATCAACTGTAAACTAGCTCATATTTGCGAGTTATTTAGCTAATGCTATTGTATTGCTGTTTGACAGTAGTGAAATCAACTGTAAACTAGCTCATATTTGCAAGTTATTTAGCTAATGCTACTGTATTGCTGTTTGACAGTAGTGAAATCAACCGTAAACTAGCTCATATGCTAGTGGAAACATCATATAAGTATAACTGCAGCAGAAGTGTATTCTTCCTGCCACTCTCAGAGTAGCACTTCCATTGTCAAAAGCAATCCTCAGCCAAAAGCTATATTTTCTGAAAAACGACTCTTGGATATCACCTTGTCGTGGGAAACAGCAGATCACCACCCTCCAGCTAACAACAACTCTCCACCGATCAAGGTAAGTACATGAATTACTTGAATTTACCATAACAATTGCTTAATAACATTTTTGAAGTTACACAACTATCACCTCCTCTCATGAAAACAACGTTAATCAGTCCTTTGGTCTTAGCAGCCAATGTTACCCTAGCATAGTTATTTCGTGAGAAGAAATGTAAGTCTAGGGCCAATCTCAATTCTCTGTTTTACCCCTTCCCCTTCCCCTATCCCTTCATCTTATCCCTAGCCCTTGTCCCTCGAAACCGAGTGGCAAGACATAGGGGTGAAGAATATTCCCCTTGGAAATGAGATACCACTATCCAACCATTAGGGAGAGCTGGATGATTGAAACACTTGAATTAACGTAATTTACAGAGATCGTACCACACTGAAAGCTAATATTTTGTCACTAGCAACCTGTCTTCTGTCAAATAGGCTATAATTGCATTTTCAGCTCGGAATAAAACCGTTCAGGAATTCTTTCAACAACAGCTGAAAGTGCCTATGTTCGCTCAAGAGCCTACCTTGGTCCGGGTGAATGAAACAGGGATGGGGACAAAATAAACATGCAGTTTGCTATGTAAACATCCCACAACTCCTTTGATATTTTACAATAATATCCAAATGGTCGTTACTTGACATCAGAAGCAATCGCTACCTGCCTATCAGGAGTCGGCAGCAGTAGGCCTATGCAGCATTCCTATCAGACGAAGCGGTAAAAAGTTCAGCTAATTTAGCTGCTGTTGGACATTTGACATGGTATGCTGCCAATTCGCGGGGTAGACATGGAAATATGTAAAATCACGAGACATTCAGCGTAAATAATGATGTGCTGTTAACATTCACAAAACAGCGATTTTTTGAAAACTTCCTCGTGAAGAACAGGACCTTCAATATGGTCACAAGATTGAATGCAACATAAAACAATTACCATTTTAATTTTATAATCCTTATTAATGCCAACATTTCATGTCAATGAATCTCGGTGTGCTTATTTTTCCGTGTGAGCGGTGTATGTTGGGTATTTCTCTTACCCCTCGGTTTCAAGTAAGCCCGATCTTACTTGGTTTTAAGGGTATCTACCCCTTGCCCTTATCCCTACCCCTCGATCGAAATGAGAATTGAGATAGCCCTTCGTCTCACGTGCACGCGCAAAACTAAGGGGAAGGGGGAAGGGGAAGGGGTAAAATAGAGAATTGAGATTGGCCCTAAGTCTAACAGTGGCTAGCTAACAGTCTAATTTGTGAATGGGTTTTCCAACTCTCGGTCAGAGTCAATCTTACAGTTGTAGACCTATGGAACCGTTGTTTTTTTACGTGTATCGGTAGAGTTAATACATGTGTGTTTATTAACCTTTTCCTCAGTTTATAACTATATAAGCGCCATGGTTCATTAGTAGCCTCTGGTTTGTGGTCAACCATTTGCGCGTAAAGCGACGAGCTATTACGACTTATGAATGGGTTTTCCTGTGGCCATCACTCGATTGAGTCAACCTTACAGTTGTAGACCTATGAAATCGTTGTTGTTTTTTTTACGTGTATCGGGAGAGGAAATACAGATCGTATTGAAAGCATTTCCCATATCGTAGCCTACTAGTTCGCTCGCAACAATAGCAAAAATGAAACATGGAGTGGATGTTTCCGCAGAGACACCACTGTTACATTAGATGCACACTCAATCGCAATTCAACGCAGGGAAAAAAAGCAACGACTAGTTGAAACGAAGGTAAATTGGATTAAAGCAAAACTTGGCCAAAAACATTGTGTATGCACTTGCGGTGAGCCTAGTGAATAGCGGACTATAGCCTAACCAACGAAAGTAAAGGAGATTTGCACCAAATAAAGGCAGTGTTGTGGGTTGTGTTTCTACAACATGTTGGCACCAAAGTTAATTTCTGTCATAAACGGAGTAAGCTAAGCGTTTTCTCCATTGTCCACTCGATTTTCGCATAGACCTCTGTACCAGGCAGCCACAGCACCACACTCTTGGGGGCATGCTCATGAGCCCCCATGTCCATGCCCTCAAGACTGTAGTGCTGTGGCTGTCTTGTAACCTGCATATTGTTTTTATTTTTTCCCTATTATTAACACTCTATGATTTTCCAAAATAGTAAAGGGAAATTCCTGCGATTTTCACATAGACCTCTTTACCAGGCAGCTACAGCCGTTACACTTACTGCCCATGTTCATGCCCCAAGACTGTAGCGCTGTGGCTACTTGGTAACTCGAGCTAGGTGAAACCAACTGAAACAGAGATTTATGAGAATTATGTTTTAACCAAGGACTAAAAGCGTCAGCGAATACATTTTAATCATAAACATAACACATGAAAACTTCCTGTTCTAGTTCGATGTATGTATACACAGCAGTGGTCATGCTTTTCTATGTATGTCCTTGTGAAGTTTGTATGTCCTTGTCAATGATTGTCCTAACTTTGTTTGTCTTTTGTTGTTCTTTGTTGTCCGTCAGGCCTCAACGGAAAAGACCACCTTCAGCATTCACTCCGCATTACTCCCGGCAGAGACAGGTGTCTTGTCCTA
This sequence comes from Alosa alosa, assembly GCF_017589495.1. Taxonomy (NCBI): domain Eukaryota; kingdom Metazoa; phylum Chordata; class Actinopteri; order Clupeiformes; family Clupeidae; genus Alosa; species Alosa alosa. The sequence continues at coordinate 31,359,459 of NC_063191.1, forward strand.
CTAACACCCCACTCATGGCCTGCACCTTGATGTGGTGAGTGGGATTTCAACTATACAAGTCTTACTTTCATGTTCCCATGGAGTATGGAGGTTAACTGGCACCATAATTGATGTAAAAAGTAGTGATGCTCCGATTGAAGTGGCGTAAATGCGAGGCTATTGACCAGACGGATAAGCTACCGAGTTGAATTGAACATAGCCCCACGCAGACACACACACACAGTGAACCACTTTGCGCTTACGCAAATCTACTACGCAACCATGGCAAACGTATACATCTGGAGAGAGCTCCTTGCTAACTACCACGCTAGCTCATGTTACGTCTGTCAGTAGGCCCTAGTGCTCACTAAAATCATTAATGAACATTGCAAGACACTTATCTCCTATGATCCCAGAAAGATTTTCTTCGATTTGTTATCTAATGACATAGAAAACAATGAATTGCATCCACATTGCATCCTTATGCACTATTACATTACATTTGGCACTACGCAACTTGTATTCACTAGCCTAAAACCGTGAGACTGATAATTACTCTCACGTATTTCTTAAAGTGACAGGCAGTCAATTACACCTACACATCACCAATGTGCACTCAATTAGACCTATACACCACATTAACAATATGCCTAAGTGTAATAGTTTAAAAATCAATATGAAGTATTCAAATTACTAAATATGTTTAGCTACTAGTAATGGTGCAATCATTGGTACAATTGGTGCAAATTCTTATAGATTATAGATAAAAGATAAAAGATTCCCATTCCCCTGCCATTCTGTGATCGGCAATCGGCAGATCATGATTTCGGTGATCGTCCCCAAAAATGCTGATCGGAGCATCTCTAGTAAAAAGAGCAAAGAGAGGCTCTCAGAACTAAAGATACCGAGGTATTCATCTCTGTGAAAACTTCTTAAACTGCTTGGTTTTTACTGCAGGTATGTTAATCTTATAATATCAATAAGGCCTAGGTACCACTGGTTAGATGTAAAACTGCATTTCGTTTCAGACTACTGGTAAGCTTACTTAATTTGTGCATTGACAATAAAGTATCACATGAACTAAAGATGACTAAAATCTTATGTAGAAGAAGAAACATTCACAAAAAATCCATCCATCCAAAAATGACCTTTGTTTTTGATAGCTGTTGAAAACTGCATGGAACTGACAGAGATGTTTTTGTTTATTAATAAATAAATAAATAAAAATATAACATTATGCTGATACCTTCTGCTTTTCCCAAATACAATGTAGCCTACAGGTGTAAGTGACCTTTCATCAATCCAGTTGCAATGGATGAACTGTGATGAACTGCCCTTCTTGTGATTGTTTAGAGATTTTAAAGGTTTTATAACAATACTACAACTTTTTTGGCTTTTCTACAATCTATTCACCTTTGCAGCGCCAGTAGGCTACTTTCTGTGCAGCCGCAAACACACACAGGCACGCCAAACAAGCATACACAAAAGTTTCAAGAGTGGGGGATGGAGTAAAAGATGGATACAAATTGATTAGTGTGATTTATTTTCGCGGAACGGATGTACAGGACTGAGCGGCGGTCATATTTTGTACCGCTATGCGGTACATCTAGTTTAAAAAGCAACTGCAGCTACATTGTGCGTCTGCCCTGATTCTGATACCATGGCGGTATTAATTAAACCGTGGTGGGCCGCCATGCTGAAATAAACGTAGAGGAAACACTGTTATGAGACCTCTTTGCACAGAGATTAATAAACTACTAAAGAGACAAAAACCTTATTTCAGACTCTCGGTATTTATAGACCTTTAAGCTAAAGTTCTTCCACAGTTTTTAAAACCGGTTTAAAACACTGATTGTTGGTTTTATTTTCACAGGTTGACAGGCCTCAATGGACAGTGAGACAGTGATATACCTTTGGACTGGCACCGACTGAAACTTGATTTCTCATGAATATCTTTACAAGATGCAACACACATTGTGCAACACTTTAGACACTAATAAACATGTTCGCTGTTTTCTCTGGAATTGTTTTGTTTTTTGTGGTCATTTGTGGTAATGGATTTCCAAATGTATGGACAAGCTTCATTTTACTGTTTATGTGTGTAATCAGCTGATATTAGAAATTATGTATTTTAGAAATGTATATTTAATTAGGAGCAAAAGTAGCCTAGACATCATATTACAACAGTGGCGTGTTTAAACTTAAGAAAACATTGATTTAAACTAAAGGGACTTAAAGTAAAATTCACAGAAATGAATTTAATTTGCTGCCCATTTTATTCACACATGTATAGCTCGTCAATTTCTTTAGTCTGATTTGGTTTTGTCAAGGGTTGGGACGTCAATGTTTCCGGTAGTTTGCATGTAAATCATATTACAGAAATTGTAATGTCCGATATATCGAGGGTCTCGTTTTAACCTCATGTCAGGTAGGAGGGTTGTGCCCATAAAGATTTACTGACGAATGTTGTCGGGCTGTAAGCGATAATAAATATATATATATATATAATTAGGTGGCAGTGCAGGATAAGAAATAGAAGAGCCGTATATATTAACTATATACTAGCTGGGTAGTTCTGTATTTCAAGGTTTGACAGGCTAGAAGTTCGCAATTCAAATTTCCACTGGAGCTCCAAGCGGATTTCTACACGCAGCCTTCAACACTGTTTACAGCTCTTTGAGTCACGGTAACATGTATTTTTTTGGTACATAGCTAATTTAGATACACGTGTGGGTGCTTGTGTTTCTTTAGGAATCCGCCGTCTTGGTTTGTATAGAAATGAATATTAAGTGACACATGTAAGAGGTTGGAAATACATACATACATCGATGTTTGATGGCTAGCTATTAAGTGACATAGTCTACACTAAGGTTGGAAATACGTTCCTATAAGTAAGACAGTACATCGATGTTTGGTGGCTAGCTGGTAGTTCTGTATTTCAAGGTTTGACAGGCTAGAAGTTTGCAATTTAATACTGCAACTAATGTTTTATTTGTTTATATTACAAAAACGGTAGGTAGGCCTATCAGTGGTTGGGCGGCTTGCCGGCTACTAGTTCAATATTTCAAAGACACTTGCGTTCCTTCCTGTACGTTCTGGTCCTGGTCCTTCAACAGAAAACAATAAACTCAGGCGAATTATCGAACAGCAAACAACATTCTGACCAATGAAATTCTGGAAGTGCAATGGCTAATAGACCAATCAGAATGTATTTTATTTACTTTGTGACGTAATCATGCAGATCTGGTAACCCGTGCAGATCAGGTACCCACACTAGCATTGTCCAAATGGGCATAAATAAAACCTGCTAGGCTAGCGAGTGCATTAAACCTGTATACTTCCTTGAGTTGACAATAACGTTTTACTTATGGACTGGGCACTGGTTGTAGACTGCCGCGATGGTAGCTGTTGTCAACTAATTTTAGCTTCATGGCATGAACTTAGTTTGGCTAGCGAGTGCTAGCATTGTCCAAATGGGCATTAAACCTGCTAGGCTAGCGAGTGCATTAAACCTGTATATCTTAGCACTTCCTTGAGTTGACAATAACGTTTTACTTACGGGCACTGGTCGTAGACTGCTGCGATGGTAGCCTACTGCTCCAGGCTTAAACAGCAACCTTTTTGCAAAGCCTGTAGCATTGTTCCAAAAAATAAACTGAAGCCATTTGATCCTTTAAAACCGTTCATTAGCAAAATGCATTGTTGAAGTTCTATTCGTGCATAGCGCACAAGCCCGTTGACATTCAGCCATCCTTGCATATGCCTACGAAAACTGTCACAGAGCTAAACAAATTTTGTGGGCACGGTCTCAACTGGGCGGGCGATGAATAGTAATGAGCTCAATTAATTCCACGTCAAACTGAAGAGCTTTTGAATTGGCCTAATTTCTACGCTTATTTCCTTTCAGTGGCTAGAGCTGACAGAGGAGGTAGCTGTTCATTTTCACATTCACGACATAGCACAAACACATATGGACCTAACATATAAAAAAAAAATACAAGTAAAAACGGTTTTGTGTGGCAGGGCACCTTTAAGGTGGTTTCCATGGATGAAAACTCCATAGCGCCCCCTAATGTCATTGAGTCTTGTGGTCAACATGCTAATATACGTTCACACTTACCATTAGGGTACTTCATCGTCCGTTCAGTGATTCTTGAGATTAGGGACAAAACATGTCCGCCAGATAAAACAAGGTTTGGGGGTAAAAAATATGAACAATATTAATTTGAAAAACTACTCAAAATCTTAATCAGGACAAGGGTTGCACAGCAAGGCATGATTTCATGTTGCCTCATAAATAGTTTTTGTTCTAAATGATAGAATGTAGTCAGTGCCTGGAAAACACCATGTCCGGAAGCAGATTTTCTCATTTCAACATACCATAAAAATATCTAAAAGTAATGCAAAATGTATCATAATGATTATAATGTATATATATAAGTAAATAATTTCATCAGTATCAAACGTTTGTGTCAGTTGAACTTTTGTCCGGAGTTTTGGTCAACACCGTCAGACTTTTTTTTATAATGAAAAGAATCAGGAATAATTGTGGGCAGCTAAAACACAGAGCACCTTTAGCACTTCCTAGTTCTTCCTCATGTCATGATATCTTTCTAGTTCTGGTAAGTTTTTCATATCTCGTGTATTACACCTGGCATGTCACAACCATAATGTGTCAACACCGAAATGAGCAAAATACAACATTTGTGAAACATGTTCTGTAATTAAGGCTTAATTTTAAGAAGACTATGGAAGTCACAGGCAACCGATATGCTAAAAACTGATTCTTGTATAAAATACATGTGATATAAGAGGAAAATATAGCATTTTGTCAACTCTGTCAGATGTTGCACCATCATAATTTGTGTCAACACCATCAGAATTTGTGTCAACTCCATCATAATTTGTGTCAACACAGATCAGTGTTTTGTACATTTGTTTAAATCTGCTTTCATTTTGACATTAAAGAGAGTTTTTTTGTAAATTATTATAAAAAGGGACAAATGAAATTGACCAAGATTTCATTTATAAAAGCAGTAAATGGGGAAATATCCAGGGGGGTGAATACTTTTTATAGGCGCTGTATATCTGCCAAGGTAATGAATGGATGGTGATGGTGATGTTACCTATTCTTGGTATTTGTGAGGGTTCAATAGTCATTTTGAATGTAAAATGTCCCTCCGTTGATATTGTCAACTCTGTCAGATGGACTTTACATTGTTTTTTCTTTTTAAAGAATAGCTGATCTGTTCCCTCCCAAGGATATTTGTCCATTAAACCAATACATTTCCAAAGTTCATGTGTAATTTTTATGCTTCTAAATATCAACTTTAAAACCTGTTCAACCAAAACTGTATGCATTAAACACTGACTTTTCTGACTTTAAAAATGTGATATAATTAATTTCAAAACCTATTTGTGGGAAGTTATTAAAAAAAAAAACATTTTATAGACATTTCTATGTGTCTGATGGTGTTGACAAAAATTGAGTGCGAGTCCAGCAAACATGTAATTTATTTAAAAAATGTACAACTGGGAGGTTGAACCAAAACATGGTTAGATAGCCAAAGCTACATTTAACAAAGATGTGTTAATAACTTTTGAAAATCTTCAAAATATTCTTTTAGAAAATTTAAACCTGTTGTAGCGGCCGTATGTCACTCCCTGTGTGTTCGTGTTGTATTGGTACTTTTATTTTGACATGTAATTAGCTTCAAAGTCACATGGGCAGGGGTGTAGTAGTGAATGAATGAGTATATGCACCTGGGCATAGGTATGGCTGTATGGATAGGGGGTGAGTCGGGAGAGGATACTTTTTGTTGACCGTATCCTAGAATAGAAACAACGCACTTTATTGCATCTTTGCACATTATGTCTCGCCTTGCCAGCCTGGCTACTTGGATGTTTTTTATCTTGATGTTTGGACAATAAAGGGAATCAACGTCACTGAGGAATCTGCGTCTGTTTGGAACAAGTCTGCACAGTTATCTCCCGTACTTAGCCTCTCGTGACTACCTGTTTGTAGTCACCACATTTGCCAACAAAAAAAAATAAGTTGCATATAACAAGTGCGCAGTCTTTACCACAGATTCCTGTCGGATTACGAGGTTACGGATCCGAAGAAGAAAGTTGGATTACAAATACATTGTGACAGAGATCTTTACCGAGCCAAGGATTCATTCCAACGCGAACAGCCACGGTAGGCCTGCAAAACCCGCACTCTCATTCATGCTGTGTTTTCAGTTTTTGATAGTTTGCAAGCGTCCATTGGGGATCACCATCTTTCCGAGACACGTTCGCCTGCATTGACTGTTGAACTGTTTGGCTTAAGAGTGAAGAACTGGATGTTAAATCCCACTTGGAAACGTGAATTTAATTGAATGCTTTTGACTTGTTGGTGCACTGTGAAAACTTGAACTGTTGAACTTTAAGGCACAATGAGTGAAACACATGATAGTGACGTGAATAATGTTTCTGAAACAATGGAAAAACGAGAAGTCAAACTAACTACAAAGGCTTTGGCAATAAAAATTTAAAAACTTAAAAAGGACTGAAAGGTGCTCGTAGATAAAATCAAAGCGCTAATTCCTGCTATGAAAGAACTTATGAAAAGAAATGAAAATGTACATCAGGTGCAACAACAAATACAAACCCTTATTCAACTCCACAACACCGCCATTGAGCTACATAAGTCATTAATCCCTTTGCTACCCGAAAGTGAACAAATTCTACAAAATGAATGGTTCTCAAGTATTGAGAGTTACACCAATGTTTTCAAGGATAATGTTACCCAATGGCTGAGTGAAACTACTGTGAACTTGGATGAAAATGACTTTGTTGGCTCAAATAAACATGTGCCTGACTTTTGATATGCATGCCTCACAAGCACCAGCAAAGGCAGTTTCCATGCAGGGAGACCAACAGGATGCGCCAGTAAATGCAACCCTGTTACAATGCAGGGAGATCCACAGGATTGTGTGAATCCATCTGACAGCATATCCAACGTGGGAAGCAGGGCCACGGCCAGAAGCTCTCAAAGGTCATCTATATCAAGCACTACTTCTGCTCGCATAAAAGCTGAAGCTGACCTGGAAGTACTGATGGCACGACAAGAACTTCTGAAGGACAAACATGCGCTGGAGGAGGAAGAGGAAAAGATAAGAAAAAGAAAAGAGAGACTCAAGATGGATGAGGAAATCGCTGCACACATGGCTAAAGTGAGTGTGCTAAGGGCAGCAAGCATTACCGGTTCTAAAGGCAGCGCAAGACAATCTGACAACATGAATTATTACTTCAGTGAAGCACAAACACAGTCAATGAAGCTGAGAGTTGATGCTGCTACATTTGTTCCTCAGACGTTGGCAGCACCTAGAGGGACGAGCAAGTCACAAATAGCATCGGCGATTCAGCCACAAGATCTACAGTGGGCAGTGCTTCGACTTGGCCAGCTTCCCTCGCGGTCCGTGCGCGGGATCACGCGACTTTAATTTGTATTTTTTCAGTGACGCTGCAACAACCGGCAGAGGTCTTAAGTGAGCAGGGTGTCTCGTAAAAAGAAATGGAGCTGGAAAACCCTACACAGACTTCACTATACAGACTTTAGCAGACTGGTTTAGAAATAATTTAAAAACCAGAAATATGCCTGCCCTGTCCTAATAAAGAAATATTTGGTTAACAGCGAGTGAATCCTGTTTGCAGCCGTAGAAGAAACGCAGGACAAATTAAACATTCTGGTTTTCTCCGAGTGCAACGATGATAGACAGACATCATTTGGACAAAATACAGAGCCTATTAACCTCCGAGCAAGGCAGCATGGGAACACCCAGGGTATTATCACGGAGTTACAGGCGATAAAAGATTTTTGATGGTCACAAGTTTACTTCATTAGCGTTTATTTTTTTGATTATTAAAGAGTGTTTTTCATTTAAAGGCTTGACTTCGTGCTTATTCAGAAGAGCATTTAGTGCTCTCCCCAATCCCATTGCATGTTTGTTTGTAATGGATGCAACCGCGAGATACGCTTGTCATAGGCGCCGATACCGTAGGTGCTCCGTCTCTCGGGCACCCACTGAAAACATCGAGCACCCACGTGTGCCAGCTTACAGTCCCGGCTAAATTTACATTAATTTAAAATCAAACATCGCAGTTTATGTTAAATTCAGCATCTCTCATAATGTGATTGGATATGTTGCTGTCAATTCCCTACTCCATATACTAACCACCAATGAGAGCGTCTCTCGTATGAAAATTCCTGACACTTCCCACCTGAAGAATTAACGCAAGGCTTTGTCGGGTCTTCAGCCCTGAGTGTTTAAAGGTCTCATTCACTGAGAAACCGTTTAATACTTGTTACTTTCGAAATACTATAGCTCACTCCAAGTTGCATATGCATGCTGTACGTGAAAATGATCTTCTACCCCCATTGCCCGCATTAGCCAATGAAAGAAAATACACGGAAAAACAAGCGAATCAGGAAGAGCCCTTCCCAATGAGGCCGAAGGGAAACTGATTATTCATGGCCTCGCCCACCTTGGCTTGTGACCGCCTACAGGAAGACTGGAAGATTTTGCGGCTAGGGGATTGTCTCTCTGCAGCTAGTAGGAGTTAACAGCAAGTTGCTAACATGGCGGAAAAAAAATCGTGCCTGTGTTATTTGTGGCAATAACACATCAATGTTGCATGTCTTGCCTTAGAAACATGAGTTGAGGAAGAAATGGTTCGGATTTATCGTTGGAACACCACCACCGAAGTAGTGCGACATTAGTTCTGTGTTCCAATCATTTCGACCACACTCACTGCCTACAGTTAGAAAGTGGTTTTGCATCGATGTTCTGAAAACCTGGTTCTGTACCGTCATGATGATCGACCACCAGCTCACAGGCTGTAAGTACAAACAAACTTTTCCACCTAACGTCTGTTACAAAATAGCATGTTCATATTCTTCACGTTAACATGCATGAAAAGGGTACAAGCTAGGCTTAGGCTAGCCTATATTACAGGAAGCTACACCAGGCACATAACTGAAGTGTTCTGTTCGCGACGTGTAAAATCAGAGAATGTCTAATAGGAAGGGCTCTGGTAAAATCCATTAGAGGAATGGTCTATTTTCCCGAAAGTAGCCTACAGGCCACTAACACGCCAGGTGTAGCTACTTCCATTGATTAGGCCTATTGGAAGCTAATTGTTGCAGTACATAACCCGAATGGAATGCTTCAGTTACGTGCCTGGTGTAACTACACTCATAAGAAACTGACCACACTACCCAGAGATTTAGCTTGTTGAACCTATAATCTTCTAACCTAAGTGTTAAACCACAAATAATAATATTAGCAACAATATCTTATGCTCAACTAAGTACGGGTATTGTTCTAGTCTAAACAGGGAAAAACAAAAACACAATACCCGTGCACTATTAGGTTAAGTTGCTATCACTAGAGCTCAGGTATTTACACTTCAGTCTAATTTATGTCTTCTTGCCATTATTACATTGATCTTTGTAGGCCTACAATGATGTTTTGTTTGATTACTTGCTGTTTACTTAGTGTTTTGTATGTCTTCCAGAGCACATCCTCATGTCAGGCTACACAGCTTTCTAGCCTACATTAGGTCATCACGTTAGAAGCAAAGGTTTGTGATCTAACTTTTATTGTTGTGCTAGTTAGTTTCTAGAAGTCTTTTTCTAGTAGGCTAATACAGGTTCTTATGTGCTCGTCAATGTTTGGGAAAGTCAATTCATGGATTTCTTCAGGTCACTTTCCACAGGTGTATAAAATCAAGCACCTCGATTATGAATGTAGACTGCATGGTGCTTGATTAATACACCTGTGTAAATGGACCTGATGAAACCCATGAATTGCATAACAGATAGAATTGATATTACCGAATGTCTTCTTGTGGGTGTGCTACTTAGTAAATCATACACCTTACCACAGTGACTAAAATATTTTTGTTTCCATTGTGCCAGTACAATTTTGTGTGAGATGGTGAATGTCCTGTGTACTATTAGTATCTTGTAACTTGACAGTAATACACATTTATTTACTTTAGGTACCCAAACAGAATACTTAATGAGAAGTATGAGTATTGATACAAACGCCGCATACACCATGGGCATGGGGGCCTGCTACCTCTACTGCCATCAAGCCTGTTCATCCAAGGCCAACTAGAAGACCTCGGGTTGATCAAGAGGAGGAGGAGGATGAAAGCGACATCTCCACAATAACACCTGATGGCTCCACCTATGGCCCAGCGCAATCAAAGAGCAATGTAATAGAATCATCACAGCCAACTAATGTGTTTTGTGTGTTGTCCCTTCGGATCCCCAGGACAATACAAGCCCGAAACAACAACTCAGACCTTTTTTCCCTAAATAATTCCAGCACCATCTTACAAAGGATCTGTAGGCCAGATGTCTGCATCGTCTGGCAAAAAAGAGGACATTGTTAATTCTGTGCATAGTTTGGATGTTCTTGTTTTGTGTTTGCATTATTTTAATAGACTGCAATATTACTATTTGTCAGTGTTTCACGGACCACCTAGCAAAAAAAAAACAGTAGACCTACTTCAACAGTATATTACACAATAGGCCTTCTCACTGAACCACCTTGCTTGTTGTCTTTGCACCTTGCTTATGGTGTCAGAGGATTCATATGATTTAAACTGGCATAGGTTACATCAGTGTTGCAGAACTGTTTGGATTTACATACAAGTTGGTTCAATATTGCAAACAACTCCTCTATTATATTTTACCACATCTACTTGTGGAACACTTGAGATTGAGTACCACTGCTGTATGTAAATATAATAAAGTTATTTATTGAAAATTGACCTGTTTTGTATATTTGTTTTAGGAGTTTCATCAGTTTTTGTCCCTTTTAAGCTAAAGGTTTCTTACATTTCATATCTTCTGTCTCACAGAGGGCCATAGTCGAATGTTTAGTGCATTTTGAAGGGAGTACATTATGTTAAGGCAGACTGGTTCTAATCCTGGGTACAGGGTCATACAGACAACAGGGGTACTGGTGTTGCCCATTTTTCTAACCACATGAGTAATCCCCTTATGAAAAAGTAGTATAGGAATATTATAGTAATCTTATAGGAATACGTATTTTGGGACCTACTGTAGAAGTACTACTAATAACTCTATAATATCCTATAACTGATATAGTTTTTCTATAGTAGTCTTATACTATAAGATTCCTATAGTACTTTTTCCTAAGGGTCATACGTGACAGAAAACAAGGCTATCAAAGCCATCGTTTATACTCATTACTGGAGAAGTCTTGCAGCACACGCTCTCTGCCGGTGCAATTCCAGCGAAATATAGCTAGGAGTAGGTAAGTGTGTTTGCATTTAGATCTATATATATATTGAGCTATAACCAAGTGGTCTTTCAATGATAGTATAATGGAATTCAAACCATAACTATCTATTCCGATAGCATACAATTAGCAGGCTAGGTCAGTGGCTGAACTGCATTTAGGGTGCTTATAACCTGTGTTGTGAAGTAAAATATCTACTAGGAAGATTGCAAAGACTTGACTGTAAAGAAATAGGTCTTTATTTTAAAACGTTTCCAACTGTTTATTACTTGAATGCAAGATGACTTTTGCCACAAACGTTTACCTCTTTTAGGAGAAATTTTAAGCGGACATGCAATTGTTACCATTCTATTAAACCAACGTTCACCAACAAACGATCAGGAAGCGGTTCTTCTTCCTACTCGGATCAAACACATGAAGTTGTATCTCCGAAGACATTTTGTGCAACAGTTTTGACTCGAGTTTTAGCCAGGTTTTTGTGCTTTATGATTGTTGGCTTCTGATGGTATCTTGCTAAGTCACTGAACTGCATTATGTGACACAAATGGTATTGCCTTTATCTTATAACTCCTTGTCTGAGCGACTACAAGGCCTATGGTTTTTAAAAGTCAGATGTTCCCTGACAAAGACATTCGAAAATTAAGAATGTTTATTGACTTGAAAAATACACAAATTTTTGCAAACTCCCTTCATTCAACCCTTGAAGACATCGCGGTCTGGTGCGCTATGTAGATCGTTTCTGGTACCATTTAATTTCTCAGAATGTAGGTCTACTAGGCCTACAATAACATCATCACCAAATGCATCTTTTATTTTTAGTTGATCAACCACAAAGAGTAGCATAGGCCTACTGTGCACAGTGCACTGACGACTGTAGCAGCCCAAGGTAACCAGTTGTTGTAGATGAGAGGCAACCCCTTGTTTCAGATAGCCTGGACAGCATGTTACCTGGGTGTTGCCTACGTTATTAGATAGATAGATAGATAGATAGATAGATACTTTATTGATCCCCAAGGGGAAATTCAGTAGCATACAGACATAATTGATGGTAGCCTACAATAGTTAATTGATTCGCGTAACATATTAGTTGGCTCAAAGAGTAGGGAATCAGGATGGAGAGAGTCACGCGTGTGTTGCTTTTGCGGGATCGAATCCAGTTTAATGCTAGTTTTCAAAACATATATTTTTTACATGTCTTTTTGTCCAGTGGCTGTAATGTAGCCAAAGCTCATGGCGCATTATGAAAAGCGACTTCAACACGCCTAAAACAACTTGTTTGTGAATGTCTGACAACTGCTGCAGAGCATGCACGTGCAAGGAAACCAGTAGGTGGAGAAACCAGAAGGCCCACAACACCGGAGAGCACGATTCATTGGCGCTTGCATGTTCGGCCATTATGTCTCTGGCGCACCTGCCTACCATCAGGCTACTCAGCTACTAGAGAAATAATTTCCCCTGTTTGTATGTTCACTCCAAGTTGGCCTAACATAACTTACCAACTCTGCTCTGTAGACCCTAAACTGGCTATTTATATTTTTCTGTTAAATAAGCAAATGTATTTGTTCAACTTTATGAAGCAGAATGCACTAGGCTACTTGGAACGTAACACATTTGACAAAGGACAGATGTATGTTGCTAGTAACAAAATATTAACTTTCAGTGTTTTACGATGTCTTTGTCATGGGGAAGTGTTTTCCCCCATGCATTTATTCTAGGCTACTGTCAGTGACTGCCGCGAGAGAAGCGGGTTCTTTGTTTCGTTCATTTCAGTGACTGACGCGAGAGAAGCGGGGTCTGTGTTGTGTTGCGTTGGGTTGCGTTAATTTATTTTCATTGGGCATGCCCTGCCGTAACGTCCACAGCTCTTCAGTTCCGACAAAGCCGAAATTACTCCTTTTGAAACAATAAGTGCCGCTTGACCGGGGGGGATCCCAAGCAGCTTTCAGCCATAGGCTAAGGCTACTTTGAGAACATTTCCTAATTCACCCAACACTAATATTCAAAATGTTGAAAACTATTTCGGCATAGCCTATAAGCAGTTTAATTAAATGTAATGTTAGTTGTAAACAAACGGGCTACTTGGTGAGGCTTGGCCTCACAGATGCGCTCGTGCCTTAGATGGCAAGAAAAATCTTCACGATATAGCCTAGGCTAGGCCTATTAACTGACCACCCGATTCACGTTGGCTGGGGGGCAGGGGGGCCATCAGACATTTGTGCCCAGTTAATCCGGCCCTGCCCCAGCGTCGGCGTCAAGGACGGGCCATAGGGGGCCAGGCCCGTCCAAACAGGCCAGTGTGCCCCCCCAAAGTTCTCTCCCTCACATAAAAAAATCTAAATATTATTATGCATGATTGAAATTAAATCCATATTGAACACTGATGTTGAACACTTAGAGCCTACTCAAAATGAAACATGACATGTGTCAACTATGCTACTGTTGATTATGTGCGCAAACTGCGCGATGAAAAGGGATTCTGCACACTCGGACACCGTTGCAATGAGTGCCACCGATATATTTACCACGACTCCTGGTTTTTAGACACTGCTGCATAAGAAATCCAGTAACAGGTCTCAAGATAGATCTGGGAATATAATGGAAAATACAAGGTTTTTCGTATGACCGCAGGATGACCCAAGCTGAATGCATGATCTGTTAATCTAAATTGCAGAAACCATAAAGGGCCAAACTGACATGTCGCATTTCCTATATTTTCCGATATTGTCCAGTGCTAATGATAAACTCGAGCAACGGAGATAGTGCTTTGGATCATGTAGGCTAGGCCTACTTTAAGAATCGCCCTTTAGTGAGCGCAACACAGCACGGGTTTTAACCCGCTTTATCCAGAGGGAGACATTTTTGGAAGCAGTGACAAAAATGCTATCATGGACCTGGCTGGGAAATGCGACAGTGGAGTCGGCATTCGTAGGCTATAGCCTGTCGCTGCAAGTACTTCTCCAAACTCAAAAACAAGTAGACTTAAAAGTGGCAATAAAAGTGGACTGTCAGAGCAGCGCAAAATACTAAAAGTCCTGTTTGCTCTAAAACTTTCTATCACAGTTGGTGCATTTACCACTTCGTAAATGTGTTAGAATTTGTTCTGTAGGCTACTTTAAAGAACATTTTGAGGGATCACATAGCCTATGTGCAATGTTGTTGGTATATTATCAGTATGTGTAATTTGCTTTTGAGCAGGATCTTACAAGAACATTTCGAAATGAATGGAAAGACACAGTGAAGCCTAGGCTTGTTGGTGGTGAGTCTGTTATAGCCTATTTACTTGTATTGTAGCCTATGCAACGCTATTCTATTAAAATTCTATTATTCTAAACGTTGTGTGCTAGTTTATTCAACGGCTATGACCGCTATGTTCTTGCACTATTTCCCCCCTTGATCATATTGATTCAGTTATCCAAAAGGCTCGAAGGATGCTCTTTATTATATGGCAAAATAACGAATAAAAGTGAAGTGAGGTGCCCCCCCCCTGTCAGTGCTCATAGCCTCCCCACCAGTTGCTCTCTGGCGCCGACGCTGCCCTGCCCCCAACAAATCACACCTTCCCACCAGCTGTGACAGCTTAAAAGAAGTCGAGATGACTCCTAACTCAGACCTATTCACAAACCGGTTTTGTGGCATTTCGCCTGTTTTGAATGCGGCTACAGGATCTTGCAATCGTGAGGAAGCAATTTTGCATTGTAGGCATAACTAACATGCAATAACACCACCAACAACAACCAAAACTAGGCTACTCATTGTCAACATGTAAATTAAATGTAACATTATTGTGAATCAAATTAAAATGTTCTCTTTTGCAAACGTAGGCATAGGCATAGTAACAGATTAGGCTAATTTAATAATGTTACAAAGATACTACATCAATCCATATGTTTCATTAGGCTACTAGGCTATTTGTTTTGCCTTACTCTTGATTCATTTAGGCTAGGCCTTTTTATTCAGTTATTTATCATCTTCCGTCCTTGTGTAGCGCACGCATTCTCAGACCTGTCACCTGCCACTCATCGTAAGGGAGGTGTTTGGAATCATTCCCGCGTTACAATCATCAGCCAATCAAGGTGGTCACTTCAGTCAAGCTTGTGCATGAGTAATAACGTCATCCATAGCAACGAAGACTCACTCACTCTTAGTCAAAGATTCTAGAGCGCTCAGCTCCAGAATCTGTTCAGGAGTTGTCATTTTTCCTTACTAAGAGTAGCCTAGGCTAGGTCTGAAAGGCTTTGTGAATAACTTAATAAGAGAAACTCCTAGCTAAAATCTTTTATTGCTATTTAGGAGTAGCCTACTCCTAGTGGTAAGATAAAAGGCTTTGTGAATATGGCCCCTGGTGTCTTACCCAATGTTGACCACCTCACACATTTCTCTAGATTTTGCAACGACCTTACATGACACAATGCCATAAAATGCCAGTTTTTAGGACACAGAATAATGTTTGTAATGATACCAGTTAGGCCTACGTTCAACAGTAACATAAGTGTAATGAGCTATTCATTGTCGAAGGTGCATGGTGAAGTGAAATTCTTACTTTGGAAAACAAACATTTGCCGATATCATTGTCTCTGTCTGTAATTGTATCTACCGCACCCCACAGTGATGGGCCTAGCTAGCGGTCTTACGCGTTCAGTGTGGGGTAGGCTATAAACAAGCTGAGAATTTAGCGGTGTCACGTCTGCCTGTCACAGACGTGGGGAGCTGAAGCTTGGGATAGTTACAGTAACAGAATTTTATTTTACTTCTTATGGAATATTTTTTTTTTCACTTTTATAAAGGCTTTGTTTGAATGCTGTTGGAACAAATAGTAGTTGATTATAAAGGCAACTTTCTGTTGCAATATTCTGTGTGTTCTGGACTGCAGGTAACTTGTTAAGCCAGTGGTTCTCAAACTTTTTATTTCATTCCCCACTTTGATCAAGGGGGCATTGACTGATGATAGTGGAGATAACGTGTTATCCCGAGGCCTTTGCAAGTCAGCATCTCCGACGGTAGTCTACCCTATTAAAAATATAAGTTTTCGATATCCCAAACGGAGAGCCATACTTTATTGTTTTAACGATCTCTATGCTACTCACCAAAATGTAGGCATGGGAACATGATGAAGTATCCAACTGTCGTGTGTTAAATTATTGTGATTACGAGCCAGTGGTTTTCAAACATTATGTGTGACTCGGACATCTAACGAAATGCAACAAACTCATATCGTCTTTGCACGTCTGCAGAAGTTAGCCAAATATGAATGTAATTCTGCGGCATAAAGCAGATGTATTTGTTTATTGTACAGAAAAATAAAAATGACATGTCAAGCAGTCAATTGACTACATTTTGTTATTGAATTCGTAGGCTGGGATTACTCTCGGCAACAATTATGTTTAATGGTAGATCCTGCTTTTTCAGAAGGGGCGGCAGGCAGAGCGATGTACAGTGGCAGAGCGACGCACAGTGGCTGAAAGTAGTACTAAAGCTTCCCGCAGCTTCACGCCTCGTAATGCGCGAATGAAGTGGTCATTTGAAAGCGATGCCCACTGTAAGGTCAGAATGGCCACCCAAAATTCACATGTTCAACTTTCTACTTCTCAGCACCATATGCACAAGCATGGAACCACTTTTAGCAATGCAGGACCTTTAGGCCAAAGTGGTCAAAACAACGCTCTCGAGATTATGAAAAGACAAAATTAAATAACCACCTTGCTGGTACAACAACAACAAATGGCATCTTTACCCAAAAGAGATATACAGGCTTTCGATGGCAACCCATTACATTTTCACACTTTTATAAGAGCCTTTGAGAACGATGTCAAAAGCAAGTCGAACAATTACAGTGATCGTTTGTATTTCCTTGAACAGTTCACTAGAGGTCGCCCAGGGGAACTTGTGCGAAGTTGTCAGCACGTTGACCCTAAAAGGGGTTATGCTCAAGCTAAGGCTTTGCTGCAGGAACACTTTGGTAATGAGCAAATAATTGCCACTGCTTATATGTACAAAGTTCTGTCATTGGCCCCAATAAGATCTGAAGATGTTAATGCATTACAGGATTACAGTCTGTTTCTTCGAAGCTGTAGCAACGTGATGAATGGCGTACAGTATATGTATGAACTGGACATGCCTATTAATATGCTTACAATAGTAAAGAAATTGCCACACAAGCTTCGGGATTGCTAGAGAACAGTAGCCTGCGAGATACAAGAGAGCCGTAACCAAAGGGCTACATTCGGTGACATTGTTCATTTTGTTGAAAGGCAAATAAGAATTATAACACACCCAGTGTTTGGGAATATCCAAGACCCCGCACCAGCATTAAGTAAAAGCATGAATTGAACCATCTTTAAACCCAAAGGAAGTATTTTCGCTACAACTGTGACCACTGTGAAAAATAGGAATATTAGAACACGGGATAAGAAACAGTAAACTGCCTTACCCATCAAAGATTGTCTGTTTTGTGAAGGGGAACACACTCTAGAGTCATGCCCTCACCTGGAAGAGAAGGCTCACACAGAAAAGATCACATTCTTGAAAGAAAATTGTGTTTGCTTTGCCTGTTTATGTACAGGACACATCAGCAAGAATTGTCGAAAACGTTTGACATGCCAAGTGTGTTTTATGAAGCAAAATCTGAAACTGAACAAGAGCCAGGCACGGCAGTGGGCAGAGTTTTAATGTCCAATGGCTTTACTGGGGCTGGTGAGGAAGATTGCAAACTGCCCATAGTCCCAGTACAGGTTAAGTCTGGGAAAGGTAATAAGACAGTGCTCACTTATGCTTTCCTAGATCAAGGAAGCACTGCTGTTCTGCACTGAGAACTTAATGAATAGGCTTAATCTCACAGGAAAGAAAACTCGTATCCTTTTACGTACTATGGGTCAAGAGAAGGCTGTGAACACCCAATTAGTCACAGGTCTTGAGGTGCTAGTTTGGATGGTGAGATATTTTGCGAACTGCCAAGTACTTTCACTCAGGAGAGTATGCCTGTCAATAAGGGAAATATTCCACGTCAACAGGATCTTCAGAGATGGCCTCACAAATGTGCCAAAGGCCTTGGAACCATTAGAGGTAATCCGTAGCGAGAACGATGGACCTTATGCCATCAAAACAATTCTCGGGTGGACTGTTAATGAACCATTGGTAGGAGACAGCAGCGATGGATTTGACATTGTCACAGTCAACAGAGTTTCAGTTTCAAACTTGGATAAGCTCTGGCAGCAACAGTTCAAAACTGATTTTCCAGAATGCAGCCACGATGAGCAACCTGCTTTGTCAAGAGAAGACCAAAAGTTCATGAAACTGGTCAGAAATTCAGCAAGCCTTGTGAACGGACATTACCAGATTGAATTGCCCTTGAGAGAATGCCAATTAAACATGCCAAACAACAGAGAAGTCGCAGAGCAGCTTACTCTAAACCTTCAAAGAAGGTTCAAGAGAGATGTGTCTTTCCGACAGCAGTATGCAGACTTTATGGACGATCTTGTCTCCAAAGGATATGCAGAGCAAGTACCTGCAGAGGAACTGGCTCGTGATGATGGGAGATTGTGGTATATCCCACACCATGGCGTTTACCACCCTCGAAAGGGGACGATTCGTGTGGTGTTTGACTGCGGAGCACCTTTCCAGATGACGTCTCTCAATAATCAGCTCCTGCAGGGACCAGATCTCACCAGCTCATTGATTGGTGTTGTGACCAGTTTCAGGAAGGAACCAGTGGTAATCTTGGCAGACATAGAGTCCATGTTCCATCAAGTGAGAGTAGCAACTGAAGACATTGATTTGCTGAGGTTTCTCTGGTGGCCCAATGGTGACTTTGCACAAGAACTGGTGGACAGAATGAAGGTGCATCTCTTTGGTGCAACTTCATCACCAAGTTGTGCTAATTTTGCACTTAGAAAATGTGCTGAGGACAATGAAGAGCAGTTCCGTCTGGAAGCTATTGAGAAGGTTTTACATTGTTTCTATATGGATGATTGCCTCGTAGCCACAGCCACTGAGAAAGAAGCTGTGGCACTCCAGCACGACCTGGTGTCCATCTGTTCCAAAGGCGGCTTTAAGTTGACTAAATGGATGAGTAATCGACGTGCTGTGATCCCAGCAATACCAGAAGATCAAAGGGCAAAAGATATGAAGGACTTGGACTTGGAGCAGGACACACTTCCTGTGGAAAGGGTGTTAGGGGTACAATGGTGCCTTCAGTCAGATACTTTTAAGTTTAAGATCATGGTGCAACAAAAACCTCTGACAAGAAGGGGCATCCTCTCCATCATAAGTTCAATTTATGATCCTTTAGGAATCTTGAGTCCCGTCATCCTTACTGCTAAGATCATCCTGCAACAGCTGTGTAGAAAAGAACTTGGTTGGGACGAGCTTATACCATCCTCTGCTGCACAGGAATGGACACGATGGTTAGAGGAACTCAGTCAGTTGGAAGACTTCCAGATCACTAGGTGCCTAAAACCATTGGACTTTGGAGAAGTCATCACAGCACAATTGCATCACTTTATAGATGCAAGTGAAGATGGTTATGGTGTTGCGATCTACCTGCTCTTGCAAAATGCACAGTCCCTGGTGCATAGCGCTTTTGTCATGGGAAAATCCAGGGTAGCTCCATTGAAGTCAATTTCGATACCTCGTATGGAGCTTACAGCTGCTACCATGGCAAGCCGCATGGACACGTTTTGGAAAAGGGATATGAAGGGATAAGCCATCATTGTTTTGGACAGATAGCACGTTGGTGCTAAAGTACATAAAGAATGAAACCTCAAGGTTCCGTACCTTTGTTGCTAATAGAGTTTCAGAAATCCTTAAAGTGTCTCAGGCATCTCAATGGAGGTATGTAAGCACCACGAGCAATCCTGCGGATGTGGCCTCCAGAGGGTTGAAGGCAGATGTGTTCCTCAAGA
The DNA here is from genome assembly GCF_017589495.1 of Alosa alosa. NCBI lineage: Eukaryota > Metazoa > Chordata > Actinopteri > Clupeiformes > Clupeidae > Alosa > Alosa alosa. The sequence goes on from NC_063191.1 coordinate 31,379,656, forward strand.
ATAAGACCTGGCTGTCAGGACCAGAGTATCTTCTACACCCTGAACAGGACTGGCCTGTGAATCCAGATCATTCAAGTAAACTCCTACCAGATGATCCAGAGGTCAAGGTTAGCGTTACAGTGAATGCCATGCAAGGGTCAGAGGTGGACGCTACCACTTGTTTAGTCAATCACTTCTCCTCTTGGACTCATCTAAAAAGGACCGTGGCTTGGATCCTCAGGTTTAAGAATCTGCTCTTGTGCCTCAGCCAAAAAAAGAGGCAGCTGAACTTGAGTAAGCAACAGCACCTTTTCTCAGAGCATAAAGCTGAGGTGATCAAAGCCCAGGCCTGTAGTGGTTGGCTCACAGTGGAAGAACTAATGAAGGCAGAAATTATCAAGTTTTGCCACGGAAAGCGGTTTTCTGATGAGCTTATCAGCCTGCAGAGTGGCATGAGTGTTAGGAAGAACAGCTCCATTTACAAGCTTTCGCCAGTGTTGGAGGATGGTGTTTTGAGAGTTGGTGGAAGATTAAGTAGGGCAGCTATGCCTGAAGAAAGTAGGCATCCCATCATATTAGCCAAAGATTTCCACATCTCAAACATTCTTCTCAAACATATTCATGAAGAGGTGGGCCATGGTGGACGCAATTATGTGTTGTCAAGATTACGTCAGAGGTATTGGATTCCAGGTGCTACTACAGCTATAAGAAGAATCCTGTCCAAGTGTGTTGTCTGTCGTAGGTTGCAAGCCGCTCCAGGGTGCCACAGATGGCAGATCTGCCTGTTGACAGAGTCTGTCCAGAAGAAGCTCCATTGAAGCTCCATAGGAGTGGACTTCTTCGGGCCTTTTAAAGTCAAGATGGTGAAGAGATATGGAGTCTTATTCACCTGTTTGACAATACGAGCGATCCATATTGAAGTAGCATCTTCTTTGGATACTAGTGCTTTTATCAGTGCACTGCAACGTTTTATAGCAAGGCGTGGCCAAGTCCAGGAAATACGCTCTGATAATGGAACAAACGTTGTTGGAGCAGAGCGTGAGCTGAGGGAGGCTATTGCATTCTGGAATCATGCTCAGATTAATGACATTCTTCTGCAGAAAGGTATCAAGTGGAGCTTTAATCCTCCTACTGGTTCACATCATGGGGGAGTTTGGGAACGATTGATAAGATCCATACGTAAAGTTCTCAATTCTACCTTTAAGGTACAGAATCTTGATGAGGACGGGTTTCATACCGTTCTCTGTGAAATAGAGTCCATCATTAATGGTTGTCCGCTCACCAACTCTCCTACTGATCCTAATGATTTGGAGGCATTGACCCCTAATCATTTGTTGCTGCGGAAAACATCCCCATCTGACTTCTACACTCGTCGCCGCTGGAAGCAAGTCCAGTACATGGCCAATCTGTTCTGGAAGCGATGGGTCCAGGAGTACTTGACACAGCTCCAGGAACGCCAGAAGTGGACTGGCGTGAAACGCAACTTCGTGATTGGAGATATAGTGCTTATTGTGGACGAGACAGCACCTCGTAATTCCTGGGTCATGGGAAAGGTAATTCAAACCTTTCCAGACAGAAAATGACTGGTACGAAGGCTACTCATCAAGACTAAGACCAATTGTTTAGATAGGCCAATAACCAAAGTCTGTCTGCTACTGGAAGCAGAGGTCTGAAGAGACAATTAGTTTTGACTGACTTACCTACTCACATGACAAAAGGTGGTGGTAAAGATCACCTTGACAGGCTATGTGCTTGAACCTCTGGCCTAGACTCGACTTGTTTGTGAAAGAAGATGACTATACGCCCTTACTGGAATATTAATCATGGACATTTGTTTGATTGTATGTTTTATGGTGTTTTTTGTAATTATTACAGTGTTATAATTAGGGGCTGGGCTGTAGCGGCCGTATGCCACTCCCTGTGTGTGTGTGTGTTGGTGTTGTATTGGTACTTTTATTTTGACATGTAATTAGCATCAAAGTCACGTGGGCAGGGGTGTAGTAGTGAATGAATGAGTATATGCACCTGGGCATAGGTATGGCTGTATGGATAGGGGGTGAGTCGGGAGGATACTTTTTGTTGACCGTATCCTAGAATAGAAACAACACACTTTATTGCATCTTTGCACATTATGTCTCGCCTTGCCTGCCTGGCCAATCATAATAGCTTATCCTAGCAAGCTATGATGAAATTTGTTGTTTAAATCCAAGCCCCGCCGTCTTGCACTGTAGCCTCCCACTGCACCCGTCAAAAGGCAACCACCGACTCGCCATCGGATACCATAAAATGACTGTTTGCACAGCAACTTAAGAGGAAAGTAAGTGCTGATAACTCTTGTTCCTCACTGATCGAGGTGCTTGACGTCTGTCCAAAGGATATTTTCCCAAGCATTAATAGCTTACTTCTGTCAATCGGTTACACAGTCTTTGCTAATCAATAAACAAAGTAGTTCAGATGTTGATTTGTAGACCTATAATATAACCCATCTCTAAAATAGGCACAGCATTCTAATTCTGCCTTAAAATAGCTTATAGCTTATTTTTTTCTACGTTCTTTATTTAAGTCTGAGAATTAATCATGGTGCAGCCTCTGAAAGTGAATTATTTGTGCAAGTAGCATATTTTAACGTGCCGATTTCGATTGTCATTACGCAATCATGTTAATTTTGAGACCACTGATACTATACAGTAGTGTGTTTACATTTCCAGGTAATTTGCGTCCAATCTGTCATCATGTCACTTTTACTGGGTTGAGGCCACCTAAAATATCACAGGCATACCTTAATGATAATTTCTGACTACGTCAATGACCCACACACACCAAGGCATGTGGAACTCCCTAAGACAAACATGACGGGGGTCATGCCAACCCCATTCCCCAGCGGATAGATGGTTCAACATATTTGTTTTAGATTTGGTGTACGTGAACTCACAGGTGTCCTGATTTTATACTATGTGTGGGTGTGTGTGGGGTGGCATGCCCCGCCCCCCTGGCAGGTAGGCTGAAAGCAGTTTTTTTAGGATAACCATTGCACTGCAGATGGGTGGTTGACGTGACGCTCAATTTTTGTGTTCCCAGTGACAAATATAACTAAAATTTGATAATATTTCATTCTTCTACATCTAATCCATCTTCAAACAATGAGTATCGTTCTTCAACTATGCAAATATTCTGTTTTGAACATGGCATTTGTCCACCGGTGCAACTGTCCTGGGTAGTATTACTTATCTTAAAACGACTGTAATTTAATGAAAAATTAATCTAAAATATAGCTGCAAGCAGCAATGAGGGGCCAAGCAGAATAGGCCGGAGTAGCCACAGTGAGAAGATAGAACTCAGCAGACACCCGGGATCAACAGGGCTGAAACAAAACTGAGTATTGCCACCGCCTCCGCCAGCCAGCCCCCCCCACCTAATCACCCCAGCCCGTCCCAGCCCGTCCTGCCCTGCCCTGCTCTTGCACGCACGCATTAGAATTAACTGGATGGAACATGTTGTCATCAGTTTCACATCAAAAAATCAGCAACTACACATCAAAATGCAATATTGCTAATTGCAGCACCCCCTACAGGTCAAAGGTCACCAAATGTTTTGAGCGTCCTCCTAATGGGGTCATGAATATATGTAGTAAGTTTGGTTATGATACATGGCAGGGTTGCTGAGATATGAGCTCACTTCCTGTTTGGCTATGACAGCCACCAATTTCGATTGGCTGTTATGGGCTTAATGCTTTTGTCAATTGTTCCAGAGAGCAATATATTGATAGGTTATGGTCTGAAGATGGTCTGTGCCAATGTTGGTGAAGATCAGCTGAAATTTGCGACCTGTGATAACTTTTTGATGTTTTTGATTAAATCTCACATGGCGGCCGAATCAATTACGATGGTATCACAAGTTGGCCTGGGTCGGCCTAAGGACCTCCAACAGTATTACCAGACACCACTAGTACATTTTAATTCTAAGCACAAGAGCAGCTACAGGCCAAAAGGCATGTTTCTTAATTACAGCGCCCCCTAGAGGTCAAAGGTCACCAGATTCCTTGAGCGTCCCCCTGATTGGGTCCTGAGTCCATGCACCAAGATTGGCTTTGATACATGCAAGGGTTGCTGAGATATGAGCTCACTTCCTGTTTGGCGGCTTCGCCGCAAGTTTCAATTGGCAGCCGCACGCTACTGTCAATTGTTCCAAAAAAGCAATGCACTGATAAGGCATGGTCTGAAGATGGTCTCTGCCAATTTTGGTGTGGATCCGCTGAAATTTGTGACCTGCGAAAACCTGATTAAACCCAATATGGCGGCCGAATCAATGACGATGACATCACAAGTTGACTTGGGTCGGCCTAAGGACCTCCAACAGTATTACCAGACACCACTAGTACATTGTAATTCTAGGCACAACAGCAGCTACAGTCCAAAAGGCATGTTACTGATTTACAGCGCCTCCTAGAAGTCAAAGGTCATCAAATTTCTAGAGCGTCCTCCTGATGGGGTCATGAGTCCATATACCAAGTTTGGATTTGATGACTGCAAGGGTTGCTGAGATATGAGCTCACTTCCTGTTTGGCGGCTAAGCCAGCAAATTTTGATTGGCTGTTACGGCTTAAAGGTAATACTTCGAAGACGAAAAGTGATAACTTTTGTGAGGCTTGGTCTGAAGATGATCTGTGTAAAATTTGGTGGGAATCAGAGAAAGTATGTGACCCCTGATACATTTTAAGTGTTTTTGATGAAATCCAAAATGGCGGAAAATCCATCATGGCGGAAAATGACGTCATAGGGTGCGTTGAACTCGGCTTGGTCCAAGGATTCCAACGATACCTGAATTTTGAAAAATCGGACCTACGGGTCAAAAGTTACGTGAGTGAACACACTTCCAACTTTGGCCTGTTGGTGGCGCTAGAGGGTTCGAGTTGCCGACATGAAACTTGGTGACATGAATCATGGGACCGTCCCTAATTAGTGTGCCAAATTTCCCAACTTTTTACCAGACGGTTCTATGGGCTGCCATTGACTTCCATTGCATATAATAATAATAATAGGAAAACGTAGAAACACAATGAGGTCCTCGAAGCTTCGCTGCTTGGCCCCAAATACATTAAAATACTTGAATGCATGTCATACGAGTGTTTACTTAATGAATCTAGAGATTATAAGTGTTAAGGTCCCTATGTAGAGTTATTATGATACATTACATTTTGTCCGCAAAACTGGTGTCCTTCTGGAGCAACGCCATTATGTGGATATAAAACAGTCATTAATGTAACCACCCCATTACTGAGAGGGGTCCTTCCAGAATCAGGAAGGACAGAAGACATCACTGGAGCAGATGGACTGCACACAAGGTCAATTCTGTCTCAAATATTTTCATAATATTACTATTTCCGTGCAGTGTTGGAACTGGTCGTCTTAAGGTAGTCCTTTGGTACAACGCAATTTAAGTATTGATCTGAATATTTTTATCAATTTACATTGATTGATCATTGACAATAATGTAAACCTTAACACTGTTACTCTGGATGAAGAATGTTTCTCATATAGCTTGGCCACAAACTAGCATTGATTTCGAAAATGTCCACTGGTGCAACGCACTGTCCTATAGTACAACATGAAGTCAGTTTCACTTATTTTTTTCCTTTACTACTATAATAATGAACCTTACCATAGTGAAAGCAAACATGTAAACAAACATTTTTTGTATTACAAGTTTTATTGAAAAATGTGTTTAAATATGCTAAATAGATATAATCCGAGTCTAAAAAATGAATGGAGGTTAATGGACGGCCGCATTTGGATGGCCCGTCAACTCAAACCTTCCTTTCCTGTTTTGTTAAAGCTATGTTGAAAGTGAGAAGAACCAAGGAACCACCAAGGAAAGGCCCAGGAAGTTTAGGGAGAGGCTGATAACATCCTTGTCCCCTCTCAGTACGGCTTTAAAAAACAAAGCACTACCTGCATGACTACATCATGCATCATCAAACATCAGTCATGCCATAGACAACAACAAACAGGCTATTGGGACATTTCTGGATCTATCGAAAGTATTCAATACCATTGATTGCAATGTTTCAAACTGCAGCATTATGGGATCAGAGGCACAGCATGGAGATGGTTCAAAAGCTACCTTCAGAATTAAGAGCAGTTCGTACTTATAAATGACCATAAATCAGTTCAGAAAACTGTTACTCTTGGGGTCCCCCAGGGATCCATACTCGGGCCTTTTATGTTCACTCCTTATATCAATGACCTAGATGTCTTTCATAAAGTTTTATTTGCAGATGATACCAACCTGATCCTGTCTCACAAAAATCTTCTTGTCTTGCAGGAAACTGCAAACAAGGGGTTGTTGAAAATGGACACTTGGTTTAAGTGCAACACATTATCACTAAATATCAATAAAACAAACTATATTATATTTCGCTCCACAAAAGATACAAATAATGTGGAAAATACCTGTCTCTCTATCAATGGCCAAGTCATTGAAAGAGTAAAATGGGTCCCCGCTATAAGCATTTCTTGCTTCTTAGGGATCGTGCTCTTCTATTGTCTTGCACTTTAGCATCAATACATGAATAAAAAAGTGACACACACACTCTGCCCCACACACATACATACTCTACCTGCTGCCTTTAACCCACCACCACACACTCACACACACCCCCACACACCTTACCTGTTTTAACTCCACTGCCGCTCACACACACACATACACACACACATAAACACCCACACTCCCCTCCCTCTTTTTAACACAAACACACACACACACACACTTCCTCCATCACACATAGACACACTCTCCTCCCTCTTTAACTCACACACACATTCTCCCTCACATACACACTCTCCCTCACATACACACACATACACTGTCGTCCCTCTCTTTAACACACTAACACAACTCACTCTACTACACACACACACACACACACACTCCTCCCTCTCTTACACACACACACACACACACACACAGAAATCTCCAGTGTTTTTGTTCCATGTAGTTTCGTGTTGCAGCCACAGGGTTGCAGCAACAGCACGTAGACTAGCCTACAGGAAAGCTGTTGCGTATTAACTCATTCGGAATATTTTGAAAACGTAACAGCTAGATATTCTGTCTTCTCATTTTGTAGACGAAAATGAAGAGAGATTTTATCTTAGTTTTTATTTCATGCAAAACATTTTAGTCTCGTCTTTTTTCGTCAACAATAATGCATCTTAAGATAGTCTTAGTCAATGTTTCACGACATTTACTGCCGTCTCGTCATCGTCTCGTCTTAGTCATGAAAAAAAAGGTCGTTGACTAACATATTTCCTCTCATCTCGTCTGACGAAATTAACACTACAATGAAATTACCCCACCAGAGAGATTTTGAGGGCAGAAAGAGACACCCTAAAACCAGGGCAAGTGTGAGATAAAACCTCAAACATACCTTAAGCTTCATCATTGAGTCCTGACTCATTTTATCCCCTCTAGGTTCTGGAACATCATCCACACCAATCAGTTTAGCTTTGTATCTCACACCATCTCCTTGGAACCTGGCCAACAAGTACCCATCTGTCTTCTCTGAAATACAAAAATAAGTAAAACAATAAATACAGAAACATTACAATTTTGCATGACTGTACATTCCCTCCTATTAGCCATTGTCAGTCAAGACTAATGTACTTGTCAAGAAATTAAATATTTTTACAGAAATTAACTCATTGGTAATTATCATCTATTAATGGGAGGTGCCATCCTAAGGAGATAAAACACATACATTACCATTTTTCTTTTCTTTCCTGAGACCAGTCTTGCTTTCTGTAACATCTGCTGTTGTTGTCTCAGTGTCCATAGCATCACATGTTACAATAGTGGGTTCCATGTCTGTTGACATGCTGGGGTCAGTAGCCTGGCTGATTTACAAAGCGAGGGAGAAATAGGGCAGCTGCCAACACTCCACTATTAAGAGAAATAGACAGGAGCAAGACACTCAAGAGGAGCACATTACATTGACTAAGGCTAAACAGATGCAGATGCATTTAGATGAATGGATGTCAAGTAAATACAACAGATTACAGTAAAAACAATAGGAAATGGATTCCTATGCTATTACCAATTGTAATTACCAAACACAATTTAAACGGAGCATGGAAATGGAAAGCAACACATCTTAACACATCTGAAACAAAGAACAGTATTTTTGTTTTGTTTCATTAGTTGTGATCTGTGAGGTGATATCATGCCAGATAATATGCCTCCAAGATGTGATCATCACATTTAAAAAAAAAAATCAGTCCTGCCCAGTCACATCTGCTCTATCATTCATTATCTCTTCGAACTAAAAGTCAACTGATCAAAATGGACACATTTTAAAGGAGACATGTATGTTGATATAACACCTACCTTCTGTCCTTCTTTTACCTACAGTTAACAGAAAATGCATGAATGAAGAGAGGGGATACTGCTGAGCAAAGCTGGAAAAGGCTCAAAGGTTAAGCTATTAAATCCTGTTAGGCTGTTCTTCCTTATTTACCCACGAGGTGTCTTGTGATGTGACATCTTGTAACGTCGGCTAATGGCCCTATATTCATGTTCTGTTGCGTGGTTTGGTGTCAGCACTTGTATTTTGTTAAACATACAGTGGGGGAAATAAGTATTGAACGCGTCAACTTTTTTATTTCAGTGAGTATATTTCCAATGAGGCTATTCACATGAAATTTTCAGTAGGCATTCATATTAACTCAGAAAATCCACAAATATATAGTATTCAAAACATTAATGTTCATAAGTAAAATGATGTGTAATTAAGTGGAATGACACAGGGAAAAGTATTGAACACACCAAGAAAAAGCAGAACACGGCAAGGACCCAGCTGAAGTAGTTAGAAAGTAATTATCCCTCTTATCTGTGCAAATTAATATAAGCTAGGTTAGTAAATATTGATAGGTTATAAAAAGGTTTTTCCTTACTAAAGTGTCTCACAAGAAACATCTCATGATGGGTAAAAGCAAGACCTTTACAATCTTAGTGTTGCAAAATCAATTGAACTGGATACAGACATATTTCAAAACTTCAGAATCTTCCAATAGGCACCATTGGGGTAATTATCCGCAAACTTGTAACAATTATGCATAGGAGCTCCTTGCAAATTTCTGACCACGGAGTCAGAAGTCAAAAGAGAAGCCCAAGAGCCAGGGACAACTCAGAAAGAGCTCCAGAGAGACAGCAAGTACAATTGTTACAGAGAAAACAATTGGTAATGCACTCCACCACCTTGGCCTTTATGTACGCTCACCCCTCAAATAAAACGGCCTCAGATGAAAAGCTGTCAAATAGAGCTTTTCCCGGTAGAGAACTGTAGCACATAGCCTTTTGACACTGTGTGCAAGACCCAGAGAGAGTCTATGCATGACCATCATTCAAAACTGAGGCAAGCCCAATTGCATATTGTTATCGGTTCTTGATAAAGACATTTTTAATATCAAACTAGAAATGCAATTCCAAGGAATTACCAGTGCATGAAACTGAAAAAATATGATGTAAAATATCATACAGCGTAAAAACACATAATGCAGAAATAGTTACAATGGTGTTGCTAGGGTACATATGATGGTTGATATGCCAAATAAAGTGGTTGCTATAATGGTTGCTAGGGTAATCTTGTAAGTTGCTATGGTGGTTGCTAGGTAGACATTGTCATAGGTTGTTGCTAGGGTAAATCATATGGTTGCTAGGGTGTTGCTAGGGTACTTATGGTGGTTGCTATGCAAAATAAAGTGGTTTCTATGGTGGTTGCTAAGGTAATCATGTCGGTTGCTATGATGGTTACTAGGTTGACGTTATAGTGGTGGTTGCTAGGATAATTCAGATTGTTGCTCGGTTGTTGCTAGGGAACAAATTGTGGTTGCTATGCAAAATAAAGTGGTTGCGATGATGGTTGCTAGGGTAATCTTGTTGGTTGCTATGGTGGTTGCTAGGTTGTTGCTGTAAGATGGTTGCCAGGGGGTTGCTAGGATAGTTGTGGTGGTTGCTATAGTAACTCAAGTGGTTGCTAGACTGGTTGCTAGGGTAATGATGTTGGTTGCTATGTTAGTTGCTAGGTTGTCATCCTGGAAGTGCTTGATAGGTTGTGGCTAGGTTAGTGGTGGTGGTTGCTATGCTGGTTGCTAGGTTAATCTCATTGGCTGCTATATTGGTTGCTAGGTTGTAACTTTTCAGACCTACCATCCTGAAGAAATTTCTTGAGTAGGCTACTACCTCAAACCAGAGAAAAAACATTGCTCACGTTGCCCTTCATGTATGCAGCCAAAAACAGACCAAACATAATTGACAATCTGTTTTAAAGCCTAATCCTTATCTATGTAAATCACTGGTGTTGATAGAAAGGGATTGTGGATGTCCATTTTCTGGTCTCTATTCTAGCATGACTGGTTTATTAGTACCTCTTTTCAATCCATTATTGTTTGATATTTCTTTGTGAAGAAATACATCTATCCCTCATGTTACGTTGGTGTTTTTCTGCTCCTCTCGTGTCTACCTAGGCTGCAATGATCACTTATTCCAACTAAAGGGGCGAGTCAGTCTATTAGGTCTCGCATTTTTGCACACTAATTATCAAGAATTATGATCTATATGCTACACACAAAAAAAACATATTAACCCTATAAACACCTATCACTAAGCAAAAATATTTTTCCACTTCCACTTTCAGATTTGTTGCAAATAGCTACATTTGGCCTTGGAAAGGTCTGCGCTCCCTGAGAACGTCATGTCTTAACCATCATGGACACATGGAAATTATAATGCTAACTGAAAAAATAACTCGTGAACAAGCCAATACAATAATTTCCAAGACAATATTAAACTATTAAGCCGAGCTAAATTCACAATCGCACTCAGTGCAGATTTGCTTTGTTTCGCAAAGGAATTCAAAACGGCCAGCTGCAGGAACGTGAATTTGCGAGTAAACACTTGTTAACCTCATCTCAGCAAGTCTCATTTAACCCACTGAGGGCAGGAGAAAAGTAGCCTAACAATGTGAGGTTTTACCTCGAGTCTATATTCAGAGATACACTATAGTGTAGCATGTGGTATGAGTTTGTTAGCTAAAATTTTCTTATTTTCCTTGGTCATATCGCTGCTCCAGGCAGGCTACACGTATCAGAAAGTGAGAGAGATAAAGCCCGCCCTCATAAAACAACTGATAGGCACTATCAAAAACCAAAAGAGCTTGATCAGCTGGAGACTTCGCTCACTGCCATGCACAACTGAAAGGCTGAGGAAGTCATTTGTTCCTAGGGCCATTGAACTGGTCAATGCCTCACTAAAGGGAAGAGGAGAGATAGACTTCTCTGCTTAGTCTGTCTGCCTCTCCACCCTCTCCTAGTTTGAATACTGACTGCCCACTACTGCTTTACTACTGTTTTACTACTGTTTTACTAATGTACACAGCCTAATGTTTTCACTACTGTTTTACTGCTACACTGTTTTTCATGCTATATTAGCACACATGATCAATGGCTGCGGTCAGGCTTCTGCTACAATACTGAATGAATGAATGGCTATAACCCTATTACCTCAACCTGTTCTTGCACTGAAATAGTTTTTTATGTTTACCTTGTCTACATTATACTTTACTTTACTCTCCTATTTGTCCATATTATTTATGCTGGTCTCTAGACCTTACTCTTGCACTGTTGCACTGTTGGACTAATGTTGGACTACTTTTTGCACCTTCACCATAACACTCACTCTCTTGAGCACCTTGCCATGCACACATAACTAAGGACTATGGTTGGACTACTGTTTGCACCTTCACCATGGCACTCACTCCCTTTAGCACCTTACCAGTCCCGGCCCTGTCACTACAAGCGTCTTATGCTTGATCACCCTCAAGCACATTGGACTTTCTTAATTTAATTTATATAGTGTATTTAGTATTTAGTTTGGTTAGTTTTCTTATCTTTCTTATCTTCTACTGTCTTTATTGTACAGTGAAGTTTAGTTATATGTCTATACTTATACTTATGTTTACCATTTCTGCTGTAAGTGCATGTTGTGTGTGATGTCTGTATGCTACTGAGACCCTTGAATTTCCCCTTGGGGATCAATAAAGTATCTATCTATCTATCTATCTATCTATGTCAGTCCCCTCATATTTGGCTGACTTCTGCATACGCGCAAAAAAACACTGCCACTTCCCTCCCCATATTCCACTGATCACACATCAGACATCAGATCTGCTTGTAGGCCATTAGCAATCTGTTTATTTTATTTTATGAAGCCTATACAGTAGATCACCTGCCACATTCTCACTTGCAATAGACAGATGCAATATCATCCACACTTACAGTAGCCTACTGCTTCAACAATATCAGAAGGGGATAGTAGCCTGTACAAAAAGTACTTCATACTATCATAAAAATCCGTTAAAACGAATAGCAATTTGCAACTTGACAAAACACTGGATTATATATTGTAGGCACAGGAGAAAATTTGTACATCCATTGGCCCGTGGGGAGATCACATGCCAGTTGCCTCTCCCTTCAGTGCTATGACTCTGTTGATGACTTTGTCCAGATGGTCTATGTATTTATTGCAATGTTCGGCTGTGAGTTTGTATCGCCAAAAAAACTCTATTGCAGATATCAATGCGTCTTTGTTCAGATATTATTATTATTATTATTGCAGATATCAATGCATCTTTGTTTGGGTTAGACACCAGGCCTTTTTATCAGGCCACCAGGCCTCAGGCCCCTCCTCCTCCTGGACATTATAGCCCAGAGGTGGAAAGGTGTGATTTGTTGGGGGCAGGGCCGGATTAAAGCAACACCAAAGAGTTTTTTGTACCTTAAAATAATGTTTCCAAAATCGTTTCAGTGGTTCATCAACTCGTAGCGGGGTGAACGGCACTTCTGCATTCGTTTCGCGGTCCTCTATCGGCTATAACCGCGCTATGTAAGTTTGCCAGATCGGGTAGCGGTCTAGTTTGATGGAACGAGACATATAAGAATATAATAAGAAACTACAAATTTGACTTGCATCTGATGTCGCTAGGGATGTAACGATTACCGGTATAACGGTAAACCGCGATAAAAATGTTGACGATAACAATTATCGCTTTCATTTCAAATATCATGATTATCACGGATGATTACCACAGTGTGGAAACCATGTATTTAATCCTTCCCAGCTTCATCCAAGCCTGCTTTTGACATACAGTAGGCCTGGTACAATATAACAAAACTGGTACCCTACTGATTCTACTACTTGATGGATTTAATTGTGGCACAAAGCCAATTATACATGACCAAGGAAAAAGTGAACGGGACAACACACAATGTCACGGTAACATGAATTAAGAATGCTCAGCTAAGCCAGGTTTGTTTGTGCAGTTAGGATGTAGGCCTATGAATGTGAATGAAAATATGCCCTTCTAGTAGCAATAGGCCACCTTAAAATGCACCAGAATAAAAGAATCACATCTACTCAGTAACAATTTTTTACCCTCCCACAGCACCCCCTCTATGAGCACCCCCAGATGAAAATGAGTTCCAGCGTCCCTGGTTAAATGTTGCACTTGTGATAAGATTTTGCCTATATTTTGTAATAGTAAATGCTGTCACACTTTTTGAAACTATTTCAGCCCATTAGTCCTTTTTGAACATATTGAACACACTTTTAAAAATATTGCGATAATACCGAAAACCGTGATCATTTTGGTCACTATAACCGTGAGGTTAAATTTTCCTATTGTTACATCCCTAGATGTCGCAATACATCGTACTTTCATAAAATCATGCAACATATTCTACCTTGTATGTGGACATTGTTATTTGCAAAGCTGTTGCTGAATAAACAAATACTGCGTGCAACAGAGGAAAAGTTCTTTGGTGTTGCTTTAACAATTCATAGACCCCTGGGCACAAATGTCTGATGGGCCCCCCTACCCCCCAGCCAACGTGAATCGGGCGGTCAGAATTTTTTTAAAATGTTTTTTTTTTTTTTTAAATCGTTATTATTGTAACACACGCACACACACACACACACCATGACACAGAGCATTTCCAATGCAAAAGGGAAAGCACTGCTCATTGCAAAATGAAACAGAACCTTTAAAGGTAAACAGGCCTATAACTTGACTAAAACCGGCCTATAACTTGACTAAAACCGTGCAAAACTGAGAAGGCACACCTGTTATTTTCTGAGCAGTCTAATGTATGTCCTCATTTTGCGAATGCGAGGACGATTGCATTTCGTCAGATGTCCGAGTCGCGCATAATGTTTGAAAACCACTGGCTCGTAATCACAATAATTTCACACACGACAGTTGGATACTTCATCATGTTCCCATGCCTACGTTTTGGTGAGTAGCATAGAGATCGTTAAAAACAATAAAGTAAGGACATATGGCTCTCCGTTTGGGACATCGAAAACTTTAACATTAAGAACAAGCATCTAAGGCACAAGCGCATCTGTGAGGCCAAGCCTCACCAAGTAGCCCTTTTGTTTACAACGGAAATTACATTTAATTAAACTGCTTGTATGCCGAAATAGTTTTCAACATTTTGAATATCAGTGCTGGGTGAATTAGGAAATGTTCTCAAAGTAGCCTTATGGCTGAAAGCTGCATGGGATTCCCCTGTCAAGCAATATAACCATACAAACACGCGGCCTGCTCACTCATTGTTTCAAAAGGAATAATAATAATATAGCCTAGATATTCGAATATATTCGAATACATGTGTTTATTTTAGAGGGAAAATTCGAACGTCAGTTTTGAGCAATTTTGACAGCCCTAGTCCACTGTAGGCTACGCCAATCGGCTATTAACACCTTCCACCTACAGGTAGCCCCGGTAAGTGGGGGTCGCTATAATGCGTGTGAAATAGCACCATTGAGTAGCCTATGCGAAATAGCCTTAAAATCATTCGGGCGCCACTCTCTTGACCGGCTATGGACAACAGGCTGGTTGAAACATTAGCAAAGTATGCATATGTTGCACAGAAAACCACATTTATTAATTATACTTGATGCATTTTTTTATGCATTTTTTTGATGCATTTTTTAAAATATACATATGTCCTATATTTCTATTTTGATACATACATGTTCTATATTTCAGTCTTGCACTTTAATTTAATGTTTATTGTCTATGGCTATGTCTATAGTATGTCTATGTCTGTATTTAAAGTATGTCTATGTCTGCATGGGAAAGTAAGAAACGAAATTTCAATTCTTTGTATGACCAGTGCATGTAAAGAAATTGACAATAAAAGCTGACTTGACTTGACTTGACTTGACTTCATTTCTTAAGAGACCCACACAGGGTTAAAATAATAAGCTGGACCATAGTTATGCATTGTAGCTAACTGCGGGCTTGTTAAGGCCTAATCAAATTTAGGAATGACTGACTGGGACTTCACAGTCTATGTTAAGCTATCTATCTCATAAAAAAAAATTGGTACACTACGCACTAGCCATTTACAATTAAATTGAGCTTTTGTGCACGCACGGTCGGATTAGGCAGGCACGTTGCTAGGAGCTCAACACATTTGAGACTTAAGACAGTGGCATGGGGTGAGTAAAGGAGCAAAAACAGACTTATATGGTAAAAATAGCTTATAGTCTGGGGTGCAATTGTTTTGGTTTAAATATTGTTTACATGATCACTTAAGATAGAAAATGATATGGCCTTGTATTGTATAGAATGTTTTCTAGTTAACAATAGTTTGCAGTAGCTACTAGTTAAGCACTACCCTAGTACAACTTGAAAAGAGCACTGATGAAATGCTACAGGAGAGGAAGGGCGGAGAAAGAAGGCAGTGCGTAATTTCTCAGACATAATGACCAATCTGTACAACAAACAAATTTCACACACAGTAAGCAATGGCTCAAGAGAAGATTATTGTGCAAGTCAAGTCAGTGTTTTCCTGGCAATTCTCTGTAATCAAGTGTTTTCACTTAACTGTGATAATTTCACCTTTGCACTCCCTTTCTCTGTCAGATATTTAACCATTTAGCATACCATTTTCCAGTTTGTAACAAGTGATCCTTTTGCACAACAGTGAGTGAAACTACGGTCATTAGTGCACAATTGCCTGTTGATGAACTACTATGAACTCTAGTTTGCCTGGAATGTACAGTATATCTATAGATAGGGAGCAAGTATGTCAAGTTGTGCAGCTTGTAGCCCAAAAAAGACCAAAAAAGATTATTTTCTGATGTCATTGTTGTAATAAAAACATTATTACTGCACCCTGACCACTTATTTATCTCATCTTTTTCATATACCATTCTGTAATATGTGATAAAGTGATGCAATATTGACTGAACAGTTTGTTAATGAAATGTCTAAACTTGATTATAAAACACTTACAAAGCATTTACTAACCATTAGGCTAACTAACAAACAAGCTGCACTTAAGACTCACATCCAAATAATGTTTATGTAGCCTAAACTTTGCAAAGTGTAACCATTTAAAAAGCATTGTAATAACCATCCACATAAAGTTTATGGATGGTTTACAAACTCATTAACCTTTTTCGAGGTATTATAATGAAGTTGCAACGTTAGCCATCCAAATAATGTTTATAGATGGTGTTCAAAGAAATTATTAACCATTACCAAAGTTTTAACTAAACATTAATAAATGACAATTCATCATTTACAAGTGATGATATAAAAATTAGATTACACAAACTAATGCTAAATTAAAAACATATAGCATTAGAAACAATTAGTATTTGTTAATGGTCACATAATTGTTTGTAATCAGTTAAAAACATGTTACTTAGGCTATCTGTTAAATAACTACATACTACTCATTACTCATTTATAAGCAATGGTTATTACAAGGTGCTAACGGTACTTTTTACAGTATGTCAATATGACCTCCTTTATGTATGCCTCCCCATTTATTTGAATAGAAAAATAGCTGCCCAAAATAACTGCCCGAAGCCATTAGCAAGATGGGCATCGACTAGTGAAACTTGCCTATAAGGACTTTGCCTCAGTCCACACTGCTGTCTCTATTTCTTCCCCTTCAATTCTAGACTCCACTGTAGTTAATAAAGCTGCAGCCATTCCACTCATTCTAATACACATATATCATACTGCTGCCAAGTAGGCCCCAGCTATTAGTAGGCTAATTTGTGTCTTGTCTACTCTACCTCATGATGTATAAGTGCCAGTCTAGTTACCCAAAATTACAGTGCAGTACAGTTTATCTTAGTAGTTTAGCTAAGTATCTGACTTCCATTTATTTATTTATTTTAAAGAAACAAATATGTCTCTCAATCTAAGCTATACCTCTTTGCCAATTACAGCAATGGATGCCTGAATAATTATCCTTTACAACTGGCCACACCACTCCAGGTTGTTCAGTAACTCAGAAAGACATTATGAGCTTCATAAAAAAACACTAGTCAGCAGTTACATGGAAAAAAACATCTGCTCTTTTGCTCTGTCAGCACATTAAACAATGTCTGCAGTCGTTTTTGTCAAACGTTGTATAAACAGTCAATGACCTATCTGGTGACCAAATAACTGTCCATTAAAGGTACAGTCCATATTTCAAGCTCTTTTTTTATCATTAATTTCACTAAATTGCTCCTCATGGTCCCCTATGGTTCTCTAAGTGCTTAATGATAGCCAGCAAACCTCACTCCCTGACACTTTAAGAGACATTTTATATACGATTCTTGATACGAATTTCAGGACAGTGCAGCGAGTTTGAGTTGAGACCAACTCAAAAAAAGATATATGCTAGTCTAGTTAAGTCATACATAAAACCAATTTACACATTGTTTGATTTTTGATCATTTTACACATTGTTTGATTTTTGAAGCAAACAGCCTTCTCCCCAATCACAAACTGTAGCCTAACCTACCCACCAAAGACACACAGACAGTAAACAGTATAAGTATATATACTCTTTTGATCCCGTGAGGGAAATTTGGTCTCTGCATTTATCCCAATCCGTGAATTAGTGAAACACACTCAGCACACAGTGAGGTGAAGCACACACTAATCCCGGCGCAGTGAGCTGCCTGCAACAACAAGCGGCGCTCGGAGCAGTGAGGGGTTATGCTTGCTCAAGGGCACTACAGACAAATTCAGTAAGAAATTCCATCATGCTCATGCATAGACCTACCAAAGCATTCTGAAAGAAATTCTATATCAAAATATAGGCTATTGTTAACCAAAAAGTAATTGATCTTTGAAGAAATATAAGACTAGAGAACCAGAAACACAAAGCTGATGAAATTCACGATATCACGTCTTAGTAGGTCTATAAAATTCTGATTAGCGTCCTGCCAATGCCCCACAGATAACAGCGATCACGTAATTCAATTCTTAACACAAGTGATTTAAATATTTCTGCTCACCACTTCAAATATGACAAATAGGATATCAGCAAGACTAACATTTCAGATTGGCATAGGCTAGTAGGCCTATCGACTTCAAAGCCATGAACAAAACGGAGAACAAGTATCCTAACAACATAACACTCACCGAAATTAAGCGTCCCTCCTGACGGGTGCGTGCTCTAGCCAACAAAGTTGATCAGCTGACAGGGAAGCCTAGGCTACGACTGTTCCTTGCGTTTGAGAAAAACTGCCTACTCAGAACAAAAATAGTTCTCGTGGCTTTGGTTTCGAGGATGCGCACAATCAACTGCCTCACTTTTACAGAGCCAACCATTAGGCCTAGGTTACAATAAAAAAAAAAGTAGCCGATGCCAGGAAAACAGGTGAAGGAGCTCTTAGTGAAAACGCTAGGCCTACAAAACAATGCTGTAGCCCCTACGGAAGATCACAGGGATTTCAATTCTAAACTTCCAGTCAATATAGCCTACTCAAGGCTATAAAGCTAACTAAAAAAACATAATGATTATTTTATCTGGTTACATAGGCTAGCCTACATTATAGGACTAGCGTGTAGCCTAGTCAAAGTCGTATAGTTCTCAAGCCTCACGCAATGACCGCGAAACACGGATGAATGAAACATGTTTTAATTAAACGTAATTCTACCACACTGCACTAGTGTTTCTCAAACGTTTTCAGACCAAGGACCACTTAACCAATAAAAACTAACTGAACCACCTTGCTTAATGTATTTGCACCTTGCTTATTGATTTAAACTATAGCTTAGGCAGTGTTGCAGAACTGTTTGGATTTACATACACGTTGGTTCAATATGGCAAACAACTCATTTACATTATACCACGTCTGCTCGCGGACCACTTAGTTTGCGAACCACCAGTGGTCTCCAGACCACACTTTGAGAAACACTGGCCTATAGGCTACCACACTGGAACTAGAAATGCAATTCCAAGGAATTACCAGTGCATGAAAATGGCAAAATTGTTATGCATCATGTATCACTATATAACTACAAGCCTGCGCCACGGAGCTGTGAGAACAACACCTCTCTGCTAAATGACCTGAACAGTTTTTTCGCCCGTTTTGAAGCACAAAATGACACTCACCCACAGAAAACCCCACCTCCCCCCCACGACCAACCCCTGTACCTGTCCTCTGCCAGCGTGAAGAGGACACTAGCCACCATTAACCCACATAAAGCAGCAGGCCCAGACAACATACCAGGACAGTGTTGAAGGACTGTGCAGAAGAGCTGAAGGATGTTTTACAGACATTTTCAACACCTCTCTGGAGCAAGCAGTCATCCCATCACTTTTCAAAACTGCCACCATCATACCCGTGCCAAAGAAATCATCACCATCATGCTTCAATGACTACCGTCCTGTAGCACTCACGCCCATAATCATGAAGTGCTTCGAACGGCTAGTCATGTCACACATCAAAGCACTGGTGGGCCTCATCACTAAGGGCGATGAGGCTCACTACAGAGAAGAAGTAGACCTGCTGGCTAAATGGTGCAAAGACAACAACCTCCTGCTAAATGTCAGCAAGACCAAGGAGATTGTTGTCAACTTTCAGAGAGGCCACAAACAACTGCCACCACTGTCCATCGACGGAGATGCTGTGGAGAGAGTGAGCAGCACAACATTTCTGGGGTGCACATCAGCGGCGACCTCTCCTGGACCACCAACACAGCCTCACTGGCTAAGAAAGCCCAGCAGCCTCTACTTCTTCGCTAAATTGAAGAAGGCAAGTGCCACGCCTCCTGTCATGACTACATTCTACAGAGGGACCATCGAGAGCATCGTCTCCAGCAGCATCACAGTGTGGGGCTGAAGCTGCACAGATCAGAACAGGAAGACCCTCCAGCGCACTGTTAACACAGCTAAGAGGATCATTGGAGCACCACTCCCTCCCTGCAGGACATTTACACCACCCGCCTCACCCGTAAAGTACTAATGATTGTCAAGGATACAACCCACCCTGCACACGGACTGTTCAGCCTCCTGCCCTCTGGAAAGCGGTACAGGAGCCTCCGCTCCCGCACCACCAGACTGGCAAGTAGCTTCATCCACCAAGCAATCAGGATGCTGAACACTCTACCCACTCTCCCATCACTGACAGCCCCCCCCCCCACCCACCAGCCAGCCAGGAACCTAGGAAACTAGGATCCTGTCTACCCCCCCCCCCAACACCGCCCTGTGGAACTGCACTGTGACTGGCGCAGCCCTAACGTGTTGCTGCTTCACATCAAGCCTGATATACTTGAAATTACTGCATACTGCATATCAATGTAAATATACAGGTCACACAAGCACAAGTTTAAACTTCATGTAACTGTTAAGACTATATAAAAATACAACACAACTACCTCTATTTTTTTTTATATATATGTCCTATATTTCTATTTTGATACATACATGTTCTATATTTCAGTCTTGCACTTTAATTTAATGTTTATTGTCTATGGCTATGTCTATAGTATGTCTATGTCTGTATTTAAAGCATGTCTATGTCTACATGGGAAGGTAAGAAACGAAATTTCAATTCTTTGTATGACCAGTGCATGTAAAGAAATTGACAATAAAAGCCGACTTGACTCGAAAAAAAAAAAAAAAATCATATCATGTAGGCTATAGTTAAAACAGATAATGCAAAGATGGTTACTAAGGTGTTGCTAGGATAGACATAGTGGTTGCATCGTTTAACCCTTAACGAGCCCAACCAGTCTAATTTTATTAAAATTGTAACAATGACCAATCATCTAATATCTCAGCTGTCCAGTGACTGATTTATTTCTGAAATCTTCCCCATAATGCTGACAATATAAGCTTCAATTTTATCTGATTGGTAAGGGGTTTATGGCGCGAAATGTCTTGGATACTTGAAGATGAGTCATGAAAAAATATTTTCACTTCAGTCACTTTTGACATGGACAGCCAGATGCCACCTGCACTTCGTTGGAGTTTATCTCGACTGGAAACCACACAGCTGGATAAACTGAGGTAATATATGTTTTTACATCGGTTCTAGTTATGGTTTATCTTAATTTGTAGTCCTAAAATCAAGTTATTTGACAGAAATATGCTTTCTCATCAGCGTCAACATTATGGCATAGTGGGGGCTAGTGCATAGTCATGTAACTTTAGCTAGCTGCATTACTCTGAACTGCTTGCAGTATTCTCGTTTGCTTTTGATGTCAGTTATTTTCATTTGACAATTTCATTTAAAACCCTGTTAGTATATAACCTGTAAGTTTGTTTTCTAGTACCAATTTGCTTGTTAGGTAAGCATTACATTTGCAAGTCAGAATAGCATACCAAAGCTGAATAAATCAATGGGCGCCGCATTTCTAAGTTGCGTCGAGACGTTCCCTGACATGAAATGAGTTGAGCGATATTTTTACTCCTCTCAATATGTAGTTGTAGAAAACAAGATGTGAAATCACGGATTCTGTCAGAAATGTAATTAACTTATTGCCTTCCCTCAAGTTGTTACCTTGCTAGGCAGTTTGTAGTGAACTATTTTAGCTTGCTAACTTCTAAATGACAAACATCAGACGTGCTTGTCTCAACATTTTCTAAGATGCCATGATTTGATAGCTATTCTACTCCTCTCAATATGTAGTTATAGAAAACATGATGTGAAATCACATACTGTATTCTGTCAGAAATGTCATTATAGCATTTCAGCAGTTAGTTACTAGGTGAAATGCAATCTGTCATGGTCAAGATACTTTGTTCTCCGATTAATCTGTCAAGGTACATGTTTTTTTAAATATCATTCTTATCGACTGTAGCATTTGCTTATATACAAATAAATGGTTTATTCTTATAGACCAAATAAATCTAAACCTTAGATTTACACTGATCACTAAGTTTATCATAACCTTTGAAAGGTTAATGATATTCCAATTCAGTCTTTTTTGTTAAATAACCCACAACTTGCTGAACATGTCATACACTCTATATTTTTCTCTATCTTGTAGAGAAATATGATGAAAATTCATTTTTATGTGAATGAAATTACAATTGAACAAATTTCAGTATACATTTAGAGAAGATTTTCAAAGACTGTTCATTACTATATCAACATTACCATATGTATTTTACATCATGTCACAGAACTGATCCTTCTGATTACAATGGTATGTATATCCCACAGCGGCCATCGACAGCAGTTCTATATTTTGGTCACAACACTGCAACGAAAGTTTCCTGCTATGGGGAGGAGTGACATGAAGGACTGCATCAACAAGATCAACAAATTCCTCCGCACAACACGCAGATCTTGCCAGGGATTCAACATGCTTCAAATGTAGACAGTTGAATGTAGAATGTAGAATGTTCATTATTTCAATAAACATGTTTTCTAAACTGTAAAGATCCGAAGCTTCCCTAACCAGAAGCCATGGGTGGATAGAGAAGTGAGAACGGCATTAAAGACACGCACCATGACTTATAATGCTGGGCTTATTTCAGGGGATATGACGGATTACGAAGCAGCATCTTATAGTTTACGTAGGGCTATTAAAGATGCTAAGCGGCGCTATAGAGACAGAGTTGAAGCTGATTTCTTGGAGGGTGATCCAGCACGAGTGTGGAAAGGACTCGAACCATCACTGGCTTTGAAAAGAAAGTCCCCTCCTATGATGAATGTGAGTAAAGCTCTCCCTGATGAACTTAATGCTTTTTATGCTCGCTTTGACATGAAAAACACAGACTATATTGGACTAGCTGCAGCATGTGAAGCAAATGAGGATGCACCTTTCTGTGTCTCTGAGGTCGATGTGAGCAATGCCTTTAGGAGGGTAAATTGTAGAAAAGCTACTGGACCGGATGGAATTTCTAACAGGGTTTTGAAATCCGCGCTGCTCAGTTAGCTCCTGTGTTCACTTATATCTTTAACACATCATTGGCTCAAGAGACAGTTCCTACTTGCCTCAAGCAGTCTGTTATTGTTCCAGTACCGAAAAAAACAAAAGTCCATCATGTCTCAATGACTACCGCCCAGTAGCCCTGACGCCTACAGTGATGAAGTGTTTTGAGAAGCTTGTGAAAAAAACATTATCTGCTCATCCCTCCCTGCCTCCTTGACCCCCCCCTCCAATTTGCTTACAGAGCCAACAGGTCTACAGAGGATGCCATCTCAAACCTCATGCACACCACCTTAACTCACCTGGAGGCGGGAATGGGAATTATGTGAGGATGCTGTTCATTGACTTTAGTTCAGCATTCAACACGATAGTACCTCTCACCTTGGTCACAAAGATGAAGGCCTTAGGACTGAACACCACCCTGTGTCACTGGATATTTGACTTCCTCACCAACCGTTCACAAGTGGTTAGAGTGGGGGTCTGACATCTGACTCATTAACCATCAGCACTGGTGCTCCCCAAGGCTGTGTTTTGAGTCCACTGCTGTACAACATCTACACACATGACTGCAAAGCCAACAGTAGTCATACCTCCATCATCAAGTTTGCAGATGACACAGTGATCTTGGGCCTGATTAGTAACAACAATGAACAGTTCTACTTGGATCAGGTTGATGAGGTGGCACAGTGGTGTCAATCTAACAGCTTGACACTGAATATCAATAAAACCAAGGAAATAGTAGTGGATTACAGAAGGCAGCAGCAGAACTACAGTTACACCCCCCACTAATGATCAGCGGGCAACCTGTAGAGAGAGTCACAAGTTTTAAATACCTTGGTGTCCACATTACTGAAGACTTAACATGGACTGTTAACACCCAATATGTTCTGAAGAAGTCCAGACAACGACTCCTTCGTCAGCTAAGGAAATTCAAAGTTTCTACATCCATCATGAAGGCCTTCTACACTTCAGAGGGTTGAGAGTGTTCTAACTGGTAGCATCATCACCTGGTATGGGAACTCCACAGTTAGAGATTGTAGTACTCTGCAGAGAGTAGTGCGCTCAGCTGAACGTACTATAAGAACTCAACTCCCTGCTCTACAAGATATCTATTCCAGAAGAGTACTCCTAAGAGCCCAAAAGATTCTGAAGGACTCTTCTCATCCTAACAATGGATTATTCCTACCGCTGAAATCAAGAAGACAGCCTTATGTAGTCACAAAGCCAGAACTGAGAGACTCAGGAGAAGTTTTATCCCCAGGCCATCCGAACTCTGAACTCACACTATACTGACTTTGCACACATTCCTCCTCAGCACTCTCAAACATTTCCCAACTCTGAACTCACACTATACTGACTTTGCACTCATTCACTCCTCAGCACTCATGACCCCCCCACACACACACACACACCTACAAGACTTTTAGCACTTTTACATCCCTCTCCCTATGCTACAGACCTTTTATTTATTTTCTTATTTCATCACACGTCAAAAACACACACACACACACACACATATCTGACTTTCTCCAACTTTTGCACACTTTTATTTATTATTTTTGATTTCTCCTCCATCTACCCATGTCCTTGATTGCCTAGCCTTTCTATTTTGTTAAATAAAGTTCTACAGATTACATTATTTATTTCTGATTAATTGCGTCTTTCGATGTCTTTTGCAACATATGCTTGTTAGGCTGGGCTACTGTCAATGTCCTTGTACAGGTAAATGTTCAACAATTGCTGGTGTACAGGCTATAATCAATTAGCTAAATCATTTGTCCAGCTGTTTAAACATTTTTTTGTGCTACATTCAAACACAAAATGTGCTTTGATATCTTTTTCGTTGTCGTTTGAACATCGGCAAGCAGGCATATTGCGGTTGCAATTTAAGTGAAATTTCTTCAATATCCCAACCAGAGGTGTATCAAGCTTTTTAAAAGTGTGGGGGTTGTGGGATAGGAAAATGAAACAATCTGGCCAAATTATAAATAACTCCCTACAGGGACGTTGTAAGTATTTTCTGAGAGGGGTGAAGACTATATTGGAACGTTTGAAGTCTACCCAAGGGAATATAAATAAATTGTGTTGCTAGCCAGCTTAATTAATGTCAATTTAAAGATTATGATTAGTAGTTTCTATGCTTTTTCCATTGATAGTTTCAGGAAGCCACGTTGTTGTTTAAACTATTGTTGCTTCTAGCCCACATTACCTCCAGTTTCACTTGCTGCAGGGACGCACACATTGCATGAGCGCTCATAAGCGTTCTATTTGAGTTCTACATGCTGGAAATCTTAGTTCTCAAATGTGTCTTGACGCCGCCGTTTGTAAGATCAAAAAAAGATGTTCTAAATGGAACGCGATCATATTTAAGACATTAAGATCTCCAGTAGATGTAGCACTACGAGTAACATTGACAGTGAAATGCCGCCGACGTTTGTAAGATCATGTCAAATAAGGCGTTCTAAATTGAACGCGATGTAATTAAGCTGTTCAGATCTTTTCCAAGTGTCTTGGAGACGTATGTGTGCTGACTGGGCTATGTCTATATAGTTGATGACACCAAATTAATAAGTATTTCTGATTGGGGAAACTTTTAGCCTAGTTTATTTTTATTTTCAGTCCGCGGTTCCATACCATTCAATCTTGCTGCAAATGATCAGACGTTGGAAGCACCGGGCATAACTTAATTTCGCGGCTACGTGGACCAGGTAGGTTAATTGTTGAGGAGGCCCATAGTTTGAGAAAAGCTGCAGATCATACACAGAGAAAGCATAATGCTCTGAGAACAGTAGCCAAAGGTCTTTCTGCACAAACAACAAGTGCCTTTGTGCGCGCACCCCCGCTTTCACTTTCACAGTGAATTTTGGTTTACTAAATTGTCATAATGCGGTAACAATTATCATTTCAATTCTACCTGAAATCTACTCACTGCAGACGTTATAATGCAGACCCAAGCAGCAGCACAGCCTTGAAAGACGCACACTTTGAATTTGATCAGAGCGGCTCTGGTTCTTCACTGGCTAACTTGATGTGATTGGCTGGATGACCGTTCAATCAAATCAATTCATGCCCTTTACAACTATGCTTATCCGCCCTGGCAAACTTCGTCCATTATGCATCGATCAGGAATCGAACCCTGCTCACCCTCGTCGCAGTCCTGTGCATTCTTATTAGTCTGTCAACTCCATGTGAACAAAGTGACAAATGGCTCAACTGTCTCTGACTGGTGTTAAACAAAATGAAAAGGCATTTTTTTCAGAATCTTCGCAGCGCCAGTTCCATTGATTTTAGCGGAAAATAGGGTACATCCGTCTCTGGTGTCCAGTCTCCAAGTGTCTCATGCGCTATCAAATCTATAAGTAACCGTGACAAATAGGGTATAAGATATATAAACTCACGCTATTGTATTATCATATATGTTTGGTAATGGCTCAACTGTCTCTGATTGTTCTACTGACTTGGACTGACTTGGAAACTGCGTCATGGAAGCAGTAAGTCAAGTCGCATCAAAAATATTAGTGGCAGCACGTACTCCCGTGCGGGCCAGATGCTATATACCACAGACATGTTTTGGGGGGCCACCCAAAATGAGATGGCGGGCCGTATCCGTAGTTTGGGGACCACTGGGCTACATGTTCTTAACTTCATAGCCCTTTTTTTGCCCCTTGTTTGATGTACTGTACCTGACTTGGCACCAACACATCTGTTTATTTAAGAGCAGTACTTCAGTGATGGTCTTTTATGCTCTGTGTGTTTTGCAATTTATTAATCTTTGTCTGTTCCCTCTGTTTTCAGGCAGTGTGTTATGAGGACTGCTGTCCTGAGAACACAAAATGCATTCTGGAATATTCCAAATGTGTGCCACATCCATACAGAAGATGTTCCAAGCCTGCAAGAGAGTTCACTCAACAGATAGACACACAAATGCACACAGAGATAGCATTATTATAATGTGTACCTGTATTTATGTCTGTAACTGTGTTTAGCTGATTATTGCACCTACTTAAAATAGTCTTGAATTGCACAATTAAAGCCCTCCTTACACTGACAGACAGATTTGCAAAGATTTGGAAAAGATTTTTGAAAGACTACAGTCTCAGACCCGCTCACATTTAAAGACAAGTAATAGAGTTTTAAGTCACAGACTATGATTTTGCAATGACTAGGGATCTTGCAGGGTCACAATTTACAAGACTGCAACTAGATTAAATTATTACCCATCGTGCAATAGATATCAACAGGAACTGAAATGATAGCCTACTAAACTCAAAGTCATATTTTCATGTTTCTGCAGCATTGTCTCATGCGCGACATCCCTAACCGATATAGAGTTGTTCTGTCACGTGGAAGAGCCGACTAATAATGTATAAGAAACGAAATAACAAATTATCATATTCATGGGTTTCATCAGGTCCCTTGCTACAGCTGTCGCCTACTTTGCCCCTTCCTGTTTGGTGTTGGAGAGAGGTCACTTTTGTTTTTTATATTGTTCACGTCACTATTTGCATGAGCCATGACTAGAAAGACTTGTGATAATATCAAACATGTTTGATATTGTCGTAACAGCAAAACTAGAAAAAGACTGACTCCAACAGACGATCTAGTTGACAGGAGCGCGCCACGATTCCAGTAAAACTCCCATGATTTCTGTCCGACTTCGGAAATTTAGTTGCCGACTGTGAAAACAGACCAAAATCGGACAATGTAAGGCCGCCATTAGCCATGTTTACCATTGTGTTGGTTGTAATGTGAGTAGTGTTGTGAATATTTGCCAAACTGATCATAACAATTATTTCAAATTACTTGTACTCGTATTGACAGAATCCTCACAAATAAACTGATATCAAGACTTAACAGAGATGGTGATGGTGGAAAAGGTGTCTTCAGAAGGTAATCATCATTTCTATTTGTACACCTGATTGACTTACCTTAATTTCTGAGTGCTTTGATTTTTTATCTTCATCAACAATGACAAGATATGACAATTACTGCTTTATTTTTTTAGGTGCCATCCGGCAGTCCCAGCCTGGAGCCATAGGCCACTATTGCAAGTTAGAAGTGGGATGATCTATGTTAAGCGTCAGAAAGGTGGTGTATGCATGTTCTGATTAGTTATGATATTGCACAGATATATTACTGCTCAGATATTTGGGGTCACTTTGAAATATCCTCTTTAGATTCAGCCAGATTTGCGCAGCGAGAAGTCAAACACGCCCACTGATTTGACCTTACCGGAACACGAAGAAAGGCAATTCGAGAACCAAAATAAAACTATTCAAAATCTTCAAGATATTTGGCTGATAGAAGGAGATTAACATTTGAGCACAGGGGCACCCAGGGAATATCCTGTCATATGCAGATATGGATGTCTGCCAGTGCCCCACCGCTGCGTTTGGCCCCTGAGGGCCTCAAAGAGGGCTGAAAAAATGTGTTCGATCAAACATTCAAAAGCACCATCTAAAATCAATCTGATATGAACAGGCAGGTCACACAGAGTACTGAATGGCCGCTGCCAGACAAATTATCTGCTGCGAAGAGCCCGGCAGACACCAAAAAAGGCCCCCTCAGATATGGCCTAGATCAAACATAGGAGGTACCACATGAAATCACCTTGAAATGAAAAAGCACCCACTGAACCCAAAATCACCATGCCAGACAAATTACTTGCTGCAAAGGGCCTGCCAGACTCCCCTCAAATGGGGCCCCAATATACAATAACATACAATTGACTGAGATTAAATGTTGAGAGTACCACAACAGTTTCTGAACCAATTGTACACATCCACAAACAGGGGTGTAGTGATAAAAAAAAGAGGTGGGTAAACTATAAATTCTGTAATCAGGCGGACCATGACATGGTCACAGGTAAGGCAGAACACGGTATACCGGTGTGTATCTTGATCACATCGCTATAAGCTACCATTTGATGGTACCAAGGGGATCACTAGGTGTTCCCTCATAGGCCACACAATCACTATATAATTCCTACATTAATCTAAGTTCATTGTTAACTCCAGAAGGAATAAATATGGTTAAAGTCTGTAGTTTTTAGATCACGAT
The DNA here is from genome assembly GCF_017589495.1 of Alosa alosa. Taxonomy (NCBI): domain Eukaryota; kingdom Metazoa; phylum Chordata; class Actinopteri; order Clupeiformes; family Clupeidae; genus Alosa; species Alosa alosa. The sequence goes on from NC_063191.1 coordinate 31,408,937, forward strand.
AAAGAGAACAAAAATGTCAGGATGTATGTCAGAATGACGCTTCAGAAATCAGTGTTTACAAATATTTACAAAATTCATTCATTATCCAAACTCGTTTACATGACATGCTGTGTGGCTAATCTTTGATGCTTCCTGCTGACTGCCGCAAGCCAATTGGTCACTGACACCATAATGCAGCGCAATATGGATAAACTGTATTGCGCAGGCCAGGTTCAACAATAAGAAACTAACAATATAAAACTAAAGACAATTGTAAAACGACATAAGCTTAATTTAGAATTGTTTAGGAATGGTATGCTACTTAAAGGTGGAAAAACACAATTTAGAGGTAGATAAAAGATAAAAACAATTGGACACCTCTACTCATTTATGTGTCTCTCTTTTGGCAGAACAAAATTGCTAACTGATTTTTATAACTCTGAAGTGTGTCAGTTGAGATCACAAGGCCCCAAGGGTCATAGCTTTTATCGACAAGAAATGGGCTTGCCTGTAATCTCTGAAAAGTAAATAAAAATAATTATAAAAAAAAGAAAAGAAATGGGCTTGCCTTGTCAGTTTTTGGTTGACTACAGTGAACTTCAATGAAACCACTAAATAACAGCATATGCTAACTGATGCCATTTGTTTTATGCCTCTGGGAATGACATCTTTAATGATTTTTCGCTTCAGATTACTGAAATTTATTGTCACATAGCCTACTTGATAAAGATGTTACATCAATACTAGTGATGACCTTCTTCGACTCATTGCCAGCTCAACTTCACAGAGTAAGATAAATCAAACTAATGCATAGAAAAATGCAAAATAGTAATTCAAGTCTGAAACGCTGAAGGAAAGATGTAAGAAGATACAAACCAATAAAAGTAGGGATGTTGTGTAAAATCTGTAAATAAAAAATGAATCTGTAGTTTATAAAACAGTACCATGTTTCTTTAAGTAGAAGCACTCAACACTCCTCAACCACAGACTTAAAAGCCCCCTTCATTTATTTTTAAGAAGGACATTAGAGTAACCTGTTTGTACCTGTTAGTTATCAAGAAATGCAACAAACAAACACACACACACACACACACACACACACACACACACACACACACACACCACCTCTCTTTCTCACACACACACACACACCTCAACCAAAGTGTGATTCTTTGTGCGTTTGACGGGTGTGTGTGAAGGGCTGCAGTTTGTAAGTGGGTCTGGCCAAAAACCTCAGTCAGAGGGAGGGTACAAAGAAATGGAAATGGGGAAAAAAATCAAGCAAACCACAAACACTACACTCTTAAAACAAATGTGTTGTCCCTATCTGGACATAGAGATGTGTTAAGAAACAACGCAAGTTGTGTTGTTTTCAACATATTCGTTATAAGAGTGTAGGGGAGACCCGGGACAGTTGAAACACTTTTTAATTAAACGTAATTTACAAAGCCATCGTACCACAAAAAAAGCTAATATTTGGTCACTAACAACCTACATCTGTCCTCGGTCAAATACAAATGCATTTTCAGTAGGGCTGTCAATCGATTAAAATTTTTTATCTAATTAATTACATACTCTGTGATTAATTAATCTAAATTAATCGCATATATATTTTTTGCTGTGAAAGTATTTTAAATATTTAAATTTAAATGAATCATTGAATAATCAGCATTAGTGACATTAAAGTTCAAAGACTCTTTTATTATTATTTTCACTGTTCAAATAATTGCCATAATAATCTATGATATGACCTAATATGCTGAGGAAATAAATTCAAAAGTGCTTCGGGAAGAAGTTTTTTTTTACATACAAGGCATTTCAGGCCACAGATATAACCTAGGGGACACAATGAAAATAAATTAACACTCCCCTCAATGTCAACCAGGGGCGTCATGCAAGGCGGGGGGGGCACAATCAGGCAATTTTTTTCGGGGGGGTTCCTGTTAGAGGGGGGCCGGTGATTTCTCCCCCAGCAGATTTTGAAATTCTGGCTGCTAAACATACCATTTCAATGCAGTTTGGGAGGGACAGAAATACCTTAACAGAGCAGCAACCATCCTCTATCTGAGGACTAAGCTAAAGTATCTATTTTGTAAGTTAATGTAAAACACATAGGTTGGTGAAAGAACTGTAAGCTCAAATTCAGCTCATTAAAGCATGTTTAGACACACACATTTACACTTAGGCCTACTACACATGATTTTAAAAACAGTATCATTGCAGTTGTTATGATTTGATTGATATGTGACCTAAGAACAATCTTACAGACGCGGCTCGTTCACTTGGGCAGGAGGGGCAGAGCCCTACTAAAGATTCATCCACTAGAAAAGTAGATCCACAAAATATTTTTTTTAAATAAAATGTTGTTTGTTTATTATTGTAATCAGTGGCAAAGTACTGAATCATGTTACATTTTTGTATGATTTGGAAAGAAATTTCGCAAAGATCTCAAAGATCTCGTTGATCATATCCGTAGTTGTTGTAGGCCTACAGTAACGTTACATTTCATTTCTGGTAGGGCAGTGACGTCACTGCCCTGAAGAAATTGAACAGCGCCTGCTGTTTGTCTATGTAAATCCAATAATGGAACTGCAGCTAGAGCGCGGTTAGTAGAAGGTCGGGTGGGCAGACCATGCCACTGCCCACCCTATACGACGTCAGAACTTACTGCCTACTGTAGGTAGTAGCCTATGTATTACTACTGTATTAGTCCGCACGAAGTTTGTGAGGTCAGGCAGACAGTTGAAAAATGGCGAGTGAACAGCGTGTGTGCAATAGTGTGGAGTTTCTCTTAAAGAACTTATTCGAAAGACTTGAGTTTGTAGTTAACTTAGCTATCAAAGACCTAGGACCTGATCAGCCCGACATTAACATCGTATACCAACAAACAAAGGACAAGAGTCGGTCATTTAATCGGACATAGGCCATATGTCTGATAAGAAGCTCTGGTTGTCCTGAACGCAATAAAATGTTCTGTTTTCCATGCCTGCTTTTCCGATCTTCTGGGGGACAAGGGGATGTTTGGAGTAGGCTAGTGTAGGTGTGTGTGACATGAAACATTTTTCAGAGAAGGCAAAAACATGAGGCTAGCATCTGAGTTGTGCAAATTAGCCATGCTGGGAAAGCTAATATTGCAGCACAACTTCGATGAGGGCTACACTGTAAGTCTTGAAATGGTGTATGCGAGTTTGTTCACCTGAGAGTGACACAGATAAAGTAAGGCTGATTGCACAGACATTTGATGGGGCTAGTGTCATGAGAGGAGCATCTGGTGGAGTGCGTAAGAAAGTGCAAGACGTGTAGCCTACCCTAATTGCTATGCACATCAATCGTCAGCAGCATCCTCAGTGCGTGTCTTCTCGGATTTTTATAGTTTCTCCGCTTTTTTCACAAGATCTCCGAAAAGATTTAAAAGCTTATTTTGGAGTGTTTCTAAATAATTGAAACATCTGGAGATTTTAATACAATCTCAGTTAGAGAGGCTAAAGGGTTTTCTCGAATGCTCTTAGATCCTGAGTTTTTATTCCTTAGACCTGTTCTAAGATCATGCCCCGTGTAGATGAGCTCTATGCACAGCTGCAGAAAAGAGCAATCGATGCAGTGGAGGCACACAGGGTTACAGACAAGTTTGTGGCCAACATGAGAACGACAGGCCTACGTGATGTCCCGTGCCTTTGTGCAAAACATACTGGTGTCCAGGATAAGCGCACGACCGCTTGTAACTTTGCGCAAATTGCCTATGAAGTGTGTGACAATCATAGTTACCGCCACCGACAGATTTTCATTCACTGGCCATTTGTCTGCCGCCATCCTATTTGATAGTTCAAGCTTCCTCAAATTTTCCAAATCATTCCCCAAGGAGCTCTTGAAAAAAACTGCCCTTTTACGTGTATGTGTCACTTAATATTAATTTCTATACAAACCACGGTGGACACGCAAGCACTCATTCATAAACACAGAATATTTACCCTTTTAATGAATAGCCTACTTTTAATTTACTCTTTAAAGTTGAGCTGGCTCTTGAACACAATAATTTCGTTACTTATAATTTCTTTTATGAGTAGGCTAGGCCTACATGACAATAAACAACTTAAACTTGACTATGAGAGCTGAGTGGTGTAAGGCGGCGTGAAGCCTACACTTGGAGCTCTAGTGGAATTTTGATTTAAAGATCAATTCTCGGTTATTTGTTTCCCTCGTGAGTTTTTCCCCCAAAGTAGTTCTCCACTGATCTGAGCTAATGAGCTGATTACCGGTACCTACATTGTAGCTTTTATTTGTCTGGAATCTCAACATTTTAAACTTCACTTCTTATGAATAAAATAACATTAAGTAGGCTAACATAGGTTAATAATGCATGAACAAAACGGTATTTTGACCGCAAGTGGTAACATTATGGAATTCCATTCCCCAGATTTCGCTCATAGCCTAGCCATAGAAAGAAAGAGTCGTAAAAATGAACAAAATCTCCGTGGACCGCCCTTTTGCGTCCAGCTGCCGGTGACCTGGAACTATGCCAATTTTTTTTTCTAAACTTGATCAACAGGCTCTGCCCCGCCTATTTGTCAACCCAGGAGCCGCTAACTGCAATCTTACATTAAAAAAGTTGCTGAGGTCTGACTTTGTGGTGCTTAGAAATTAAATTATTTTAATCTTAATTCATGTGATGAAGGACTTTGAAAGAAGTTAGACAGGTTTCAGTGCTGATGGTTAACCCTAAAAATTTGAATATTTTACTAGTATTTTTCATGACCCTTTATGGCAAGCAATAGGCTACCTCATTTGTAAGTTGCTATCTGCAAATCATGAGCAAGTGACCTGATAATATGAGCACGAGAGAGACTAGTATACTTCCTTGCCCTCTACATCACGATCATAGCGATCCTAGGCTATAAAAACAACTTTAAGCCTCCTTTTGAACAGGTAGGCTATCCCTTTTCATTACATGGATTAGCAGCCAGATACGTGAAGAGAACAAGTGGAGAAACATCCAACGCAATGCCTTGGTAGGCCTAATGGTATTAGGTTGGATTTTGTAGTCACCAAATCTAACACCCTCGTTTATGAAACTGGAAACAATTGAACCAAGAGACTTTGGCAAATATTTGTAATAGCCTAGGCTACGTCATACTGATAGGCTAACGTTAACGTAATGCTCTGAATTCGCGGCCAACATCAAATCCATAGTTCTAACTATTTGATCATCAAGTCAAAATTTCCTGGTCAACTACAAATAATTCCACTACTTTTTATTGCTTAGCTAGACTACTTACCACTTCAACACCATTGACTGTATCTGTTTAAACTGTAACTGTAACAGTTCAACTGCTCAAACTGTAGCCTAAAGTTAACTGTAACAGTTCAACACAAGCAAAACATTGCGAGCTCAATGCACGTGTGAGTTACGGGAACATACACAGACACCAATTTTAGGAAAAGGGCTGTTGACTGGTCTTCAGCTATTTTGCTACGGTTTATTACACATCTAGAAGAATACATTTGAGTCGTTATAGGCTCTGGCTTATTATGGAGCATAATAGGAACAAAGTTATGATCCAAAAAATTATCAGGGACGAAAAATCCGAGGGGCACGTGCCCCCTTAACTTCAATGGGCATGACGCCACTGATGTCAACACTTATTTCTTTGCATTGATGTGCGACTATAGAGTTGATGAACTCCGGTGATATGCAAATTCCTTGCTGCAGACATTGCAGAGGACTTTATTTTCAACACTTTATTTTTTATCAGGCCATTTTTAGACTAGAACGGCTCGGGGTCAAAGGTCATACGGAATAGATTAATCTGCACTTTTTTTTTTTTTTTTCTCAAATTAATGAATCGAAATTAATCAGTTATTTTGACAGCCCTAATTTTCAGCTTTGAACCAAACCGTTCAGGAATTATTACAGCAAAAGTGGGACGTGTGTAATGTTTCATTCGTCCCTCCTGGTCGGGACAGTTGAAACACCATAAGGGGAGGAATGAAACATACAGTTTAAGCCATATAAACTTTCCACAACTTCAACATTTTACTACATATCATGAATGGTACTCCCAAAAGGTGTTATTTTAGATAGATTGTTGCAGGGCTATACGTCTTCGTGCATGGGCCTACTGGCCTACTGGTTAGCGCTTCGGACTTGTAACCGGAGGGTTGCCGGTTCAAACCCCGACCAGTAGGCACGGCTGAAGTGCCCTTGAGCAACCCCTCACTGCTCCCCGAGCGCCTGCTGTTGTTGCAGGCAGCTCACTGCGCCGGGATTAGCATGTGCTTCACCTCACTGTGTGTTCACTGTGTGCTGAGTGTGTTTCATTAATTCACGGATTGGGATAAATGCAGAGACAAAATGTCCCTCACGGGATCAAAAGAGTATATATATATATATATATATATATATATATATATATATATATATATCTGTTAACAACTAATTGCCATCATCGTGAAGCATGTATTAAGTGTTTTTTGAAATATCATGCCCTGTGGATGATTCTGCCATTTTTATAGCTAGAACAGTAAACTTTCCCATTTATATCATGTTTCTATTGTTGAAAATGTCGTTTCACTAGGTTTTTACGTGGGTTAGGCCACTGCACATCCAAATAAGTACCCTTAACAACCCACAGGCCATCAGTCTCCATAGGATGACATAAGAAAACTCGACCCCCTACCTGGTGGGCCCAAATATATTTTCATCTTCCTAAAAATGTCTCACCTCCATAAATGATTGTTTAAACACAGATATTTGTGCATTTACTTAAAATACATGGAGTTATAGCCTGACATATGTCATTAAAGCTTGTTTTGCTTTCCATGTAAACAAGCATGCGATATAAAAATCTGGGATTGTGGAGAACACTAAATGGTCTACTGAATAAGCATTAAGTCGAACTTTTAAATGAAAAACACTCATTAATAATTGAAAAAATTCAACTGCTAATGAAGTTTACTTTTGAGCATCAAAACTTGTTTATCGCCTGTAACTCTGTGATAAAAGGACATAGCAGGAAGATATTTGGCTGATAGAAGGAATTAACATGCTTTATGTTTTGACCAAAGGACGTCTGTCTATCATCATTACACTCGGAGAAAACTGGAATGTTTCATTCGTCCCATGTTTCAATCGTCCTGGCTCTTCCCTACATGATAAGCATAAGCAAGCTTATTGTTCTTAGCAGACGCTTTTGTCCAAAGCGACTTACAGTAGCGTCAATAAACATTACACTTTAACATGAAGCCTTATCAAAAATACAAATATAAAAGACTAAATAATAAAAAAAATCTGAACACAGAATAATGGCAATAACCTTAAACATATACAAACCACAACACACTACCATGCTATTACTGCGCTTGACTGGCCAGACAATTAGTCTGACCTAAGAGGAAAATGAGAGACACCAGACCCAACAATGCAGATGACTTTAAGGCCACTATCAAAGCAACCTGGGCTTCCATAACACCTCAACAGTGCCACGAGCTGATTGCCTCCATAGTATGCCACACTGATGCAGTAATTTGTGCAAAAGCAGCCCGACCAAGTATTGACTGTATAAATTAACTATTTTAGATTAGTCAAATTAGTCAGATTAGTTCATTTCTTTTCAAAGGTCGACATTTCTGGATTATAACCTCTTTAGTCTAACATTTTGAGATACTGATTTTTGGTTTTCATGAGCTGTAAGCTGTAACCATCAAGGTTATAAAAAATAGCTTTAAATATTGCACTTTATATCTAATGAATCTAGAATATATGAAAGGTTCACTTTTTTAAATAAATTAGGGAGAAAATCAAATTTTTTTAGACCCACCTGTATGGCAATAGCTAGAACTTACTTACTATATTATACTTTAACACAGTAACTATACTATATAATTATACTTATATACAGTAACACGTACCCTCCAGAATTATTGGCACCTCTGCTAAAGTTGACTAAAAACCGGTATAAAAATAATGTTTTGGTGATTTATTGCAATCTCACAATGAAAACAATTAGGAAAAATCCAACCTTGAAGCGAAGTAAAAAGGAAAATCTCATAAATAAATAAATATTTTTAAGAAAAACAAGTTGCTCACAATTATTGGCACTCCTGCTTGTAATACCTTCTTAAGCCTCCCTTTGTCAATAAAACAGCTTGTAATATTCTCCTAAGAAACCCCATAAAGTTGGAGAATACAAAGCAAGGGATTTACATGGTCTTGTGTGCAAGCACACACACACACAATTTGAACTGGCAATATGTCACTTGTGATTGTGGCATTGGTATAGGATACCTATGGTTGAACCACAGCTGTGGGTATATCCTTTACAAACCCCACCCTTACTCATGCCATATTGCTGAAATGGGGGCTTTGAGTCCTGCCTTTTGATCCCAAACGTGGCTTCCCAGATAATGTATTTCCACACTATCTACTGAAATCATATCAAGGGCTGATAAAAAAAAAAGACAACATAGGGGTTGAAACAAAAACTATTTTACATGCCTTGATTTTGGGAGCCATTTATAAAATATACGAGGTTTGAAGGAAATCTGAGACTGCAGCAGTAACAACTTTATCTAATTTTGACATGGAATTGACCAAATATACAATTTTCTGTAATTGTGGTGAAAAGGGGCAAATTAAAATGTCCAACATTCCATTGATAAAAGCTATGAAAGGGGGAAAATATCCAAGGTAGAGGCTGACCGATTAATCGGCCAATATTTGCCATTTTTATTTGTTTGTTTATTTCATTTGAATATTAGGCTGATACATTATGCAATATTTCTGTTCATAGAGAAAGAAAATGTGACCGTCACTACTTTGGATAGGCTATTAATAGTGAGCCTTTAGCTGATAATAGTAAGGGAGAGCTGATAATAGTAAGGTACCCTTACAAAAATTAAATGTTTGTGGCAAATTTGCAGCAGGTGAATTTGCGGCAACTGAAATTTCTGTAAGGGTAGGGATGAGTAGCCTGCCGGTACCATCATCCACGGGGTTAAATTATTATAGACCATATTGATAAGCTCCGACGTTATCAATTCTGTTTTTGTTGTCATAGTCTGGTCAGTTTGGGTTGCAAAAATGGGGTCAAGGCTGCAAATCATGATTAACATTTGAGCCAATGTTTTTCTGTTCATTTAGGGCCCAAAAAAAAAAAATGCAAGGAAAAAAATTAGGCAAAAAATTAGGTGGGGGAAGGCCCTGAAACAGCCACGCCAACTTTTTAGACCTGAAATCCAGAAGGTCGCAGAGAGTTGGTTTTTGGCTTAAAAGATGCAGAAGATGTGAAAAAACTTTTTATCACTGAATCAATCAGTGCCCAAGCCACCTTTTTCTGTAAATCTACTCATGAAAGCCATGCAGTTTGTTGAAAAGCTCTAAATCTACAACCTTCTAAGAAACAATGTAAACCAAGTGAAAGTCCAAAAATGATAGGTTTTTGTAAGGTGACAGCAGTTATCCCACGTGATGAAGAACATGGAGCGACTGGTTTTGGGGATACTCAGATCCCAGGTACGCCATGCACTAGACCCGCTACAGTTTGCATACCAGGAGAAAGTGGACGTGGACGATGCCATCACATATCTCCTACACAGGATGCATTCCCACTTGGACAAGGGGAAAGGTGCTGTGAGAATCATGTTCTTTGACTTTTCCAGTGATTTTAACACCATCCAACCCCTGAGACTGGATGACAAGCTCCTGCAGATGGGTGTGGATGCTCTGCCTCTGAACTATTTTTTCAGACACCCCACAGCCGCGTATAAACTTCCGCTCAATATTTGAACCTGAAGCATAGACGGTGGCACAGTAATATCAACGTGCAATGAGTCTTCCAACAGAAATCAATGGGATTTTACAAAATGCCAAATAAAACACGACACACCACTCGGTGAGTTGCACAGTTTTGAAAACGAACGTTAAGAGTTGTTTTAGGACATGTTTGAGCATGCCTGTTGGCAGCCACTCTGAGTAGTCAAAGGCGATTCAAAACGAGTCAGAAACAGTCTGATAAACAATACAATACAGCTGTTTCGAACGGAAAGTCAACAGTAGAGGTCAACTACATTTCTTCTATCCCAGATTCATCTGATCCATCCAAGTAAGTTCGGTAACTCAGAATAAATTCCATAGATTTAGGTGGTTCTCAAAGCTAAAATATAGATTTTTGCGACAGTTCAGCGACAGTTTGTTGTTATTAATTTTTTGCATCAATATTTAAATATAAATGTTGGTGTTATAAAAGGAGCCGAGATACAGAATTCTGGGTCTAAAAAGTGGGCGTGGCCGTTTCAGGGACTTCCCCCACCTAATTTTTTGGGCTCCTTGCATTTTTTTGTTTATTAGGCCCTATATGAACAGAAAAACATTGGCTCAACTGTTAATCATTTTTTGCAGCCATTTGCCCTAAACTGACGAGACTATCCGGAGAAGTCTGTGTGCAGGGTGGAACTGTTGTTGCACACACACACACACACACACACACACACACTGCAGCTGCAGACACAGAGCTGATAAGTATAAGTATTTATACTCTTTTGATCCCGTGAGGGAAATTTGGTCTCTGCATTTATCCCAATCCGTGAATTAGTGAAACACACTCAGTGAACACACAGTGAGGTGAAGCACACACTAATCCCGGCGCAGTGAGCTGCCTGCAACAACAGCGGCGCTCGAGGAGCAGTGAGGGTGCCTTACTCAAGGGCACTTTAGCCGTGCCTACTGGTCGGGGTTCGAACCGGCAACAAGTCCGAATCGCTAACCAGTAGGCCACGGCTGCCCCCTCCATTCTGATCAGAATGATGGCAGAAAAAAACTGTGTTCAAAAGCATGGTTAACCTACACTTTCCTAGAGTTGATGCTGACAATTCCCCTTCTAATTTTAGAGCGGAAACTCGAACAATTTGTCTAAATGTCCAGCAACAAAGTGCACATAACTTAGTGCAGTTTCCTTTCCTCTAGCCTCGTTGACACCATATGGGTCTTCCCAGGCCACCTTGTCCTGTCTGTTCTACAACGTCATCGCTAGTGGCTTGTTTCCTTGCGTGTAATATGACCTTTTCTCTATTTTTGTGATCACTTGATCATGTCCATTAGGCTTGTAACAGTATCTAGCCTACCAACAAACATTATATTAAAAACACATTTCAGAACAGTTTTGGGAAGGTAGTTAAAACTATAAAGCATTTCCGGAGGAACTGCGAAAGTGTGCTTGCTCTGGTGTGGTCACTAACGTGAGCACACAGTGGAATATGCTACGTTGAACCTGGCATGATCAAAGAATTCTAACAGTGCCTCATTTTTCAAAATCGGGCGTACAGGTCAAAGGTTATGTGCATTAACATACATCCGAAATGGCAAAAAACATTTTTCCTAGATGCAGCGACCCCTAGGTCAAAGGGCACCAAATTATGTGTGTGGCCTCACAATGGAGTCCCGAGTCCCTGTACCAAGTTTTGTTTTGCTAAATGAAAGACGCCAAATGTATTGTGCGTCCTCGGGATATGGCTTGTGTCTATATACCAAGTTTGGTTTCAATATGTGAAAGCGTTCCTGAGATATGACCATACTTCCTGTTTGTTTTGATAGCCTATTGATGCAACCCAGAATAAAGGAATGTCCACCACATCCAGTGTTTTTTTGTGAATATATTTTACTTAAGTCATTAAATGTAGCAGGATGCTCATAAACACGTCTCTTATAGCCACAATAGGAGCAATTTTAGCAACACCGTATTTTGGGTGGCCCACGATGACCCAGTCGTTTCCCTGCCTGGCCCACTTGGTAATGAAGTTGAATAGCCCAGCTCTAGGAGTAGGTAATAATTGGAGAGAAATTGTTATAACCTCTAAATTTGAGGTTGCAGTTAACGCTAGTCAGATGCATTTTGTCTACACAAGCTGACATTTACACAACATTTCCAAGTGATTTTAATCCATTTCAAGGACATGGTTTTAACTTTTTATGTGTAGGCCTACATGAGGATGTATATTATTTGCATGACATTAAATGTAGCCTACTGGAAAGATTTTTAATTGTGAACTATGTCATAGAAAAAAAATCAGGTTTTGAGGTTTTGACCATTCACAAACACAATAAATCTCAATCTCATAAGCAAGGTAAGACAGGATACAGAGCTTACACTCTCGCTGTTAAATGGGTGTAGCATTAGGAATTATGTATGATGGGTGTCGACAGTAAATTAGACATTTTAAGAGGGCAGCATTATTGTTCACGAGTTATAGAAGTGCTCTATCATGCCGTTTTAATCTTTCTAAGCAAATTTTGTGACAATAACTGGCATACATTGCTTGATAACATGATGACAAACTTTATAATACATGTAAATAATTAATCACTGGTTTTAAATGCATTTTCAGAGACCACTAGCTGTCTTATAGTTGGCTAGTAACTTAAACTTTAAACTCCATAGCTAGCCTATAGTAGGCAAACAACATCTACAGTGTCCAAACATGTAGCCTTAGCAAGATATTTTGATTAGGAAAAGAGCCTACATTTTCAGACACCACATTCCTCCTAAAAGTAGGCTAGTAAAGTTAGCCCTTTCATTTGCTTTGTTTATTATTGCTAATATATAAAGAATATTTATCCTTTAAACCTTTTCAACTCCACACAGTAATAATAGTAATAGGCATAACAGTGGCATTAACTATACCAAATACCATAAGTAGTTTTTTCCTACCAGTTTGCTGTTTTTTTGCTGCTCTTAACTCTCTTACCAATTCCAGTTACAGTTCCTGCTCGTTCTATCTTCTAACTTCAGGGGCAAATTTTCGATGCTCTGGAGTAAACAACCTTTTTAATCGATAGTTTTTCTCTTCAGTGAGCGATTACCAGCTCATTCTTGTAACAGAGATGGCTGTTTATTGTCCCTAGGTTTACAGAAACACCTATTCATATTCATGAGTATGGAGATGCAGTTAAACTCTGGCGACAACTGCTTGTCTATTACATGGCCCAGAATGCCTTGCATGTCTTTACAACAAAACAACACAATAATACATAATTTCCCATTAATATATCAATTTACATACTTGTAACATTTTTACCCTGCTGAAAAAAAAAGCCTGACCAGCTAAAGATGGTTTGCTGGTTGACCAGCTTGTTAACCAGCTTGTTTGATCACCCTATGATGGTTGACCTGCTAGACCAGCAAAACTCTTGTGAGAACATACTTTCAGCTGGTTTTCCCAGCTTATTATGGTAATTCAGCTGGTTTTGCTTGTCGTCCCACCTCAAGCTGGTCATTTTAGCTGGTTTATAGTGCTGGTCTAACTGGCCATGCCAGCTTATGTTGGTCATTCTAGCAAACCAGCATGACCAGCTTGACAGGCTGGTCACCAGCATGACCATCTTGCACCAGCTGTATCCCACAGGACAGGCTGGTCACACCAGCATGACCAGCTTCCTCAGATGGTCACGCCAGCATATCCAGCTGGTGGCCCAACCAGCTACACCAGCAAAGACCAGCAAGACAAGGTAGTCGAGGAGCATGCTAGTAGACTGCCAATTATCCTGTTGAAGATGAAACTTTGGGATGTTCTAGACCCAAATTCGACCACTATAAAAATAGCTGAATAAAGGTTGAACTGGAGTCGATACATCATCATCTCATGCCACATTCTCAACTTTGATTTGCTGCAAAACAGTATTTGCACATTTTCGCTGTTTCAACGTTAGACATCGACAGCAATTTGACATGATTATATTGAACAGTTGATAGTGATTCAATGTTGATGCTATCTGGGTTAATTGTTTTATAAAACAAAAAAAAAAAAACACCTTGCCTTTCATTATTGTCTTGTGCATAGACACTGAGATGGTCTCTGGAGGTATGTTTCCAGACCCCTAGAGGACGCTCCAAGACTGCCGCACTAAGGCAGAAGGTCGTAACTTCGATTTTGGCGAAAATTAGTTTTTGTCATTATTAGGACAATACTGCCCTACAAAGCCAAAAGGCAGTAACTGACCAGAGTGTCAAACTGAGAAAAATAACTTTAAAGTTTTTGTTTTGTCTACACACATGTATTATAGGTAGAGCAATGGAAATCTGGTGACTTGTTGCCCTGATGAAGAAATGTGTGTATATAAAAAAATATTTTGCTCAAAGTTGACCTTTGACCCTTATTTGTCAGATACTGTACTCGGCCTTTGAATTATGTACTAAAAATAAGGAGTCGTGCAAAGGCAAAAGCCAGTAACTGACATATAATCAATATTTGCTTACCACCATATAGAAGATCACCTTCAATAAAGTCTAAATCATGGCATTTGTTTTAGATGACACACATTACTTAGACATTTATTTGTTGTTATCCAGTGCTGGGAGTGCATTCAGTTGGAGACAATGCGTAGACTAAATAACTTCAATTTTGTGTGCAGCAAAACCAACAGGGTGACTGCAGATAGGTGACACAAGAGTGTACCGTATGAATAAATACAACAACTATCTCTGATAATTAAAAACAATAATTTATTTGAAAGAGAACGCAAAGATATCAAATTAATGCATGGATTAAAATTCATGTATGGAGATAAAAACAAGTGAATTGAGGTTTCTTATGACGGTGGGCATAACATAAGCAATGTAATTTCCATTGTTTTGGATGCAATAAACTTGACTTGAATTATGCTGTCACTCCTCCACAAGAAGTGAGAGCCAGAAAGCCCTTCTATTGGGGGGCATAAGAGGACAAATTTTTTTTACAGTCTTCTTTCTTTGTCTCCTCAATGCCCCAGTTACTGCCTTTTGCCTTTGCACGACTCCTTATTTTTAGTACATAATACATAGGCAGAGTACAGTATCTGACAAATAAGGGTTAAAGGTCAATTTTGAGTACAAGATTTTTTATATACACACATTTCTTCATCGGGGCAACAAGTCACCAGATTTTCATCGCTCTACCTATAATATATTTGTGTAGACAAAACAAAAAACTTTGAAGTCATTTTTCTCAGTTTGACACTCTGGTCAGTTACTGCCTTTTGCCTTTGTGCGGCAGTATGGTTTTGGGAGTTACTGTGAACACAACCCTCTATTTTTTAAAAAAAACAGTCAAATTGAGTATAGATATTTATCCACATGATAAAGGAAGTCTTTAATATCCCAAAAATGACAATAACTCATTTTTGACCAAAAATGCAGTTACTGCCTTTTGCCTTTGTAGGGCAGAATAAACATACGTTTTATCATGTAGACAAACCTCAAGTTTCAATTCGGTTGTTTTTTGGGAGAAATAAGATTATATTTTTGCCGTAACTTCAAAAAGCCTAGGGGAAACTGTGGCAGAAGCCCGTAACATCAGATACGGCTTTATGCCTTCCTTTCACGCTGCTAACACTCAATTGAAGTTACGGTGCGAAGTTATGGCAAGCTGCCTTCTGACCGATCATCAACGTGAAGTTTGCTTTATGAGGGTGACACTGCCATTATAGATAAAAATGTATTTAACATCATTTGCAATAAATGAAAGGACACATGAGTATATCTTTCTTAAACAGTTCAATTAATTACTGATACTTATTAAAATATAACTTATGTAAAGGAAATCTATTAATTTTAAGATAAATTACGGTCACCCCAAATGACTTTTTTAAGGTCGTTGCCCTATTCATTTGAGTTTAAAAGCACTAAAATATCTTTGTTTGAAGTTTTCACACACATGCATGTGTAGACTACACTCCAAATGTTTAGAAAATAGCCAAATATATTATTATTTCAAGTATTTTAAAAATGGGCCTCTCAAAGGCCTTATACGTCATTGACCCAATTACATATTTATTTTACTCATATAATCCATAAAACTGATTTAAAATGTGTAGATATAGTATCCACTTATTCATGTTATACCAATGAATTATATTTCAACCAAAATGGACAAACATTATTTTTTTTTCATTTACTACAGAATTGAATATGGTTGGTTACCCCACATGACAAGTGGTCGCCCCACATGATGAAAAACAGCAAGCAATTAAGACTATTCAATGATTTTGATAGTTAAAACACATTTAATGAAATTTTATGAAGAATCAGCATATCCATTTCATTTGACACATTTCATAACATTAACAGTTTCCTCACTATTAGTCAGGATTAGGGGTGGGCGATACGGACAAAAAATAATATCTCGATATTTTTTGTGATTTTGACGATAACGATAATTAGTCTATCCTTTAAAAAAAATTGTAGAAGTCTGAATTACTTTACAGCTCATTATTTATGAATAGCATCAATACAATAATAACCAATAACCTATCCTGTGACTTTTTAACCAAATCAACCAATGCATTGTCACTCTATGACACATTTCCAATTTTGCCCACTTGTGTGGCAATGGCATGGTCTAGCCAGCTACATTAAAGAAGATGACTAGGCCTAACAGTTTCCCAACAGAAAGTCTGAAGCTGAAGTTCCTTTCAAAAACCTTTACTTAGGATTCACTGTAAAACTAAGCAGACCAACAGAGTACATCTAAGTTATTTCTTTCGATGTTTTGTTTTAAGAGAAATCATGTAGGCTAGCATTCCAAGTTACAGAATAGAAACTAATGCATTAGCTTATGGCTAATGTATATGAGAAATCCCATAGAGATGCTAACGGTTAGCATAATCGATACACGTAGATATTTAGAGCGAACTTCAGTCCATTTACAAAAGGGTTACATGAGAAGAGTTCTTTTTTTACAACTGACTATTAAAATACTCAAAGGTAAATGTTTTCTTTTTTTTACCATGTCGGAAAAAATGTGACTGTCTCATTAATGCTACGTGAACAGAAGTAGCTGCACAAAATCCCAAGTAGGTTACGTCTGGATCTCGCTACACAAAATAAACATTAGGCCTGCGTGTGACAACGTGGACCCACTAGCGATCATGTGACACTTGCTCTGCTGCAACGGGGCTTCTCTTGCATACACCTCCTGGATTTAGTGAATGTATGGGGTTTCAATGCGTGATTTTGAGTGTTTCTTTCCCCATAAGTAATTTAAATACTCGATAATGTAAATTTGCACATCGTTAAAACAACAATCACGATATTATCGCAGACGATATATATCGCCCACCCCTAGTCAGGATATTAGGCAAGATAGTCAGCTCTTGCTACAGGATCTGCATTGATCCGCTGCCTGTAGTGAGCAGTCTTTTCTTTGCTTGTTAGTGGGGCCATCTAGAAAAAAAGTATATTTAAACATACACAGAGTTAGAAAAGGAATTAGAAAAAGTAGAATGAATGCTTAATATTCACACATTTCTCTGATAAAAACATAATAATCAAAAAGAAGTAAGCTTAGTCCTCTCTGAAGTAGGATGGAAATTATTGAAATTTAGAAAATATATGTGGTGAAATGTTGAAAGTTATTTAAAACAACTAAATGCATATAATGAATGAAAACATTTGCATACAGAAACTACAAATACATGATATGTGTTTTCTATCATTTAAGCAATCAGTGGCGGTCGCCCCACATGATGCTCGGTCGCCCCAGATGATGTTTTCAAGTTTAATCAAGTATAACAGGCTAATGCTTAGCTATAGAACCCAAGCTAGCTTCTTCTCACCACATATCACTGACAAATTTACATTAAAAATAAAGATTTGCGTATAAAACGTATTATTTACAGTTTTAGGTTGGTCGCCCCACATGATATCAAAATGTGACGTATACACTGCAGCAGTTTTAAAGAGGATTTGTTTGTAAAAATGAGAGTGACTACTCACCTGCTAGTTGTCTCTGTGGGACCCTTACCATGAGGCTGGCTGATGCAACATCCTCTTTGAGATGATTGTCAAAATAAAAGTCCCTTAATTGTATTTTCTTGATGGTCGCCCCAGATGATATTTCAGACAATGAACATCTTCGGACAAGATTTGTTTGTTTATTATGATTGAAATGTGTGTACAAATGTTTCATAACTTTGTCAATCAATGGAAAACAAGTTTAAAATTATGCCAAATAGGGTAAGGATTATATTTAAATTATTTTAGTTTGATTTAAAACCAGTTGTCCAAACAGAAGTCAAGGCCGGACGGTCGCCCCACATGATGTTTTCACACTTCAGATGGCAGAAAATGACCAATAGCCAATTATTTTTAAAGAAATAAGAGTGGGCATATGTATAAGGGAGATGGTAGACATACATGTTATAATTTTATTCATTTTAATGTTTATTAATTGGTAAAAAGTTCAGTCGGACAGAAAAAGCAAGCGTCACGTCTTTGACCCATTGCCAGCTGGCGTTATGTCTAGGCTATGCATTATTCAATTAAATCACCTCAGACACAGTAACTTCAATAAAGTGTATACAGTAGCCTACATGTTTTGCAGTGCTTGCTTTTTGTTAGATTGATGGCTTTGAAACGTAGCCTCGCCTAAATGCCAAGGACAAGGAATGATTATGCTGGTGCATTAAAAGATAGGGCCTAGGCTAATCTTGATAGCCTAACTTAAAAGCCTAAACTCAAGTAACAAGTAACAAGCGGTGTTCAGTAACAAGCGGTGCATTAGAGCATGGCTTGTAGCCTAGGATATCTTAATTCACATCACAGCCCGTAATACAAGGCTACATGTCAACTGGAAAAAAATGTTAGCTCTCGCCAGCAAATGATAGTCATTGACTGAAAACTAGGCGAGTTTGTTGGAGCCGCAACGACACACCCAAATGATAGTCATTGACTGAAAACTATGCGAGTTTGTTGGAACCGCAACGACACACCTTCCACATACACACACACACACATCAGCAGCAGGAATGTAGTAATTTAGAGCCTACCTTTAGTTGAACCCTGGTTAAAATCCATACCAAACAACCGACGAGAAAACAAATCCATTAAATCTGCCACGAGTTTTTAAAACTTGCTGCCGGCTAGTCAAAACTTTAGCTGCCGGCTAGTCAAAAGTTTAGTGTAGCTGCAGGTTAGTTGGGAAATTAAAGCTAGTCGCAAAGCAGGCAGCTTTAAATTGCAGTAATATAAAATGACCAAATAAAGGCAACCGATCACATCCTAATCTACCTAATTTGTGTGGGAGAACTTTGTTTTATCATCTGCATTTTATCTTTTTACTTGCAGATGTTTTATCATCTGCAAGTTTCCATTCTATCCAGGAAAATGTATAAGCCTAGGCTACAGTGTTTAATCATAATTTTGAAAAGACCTACACACATCATCAAAATGTTTTCCTGATTACATTATAATAATGCAAATACTGCAAGTAAAATCCCAAGAAATATGAATTTTTATGTTTTCACTGAAACTTTTCAGCAGACATTAAGATGCTACAATGGGATGATTCTGAAATATTTTTGCTGTTCTAGGCTGGTTATCAAAATAAACAAGCCAATGAGTCTAAATTAGTGCCTCAATCCAAACAGAAAAATATGCTTTATATATATTAAAACATCAAAACACTAATTCTTACTTCTGACATCTGTCAGAAGTGACTGTCAGTGTGGTAGGCTACTATGAGTATGAAATACAGAAAAAAATGAAAAAACTATCATTTTCATATGATGTTGATAATTGTGAAGTCATTTTATCATAGTGAGTCCAATAGGGTTAATATTGCTTACATTTTAAGTGAAAGTTATCATTGTTATCATAACATTGTGCTATAAAATAGAAGTTAAGGTATTTTGCCTTAGTATGACCGATTGTCATTTTGTGGGCAATACTAAGGCAGAATACAGAATACATTTTTTGTAGATAGATTAATACAGGTAAACACTACAAAATGTGAAAATTACAATATTATACCTATTACTCAATTGTCAGGACATTAAGATAACTTTAAAGTCATTTTTCTCAGTTTCACACTGGTGAGTTAAGGTCTTTTGCCTTAGTAGGGCAGAAGAGTGATCGGAATACGATGTGGTTAAAGAAGAACTCCGGGCGTTTTTTTCACACAGATCTCTTTGAGGTCACCGAGTACTGTCGTATAAAAAATAAAATGGTGCTACTTAGCTCACATCAGATCAGCAGTCAGGCAGCTACAGTGCTACATACAGTGTTGTGCCAGTTCACAGCTTTTCTGAACTAGTTCAAGTTCAGTTCATACATGCTCAAAGTGAACAGTTCACGTTCAAAGTTCACAATTTTAATTCTGAACTAGTTCAAAGTTCAGTTCATTTGACTTTTTTCGTGAGATATTCAAATAAATACGTTTTTCACACTACGAGCTAGAAATCACTTTACGTTCTTTGAAGCTGCTCATTGTAGACATTTGCTCATGACACTGCAATTGTGGGTTTCTTACCAGGTGATGAAACTTGCAGCAGTAGGCCTACAGACAAGGTAGACCAGTCTCCGTGCCATCACTTCCACTAGCCATTTTTTTTTTTTAAATTGCAGCGCTTTCTCTCACTCTCGTCATTGGTCTGTCTCTCTCTCGCTCCTCCACCCCTCCGCGCTCTCGTCGTTCCCTGCTACGCGGCGTTGCTATGCCTACCCCGCTCTGCTGCAATTCATCACGGGTAACGTTGTGCGGAACCAGTATGCTATTCAACTATTCTCAGCCGGACACTACGTTGCCCGCAATGCATTGCGCGCACAATGTCAAAACCATTTCTGTCTGGAGATACATGATTTAAGCGGCACCAGCGAGAATACAGGAGGGAGGAACTTTCTCTCGTTGCGTTTCAAAAGAGAAAACAGATGTCACTCAGTTTTCAATGGAAAACAAATTCCAACGTTCATTTACAGTGATGTCTGCCGTTCATGACACATAATGTGAACTAATTCACGTTCAAGTTCTTTATTAAAAAATGTGTTGCGTTCAGTTCAACGTTCACGAAAAAATGAGCGTGTTCAATGAACACGTACTTTTGAACTCGTTCACGCACAACACTGGCTACATATTGGGCCATCTTTAAAATCATGTCCTCAGAGAGTAGCACTGTAGGTGCCTTGCTGCTCTAGCTGGCTGGCTGCAGCAACTCAAGCTAGGTAGCACAGATTTCTGTTTCTCAAGCTCACCGAGTACTGTCTGTACAATAAAAAACAAATATCCTGTGGGTGAGGTTTGCCCTTGTGAGAGGAGGTTAGCTTAGACAGGTCATCTGCCAGAAAAATAAGCCCTATTTTCCTGTCAAAGTTTTCTCTTTGAATTCCTTGTCAGAACCCCTATTGGAACAGATTAAAACATGGGGCCCTTTTGAATCTTGTCCACAAATTCAATATGGCGGCCTTAGTCCAAAACGGCACATTTTTACACACGTTTGGCTATGCTATAGGGACATTATCATTAAAAACAGTGTATTTTTTAGCAAGAAACTGTCCTCTTATATCAAAATACATATTTATAGAGGTTAACTGATGAATTTAAAACCCTAAGTATTTTTGTTAACAATTTTAAATCAAATTTCCTTAGGACATGAACCTCTTACAAGTTACAGTTCAAAGACTATTTGGGTACCTTAATTGCAACAGATTAAAACTAGTGTACACTTCTCTTGGACTGGGCAACATTTTCTATCCTACATACAGCAATGTATATACACTACTTCCATCCCTCTAATGGCCACCTTACACCAAACAACTTTGACAAGATTTGGGAAAGATTCTTGAAAGATTGTAGCCTGGAAAATCCAGACCCTGATAATCTAGAAAGATTAAGGGTCTGGTAAAGAGCAATGTAATGGCCCAACTCGAGGGGCGGCAACAAGCATGCATTTAAAAATCTCACTGCACGCAATTGGATAACACTAGACCATGTTTACTCTGAATGATTTCGGACTTCGACACAATCGGATAACACTACGACCAATGTGTACTGCCCTCCAACATTGCAGCACTATCTTCATCAGTTCAGCTGGTTCCCCGGAATGCAAGGGGAAAAAGTAACGTAGATCATTGCTCTTTGCCAGAGTGTCTTGCAGAGACAATTCCATTGGGCTCTCGTGAGAACTCTGGATTTCCAGGGTAGAAAGATTTTAGTCTTTTAACTAATGCCCCCATTCAAGCTTTGCTCAAAAGACTCCAATCTTTCAAGAATCTTTCCCAAATCTTGTCAAAGTTGTTTGGTGTAAGGATGCCATAAGTCAGTGTCAGATTTCATGTCTCCCTATTCAACTACTCTTTCACTTTTTCAAAAGCTGAGATGTAACATTGTGTTCCTCTCTACATTCAGCACATAAAAGTGTTTTCTCCCCATGATAAAATAGTTCAACTCAATTGTCATACTTTACTTTTAACTATTAATTTGAATTCATTTTGATTACTGTTATTGTTGTACGTCACTTTGGATTAGATTAGATTAGATTAGATTCAACTTTATTGTCATTGTGCAGAGTACAAGTACAGAGACAACGATAGCATCTAAGCAGCTAAGTCAACATAAACAAAAATAAGCTAATCTTTGAGTCCCCAACAGACTTGGGCCAGCCCTTACAAATAGTTTGGTAGGGTAGGTAGCAATTATAGTCATGTACAATTTTTTCACTAAATGCTTGAAGAAAGACCAAATTTACCACTCAAAATATAGTATCTAGTAGTATCAAAATATAGTATAGAGTCTGACATCTGCAATCTAAATTATTAAAAAAATAGCATAATGTGTAGATTGACAAAACCAGATGGGAACAATTGACATTTCTCATCTTTGCCAAAAGCAGGAACAATATGGCACATGCCCTCTTAGTCATACCAGACCTTGGGATGTACACAGGATGCACAGAGCAGAGGCCATTGAGTCAGAGACGCATCCGCCACAGCATCAGATATTTGCTGAGGTTACACTTCTCTGTCTTTCAGGAAGTCTTAACCATAGTGGGTTTTTTTGCAACCATCAGAAATATTTCCTGTGTATCAGGATTGTAGGAGTACATAGCAGCTTTGTCAATCTGATTTAAAACCAGTCATGTGATGGATAAGGCCTTGACTAAGCAATGGAGTTTGCTTTCTATCCAAATGACTAGTAAAAACTAGATGTAATGCATTGCGGTACAAAATATGACCGCCGCTCAGTCCTGTACATCCTCTCCGTGAAAATAAATCACGCTTGTCAATTTGTCTCCATCTCCTACTCTATCCCCAACTCTTGCAAGTGGTTTGTGTATGCTTGTACTGTATGTGTTCCTGTGTGTGTGTGTGTCTGCGTGCGTGTGTGTGTGTGTGTGTGTGTGTGTGTGTGTGTGTGTGTGTGTGCGTGCGTGCGTGCCTGAGTGTGTTTGTGTGCGTGTGAGCGTGTGTGTGAGCGTGCCTGTGTGTGTGTGTGAGCGTGCCTGTGTGTGTTTGTTTGTGTGTGTGTGTCTGTGTGCTAGGGCTGCAGCTATTAATCGAGGAATCGGATAAAAAATATTTTTGGGTTATTAAGTGCAATTTAAGTATAAGTACTCTTTTGATCCCGTGAGGGAAATTAGTGAAACACACTCAGCACACAGTGAACACACAGTGAGGTGAAGCACACACTAACATACTTGATGTTGGCCATTTTGAAATCCAATATGGCGGATACCAAATGTAAAAATATCAGTGGCGGACCGTCAGGGCCTTCAAGGCCTTCTCTGAAGGCCTAACTATTTTCAAACTAATTAAAAATAATAGTGTCTTTAATAACATTTTACTTTACCGTTTATTATTCGCTTCTTCTCCTTCCCGATCGTTCTTGACTAGACTACTATCATATCCTACCGCTGTCCGCTATATTTGATTGACAGATTGACAGAAAATGTATCGAGGGCGTGCGATACATTTTTATCCAATCGCATGTCTTCCCTTGTTAAGGCCCGCATCAGGCCTTCACAAGGAGTCACTGCGTTTTCGGTACCTAAGCAACCATTAGAAATCATATGTTTGGATTCGGGTTGATTGACATCTGACTGATTAGCCAATCAAATCGACCTATTATGGCGAGGAAAGCAGGTCTGACTGCAGTTGGGCCTGCAATGTTCGAGGAACTTCGTGAGCATCTTCTGTCAGTCAGACTGACATTCACTGGAAAAGTACATGTCACACTGACATGGCTATGGTTATAGCTATGGACTCTTTGCAATGCCGAAATGAGCCACCCTCACTGCCCCGTGTACATGTTCCAGTACACAGGCTCGTAATCCAGCAGGAACCAGCAACTGGAAAATGTCAGATTGTCTATTGGGAGCTCGCCAGTGTCTATACAGCAGTCCTTGACGTGCTACTCCCGGCCACTGTGAATAAATCGCTTTGGTCTCTGAGTCGAGTGCTGATACGTCAGTCCATGGTGGTCGCTGACCGGCTTCGATCCGTCTCCGCTGGCCGGCCTCTTCCACTCGCGTGGGCTGTGCTGTGGTCTGTCGCGTCGTCTCAAACTCCTCCCCGTCTTCCTCCATCGATGTCTGGCGTACGCAATGCCTCGACTCCGTTGTGTGGAAGATGTTTTCCACCCGTTCAGCCTCCGCGAGCGCCGCGGCCAGTGAGCTGGGGGCGCTCAGGCGAAGGTGTTCTCTCAGCCGCTCCGGGTGGATGCCTCGCACAAACGCTTTCAGTGCCATCTCTTCATGTAGACTCTGGCTGTACGTTGGGTAGCCCCGCCGGTCATACAGCTGCAGGTCAACCGCGAACTTGCCCAGTCTCTCGCCCTTGTGTCGCCGTCTGGAAGAGAATTGTTCTCGGGCATCGCTGGTGAAGATTCTCTGGCCGAATCGTTGTTGCAGAGCGGCCTCGATTGTGGTCCAGCTTGCTTGCTCTGCCGGTGGCAGGCCTTCTAATACTACGCTTCTCCCTCCAGAGCCAACGCCACCTGTACGCCCGTTCTCTCCGCCGACCACCCATTCAGCTCGGCTGCCAGAGGTCTAGAGGTCTAAAATATGGACCGTACTGTCTACTATACTGAAACTTCAATGTAGATGCATTTACTGAAATGCAAACGCACAGTAAACGCTATATAGTCTGTAGTTTATCAACAAACAACCTACCAGTTAAAACGGAAAATGATAGCGAGAAAGTAGCTCGCATAGCCTAAACAGATGGACTCACCGATCAGCCAGATCGGTCACATAGCCTATTTTATAAATGGTGAAGACACATAGTGCTTTTGTGGTTGAGCACTTGAAACTGTCATTTATTTTCAGAATGTGTCAACTCAAGGTGTTTTTGGGTACAACTACAAAAATATGTAGTCCTGTGTGCTCGTGCAATGTCATTTTTTTGTTGTAATAAAAATAATATAAATTGTGTTTACGATAAATCTGCTGTTGTTATTGGGAAAATGTCATAGGCTATTTATAAACATAAATTGGGGGAGGGAAACCTTGTTTTGCAGCTTAAATGAAGTTTGTTATCATCTGTGTGGTGATTTTTTATGTAGGCTAGCCTAAGAATTTCTATACCATTATTTTGATAGCGTACTGTCAAATTATGTTTCCCCACTGTAACTCGGCAGAAATAGACTCATATGCACACAAAACCATCTCAGGTGACTTCTCTTACTCTCCCATGTTTAACCAAACAGCTTCCATCACTCCTGTGAACAGGCAGACTTCAGCAGGACCGGTCACATATTTTGATAGGCACACTGTCAAATTAGGTTTCCCCACTGTAACTCTGCAGAAATAGACTCATATGCACACAAAACCATCTCAGGTGACTTCTCTTACTCTCCCATGTTTAACCAAACAGCTTCCATCACTTCTGTGAACAGGCGGACATCTGCGTGATGATAGATTACAGAACCCTGGTGGGCACAGGCATACCCTATGGCATGAAAGACTTAGAAGAAGAAGCCTAGGAAGAACAGTACAGTGCATTTTCATGCACTGTAATAAGAAGAAGAAGCCTAGGAAGAACAGTACAGTGCATTTTCATGCACTGTAATAATAATAATAAGAAGCCTAGGAGAACTGTACAGTGCATTTTCATGCACTGTAACTAGAGAATGTAATTCCAGGGAATTACGAGTGCATGAAAATAAAGCTAGGACAGACATAGCATAGTTTAATAAAAGTTGATAGTTTAGAAGTAGACAGTTTAAAAGTTGAATGTAGATAGTTTAACAGTTGTTTATAGACAGATAGTTTAATGGATGTTGATACACATAGTTTAATGAAAGTTTAAAAGTTAAATGTAGATAGTTGTTGACAGACGATAGTTGTTGACAGACTGATAGTTTAATATGTGTTGATAGACAAATAGTTTAAAGGCTCTATATGGGTAGATAGTTGATGATAACTGACAGTTGGAATGGCTCAAATGTTTGCTAGCAGTTATGCTAGCAAAGCTAATTATTCTGACCAAGTTACTTAGCTAACTTAGCTCATGTTCTCTTCTAGAAAAATGTTTCTACCGACTGGTTTAGAGTTATGTCCAGGACAATCAAAGAAACGTTTATTTAGCTCGTATTGCAAGACGAGTAACCTTGGCACTGTCAACGTACGTCATATTGGGGCATTGGCAATTTTAAACCGACTCTCCGTAATTTATTTATTTATTTATAATTTATTTATTTAAAAGGCTGACATTAAACGCTGGGTTGATGGCAGTATAAAAACACATTTCAACAACAGACACACAAACTGATATGTGGTGGGGGAAGGTCTCCAGGCACAATCAAACATTACTCATTAAAAAAACCACAATCACATGTGGATATTTCGAAGTATAAAAACACTTTTACATTTCAACAACAGACACACAAACTGATATGTGGTGGGGGAAGGTCTCCAGGCACAATCAAACACAGAAATTTCAATCAATATCCTACCACCCCTCAGCTAAAAGTTATCAAACTTAGCCAAAAGTTATCAAAAGTATTTTACAACACATAACTCGTCATGTTGATTGGTCTTGCTAGTTGTGTATAACTACACCAATTTAAACATTAAATTAATCTTGATGCCAATCTGAGTGATGTTAGTTCATTAGTGATGCATGTTTCTGTATAATTTGTCATGTCAATGATCATTTCGTCTCTACAAAACGCTATTTTTATACCTCTTCTACAGTTCCAAACAACATTACACTTACGTGGTAGTGAGTAGAGGGTACCTAAAGCCAAACCGAAGTATTCTGAGGTCTTTATGTGGTCGTATAGAGAGTCCAGAATGAATTTCATCAAGCCAGTACCTTTCCGGAAATGTTGCTGCTGCAGCTGGCATTTTTAGGGGAAAGTCCGTAGGAGTCGATTGCCGAGAGTGGAGTAACACGCTTTGTCACGTCGCGGTGACCATTACAGGACGTCCTCTCAAAGTCTCGTGGACGTCTTTTAGACCTCCCGAACAGAGGTCCGCGGGACGTAAAGGGAACCCTACACAATGTCGAGGAGGTGACGTTCGCCAGGGGACCTTTAGGGGACGTCGCCAGGACTTTATTTTGTTTACTGGGTACTCTGCGGGGACATGAACATCCCGATCCCGCATCTTCCTCTCGATTACACTGTGCACTGAATCACACTCCATTTGGGTGTGGCCTCTTTCCAGGTACTTCTGAGTAACTGTTTTTTTCATCTCCGTTGCAAACTTCAGCAGTGCATTGCTGAGCACAAGGTTTCTGTTTTGGTAGCCACATCCATCACTCCAGAGGACAAACTCGCTGTACGATGCTTGGGATTTGAGAAAGTGTACAATACACGAGGCCAATTCACTGGCAGAGAGCCCCACTTCACCCTCATGCCACAGGTAATTTTTTGCTGCATGTGATGCCATGTTGTAGATTGTGAAGTTGTGGGCGTAAGCTTCATCTTGTAGTACAGGGCAGGCGGCGAAGTTTTGGGCACAGGAGAAGGCTCTGCAGATCCATGCACGGAACTAAGCAGGTGTTGGTAGCCAGTTGTTTGTCATTTTCCTTTTCTTCTCTGGCATCATCTTTTTTCTTTCTGTGTTTCTCCCACACAGCAGCCTCGATATTCCCGGCTTTGAATGCACAGCAGGTGTCGCATTGATCTTTTTTCGGATGGAATAAGGAAAGATTCAGTTGGTTGAACGCTACTGTGAAAACCTGTCGTGATAGTGCTCTGATGCTGTTGTCTGAACATGCCTGCTGGTACAAGGAATGCAGATGAGAAATGGATTTGAAGTAAGGCTCCAAATACAGCTTGGATGAGGAGGACCTACAATAATGCGACGGCACTTTTGGAAGTTTTGAAAGAAATGTGTTTACAAAGTTATGCTCCTCAGTAGTCACTCTCACCCTCTCTGTCTTCTTGGGACTATCTCCCCTTCTTCCTACCCACTTAAGGAATGTCCACTGCCTGATCCCAAGTGTAGACAAGAACATCCGCTGACAGACCCTCATTCTTTTCCCATCTACACATAAAAAACAGAACAGAGAAGCAGACCTCCGAGATGTGACTGCTTCTGTTCGGCACCGCTTAACACCGCTCACTTCCACCATTGTTTTCACGTACATCCTCCTCTCTTTCCAGTCCAATTTCTCCCAAAAGTACTTGAAAATGTCCTTCCTCCGCCCTTCG
Organism: Alosa alosa; assembly: GCF_017589495.1. Classification (NCBI taxonomy): domain Eukaryota; kingdom Metazoa; phylum Chordata; class Actinopteri; order Clupeiformes; family Clupeidae; genus Alosa; species Alosa alosa. Next base: position 31,437,311 of record NC_063191.1, read on the forward strand.
TCAATTTCGCAGCATTGGATTTGTTTTGATTTCTGGCAGGACGCACTCTGGCACCTCTCCCCCATTTTTCTTGCTTCTTTGATGATGCTTCTGTTTCCTCTCCTTCCACGGTATGATTGACCCATCATCCTCCTTTTTTTTTTGAACATTTGCTTTCCAAGGTGAAGGGTTGGCCCTCCTCTTTCGCCGAACAGCATCGTCATCTGATTAATAGAAAAATTACTGAGAAAAGTGTAAAAATGACCAAGTTTAATGTGCAGCTTATCTAATTTGAGCAATGTACATACCAGCAGATGTCCCTGGGTTACAGTCATCATTTTCACTTTGTTCGTCTAAAAATGACAAGAGTGGATAACTGTTGAAGTTTAGCATTGTGGTTTGTGTGCGGCTAAGCCCATTGGTATGTCATAAATAAATAAATAAAGATAAATAACTTGCCTGTATTCTCTCTGTCTGGAATGTAATCATCAAGCGAGTCTAAGTGAAGCAGAAGACATATGAACAGATCCAGTGGAATAAATACACTGTTCACGTTGTTCACTGCATTAATTTTGACTGGTAATCAAGTTATCACAGGCAGAGAATAGCAGAATTAGGTTTGTAGTTACTAATGACATGAGAAAACCCAAAACCAATGAAATGGAGACTAAAGTATACCCAGTAAACAAAATAAAGTCCTGGCGAATGTCACCTCCTCGACATTGTGTAGGGTTCCCTTTACGTCCCGCGGACTTCTGTTCGGGAGGTCTAAAAGACGTCCACGAGACTTTGAGAGGACGTCCTGTAATGGTCACCGCGACGTTATGCGCGCGACGTTTATATTTCCACGATGGTAAAAAAAAACAAAAAAACATGAAGCGCGATTTAGTATGGTAGGCTATTAAATCCTGTAAGTCTCAGCGTTACTAGGAGAGAGGTAGACATGAACACGCATTAATGACTTGTTCTACAACTACATAATCAACTTCACTTACCTCATATTTTCACGCATGTATGAAATCACGTCCTCCGAATGCATTACATTAATGATGAGTAGACATGGACATTTATACCGGGCTTGGATGTGCTGCTTTCACATCTACGGTGTCATTTTCTTAATAAACTAATACGACGTTTTAATGGGCATATCCCGTAGCATATTGTTCAAAACATCATCAGAGTAGGCCTAGGCTAGCCTAAGATAAATTGTTCAAACCATATTGTAAAAACTAATAATAGCCAAAAGTACTAAATGAATCGCAATGCATGCTGGGAAGCAAAACTCAACATAAAATAAAGTACATGAAACATAACTAGAATGCATTGACATTATATCCACTCGTTTTGGACCTGTGATCAAACAGGGACAGCCTATAAATGTAAGCCTATCTTCCTGGAACATTGCAGATAAAGAAAAATGTATTGTTTTCTCTAGGCTATGAATGCTCTTTGTAGCCAACTTTAAGATGAAATAGATTCCAGATGTTTCTATTCTATATCATTGTTTTATTAACAGTAAGGCTCTGGTGAGGCAAGAGAGCTGCTCCTCGTCAGAAATCTCATCGGATATGTGCACTCTTTGCTGTTTCCACAAGGAGCTGCTGTAACATCGGGGACAGCTATGCGTAACGCTATTAAACGCGAGCATGCGTCAAATAAATTACAAAGACATTTAAACAAGTCATGAAGAAGCAGTATCCTTAATTCTTCTGCAATGTAGAGTTAGATCGTTTTGCTTTACAAATTAAGTAGTCACTTCTGTTGCTAGACAACCCTAAACAAATGCTACGTGGTCTGTTTTTAACATTTCCCTAGTTTTATTGCATCGTATTCAGCTCCAAAAGTCGGTTCAGTCCCAATTCGGCCGTGTGTGTGTTTCTGAAAATAAAACAGATAACTAGAAAAGCATTTCCTGAAGGAAATACAGTGCATGAAAATGTAAAAATAGCATGCGAACAATGCTAAAATGCTAACTATGCTAACCATGTTACTTAGCTACCCTAGCTAATCATTTTTAGCAGTTATGCTAACTATGCTAACTAGCATGTTAACTATGCTAACCATGTTACTTAGCTAACTTAGCTAATCATTTTTAGCAGTTTTACTAAAAATGCTAACTAGCATGCTAACTATGCTTACCATGTTACTTAGCTAACTTAGCTAATCATTTTTAGCAGTTTTGTTAAAAATGCTAATTAGCATGCTAACATGCTAGCATGCTAACTATGCTAACCATGTTACTTAGCTAATCAATTTTAGCAGTTTTGTTAAAAATTGTAAAAATGCTAACAATGTTAGCAATGTTATCATTAACTATGCTAACCATGCTAACTAGCTACAGTGGGTAGGAGTCATAGTTGATAACAAGTAACAGTTACAATGGCTGAACAGTTAAAAAGTTCAGTAGTTTAAAGGGTTAAATTGTTTAACAGTGAAATATTGTAGTGAGGACATTTATTTTGAAACAGTTTTCGCAGAGGAAGCAGTTGAACAGGATGTGTAGTCTTAATAGGGCCAGTTTGTATGCTTAAAGCCTGAGACTGGCAGTTGATCCAGGTGGCCTGAACACCTGCCATAGGATTCTAATTGCTGTGATGTCATAAAAGCCCAATGTTAAGTCAATGGGGAAATTTTGAGTAGTTTTTAAAAGTATAAAAGTTACAAAGTTGAAAAATACATAGCACCCATGTCCTAAGTAAGACCTACGCAACGCAGTTTGAATGATGTTTCTACGTTAAACGGTTGAAGCTGCATTAAATGTGTTAGAAGAAGAAGAATAAGAAGCCTAGGAAGAACAGTACAGTGCATTTTCATGCACTGTAATAAATCGGATAACAGTAGAGTGCATTTTCATGCACTCTAATAAAAAGCCTAGGAAGAACAGTACAGTGCATTTTCATGCACTGTAATAATAAAATGCCTTGGAATAACAGTACAGTGCATTTTCATGCACTGTAATAATTTTAATAATAAGAATAATTCGGATAACAGTAGAGTGCATTTTCATGCACTCTAATAAGAAGAAGCATAAGAATAAGAAGCCTAGGAAGAACAGTACAGTGCATTTTCATGCACTGTAATAAGAAGAAGCATAAGAATAAGAAGCCTAGGAAGAACAGTACAGTGCATTTTCATGCACTGTAATAATAACTAGAAAACGGAATTCCAGGGAATTACCAGTGCATGAAAATGCAAAACATATGGTGTGAAATATATTGTTAAAACAGATGATGTTCTAATTGGCAACCAACATGATGAGGTTTAATATAGTTGGGATGACTGAACAGTTAAATAGGTGGATAGTTTAAAAGGTTAAATTATTTGCTAGGTAGATGAGGTTTTAAAAGGTTAAATTATTTGCTAGATAGATGAGGTTTAATATAGTTGGAATGACTGAACAGTTAAATAGGTGGATAGTTTAAAAGGTTAAATTACTTACTAGGTAGATGAGGTTTAATATAGTTGGAATGACTGAACAGTTAAATAGGTGGATAGTTTAAATGGTTAAATTATTTGCTAGGTAGATGAGTTTTAATATAGTTGGAATGACTGAACTAGGTAGACGAGGTTTAATATAGTTGGAATGACTGAACAGTTAAATAGGTGGATGGTTTAAAAGGGGTAAATTATTTGCTAGGTAGATGATGTTTAATATAGTTGGAATGACTGAATTAGGTAGACGAGGTTTAATATAGTTGGAATGACTGAACAGTTAAATAGGTGGATGGTTTAAAAGGTTAAATTATTTGCTAGGTAGATGAGGTTTAATATAGTTGGAATGACTGAACTAGGTAGACGAGGTTTAATATAGTTGGAATGACTGAACAGTTAAATAGGTGGATTGTTTAAAAGGTTAAATTATTTGCTAGGTAGATGAGGTTGAATATAGTTGGAATGACTGAACAGTTAAATAGGTGGATAGTTTAAATGGTTAAATTATTTGCTAGGTAGATGAGTTTTAATATAGTTGGAATGACTGAACTAGGTAGACGAGGTTTAATATAGTTGGAATGACTGAACAGTTAAATAGGTGGGTAGTTTAAAAGGTTAAATTATTTGCTAGGTAGATGATGTTTAATATAGTTGGAATGACTGAACTAGGTAGATGAGGTTTAATATAGTTGGAATGACTGAACAGTTAAATAGGTGGATGGTTTAAAAGGTTAAATTATTTGCTAGGTAGATGATGTTTAATATAGTTGGAATGACTGAACAGTTAAATAGGTGGATAGTTTAAAAGGTTAAACTATTTGCTAGATAGATGAGGTTTAATATAGTTGGAATGACTGAACAGTTTCTCAGGCTTATAGCATAGAATGAGACTGTATGCTTAAAGCCTGAGAAACTGACAGTTGATGCAGGTGGCCTGACCACCTGGCACAATATTCTAATTGCTATGATGTCATAAAGCCTGAGAAACTCACAGTTGATCCAGGTGGCCTGGCCAGAGCCATATATGGTGATCCAGGTGGCCTGAACACCTGGCATAGGATTCTAATTGCTATTGTGATGTCATAATCTAATGTTAAGTCAATGGGGAAATTTTAGTAGTTTTTAATAGTTTAAAAAGTATAAAAGTTACAAAGTTGTAAAATACATAGCTGAAGTCACATAAGTAAGACCTACGCAACGCAGTTTGAATGAAGTTTCTAAGTTAAACGGTTGAAGCTGTATTAAACGCACAAAAAGCGTTAGAAGAAGAATAATAACTAGAAAAGCATTTCCTGAAGGAAATACAGTGCATGGAAATGCAAAAATATGATGTAAAATATCATACAGAGTAAAAACAAACTATATTGGTTGCTAGGTAGATGAGGTTTAATATAGTTGGAATGACTGAACAGTTAATTAGGTGGATAGTTTAAATGGTTAAATTATTTAGATAGGTAGATAGTTGACGATAACTGACAGTTGGAATGGCTCTAATGTTTGCTAGCAGTTATGCTAACTATGTTAACAAAGATAATAATGCTAACCAAGTTACTTAACTTAGTTAATTTAGCTAATGTTTTCTAGCAGTTTTTAAAAAAATGTTAATAATGCTAATGCTGTCAACTATGCTAACAATGCTAACTATGTGACTTAGCTAACTTAGCTAATAATTTATAGCAGTTATGCTAAAATACTAAGAATGCTAACATGCTAACCATGTGACTTAGCTAACTTAGCTATTCATTTTTAGCAGTTATGCTAACAATGTTAACTATACTAACCATGTTACATTAATGATTACATTAAATTGGTTGTTCATACAGTGTTCTATTAGCATACTGCATATTTACCTATTATGTTGTATTGCACCTCTGGACTGTCATCTAGTTGGCAAGTTTCGTTGCAATTAAATGCTATGCCAACTTTAAAAAAACAAGAATTGCCCTTAATAATGCCGAAAACCAAAAGTTACTTTATTAGTTTCCCCAGGGAGAAATTTGACCTGGTCACCAGGAAAATTGCTGCAATAAATGCTAAACAGATACACAACCAGCACAAAAAAAAACGTTAAAGGGAAAATGTTCAGTAAACATTTGGGCTACTCAAAATGTGCTGTGTAAATTGCCATCCTTCAAGCTTTCTTCTATTCTACCATATTTGTTACAAACTTTCATAAACATCCATGCATTCAGTCTTACAAATACCTTCATTTATCCATTCATAAATATACATATATTCAATCATAGATATGCATTAATTCCTGTATTCATAGCCATACATACATTGTCAGTCATAAACATACATTCATTCATACATTCATTGACATACATTCACCGAAAGGGAGAAATGAGTGTTTATACCTATTATATTTGCACAAAGGAACCCTGTAATGTCTAACAATCAATCTTTAGTAGTGAGTCTGAGACACTCAAGAAGATATTTGCAAGTAAAAAGGCTTTATTGAGCTTGACTATCAATTAAAATCGTGCCAGTATGTTTTGGTCAAAGAACAATCAATCTAGCAATCAATATTCAAATTTATTTTATTTTAGTTAACTCTGCATACTTTGTGTAACTTGTTAAATGTTGATCTGTATTTGTCAGCTCCACGATAAAGGCACAACATGAACATCCCCTTGTACTTTTGACAACCTCACACACTGTCTTCTCTTCATTGTAGTTTAAATTTAGTTTTAATGCTGTAGTTATAACTGCTGTTTAAAAGTTTAAATGTTACAATTCTTGAATGTTAATAGCTTAAATATTATTATATTGTTGTAGTTATAGCTCTGTATCTTAAATGTTTAAATGCTTCTCCTATAAGTCGCTTTGGACAAATGCATCTGCCAAATTAATGAATGTTATCATACTTCTTGACACACCATGCACATCGATATTTCATCCATTGTGTCTAACCTAATTCTGAAGCTGATATACAGTAATGGATTGGAGGAATGTAAAATTAGCTGATGTATTTAAATTAATGAAGAATACAGAAAACAGGATCATGATAACTGTAATATGTTTGTAGAACACCTGAATGGGCACAGTGCTGAGGATCAGAGATGAAGATGTTATCCAACAATGTGTTCTTCTCAGTGGTGGAGGTAGTAATGAGATTTGTGAATCCTTTTGACTGGAACAACTCATAGATTGGCTTTCTTCCATTGGTCAACATGTCCTCATTAAAATCCCCACAGACTATAACTGGACTATCAGCAATAACATGTAGACTCCAGTAGATGGCAGAGATTTGGCAAAAATAGGTTTGTGTTGTAATCTGGTGGTCTGTAAATCACTGCAATTAATAGTGGAACTGGAGCAACAACTTTCAATACCAGGAATTCGAGATCAGTTACACCCTGTATGTATGGCACGTGATGGGCTAGAACATGGCTTTTTACAAACATAGCAACTCCCCCACCATTTTTCTGTGCAAAATGTGAAAGAGTAGTGTATGACACAAGTCTATTGCGCTTATACATTTCATAGTTCTCCAACTGGATATTTTCTGGGACAAATGTGCCAAAAAGGTGTGTTTCAGTAAAGCACAAAATATCTGCGAGGCACAGTTCATGATGTCTCTTCACGTCATCGATGTGGGCTGACAGTCCTTCAGTGTTGTGATGGATCAGTGTTAAAGATGGTGATCTCAGAGTGGGGAGGCAGTGAAGAAGGGGCATGGCGTTTCCAAATGCAACTTTTTGCATACTGTCCACAGAAACCATGACTTCTGGATCAGCATATATTTGGTTTTCATCAAAATCAACTATGCGTAGACCATGTAGTGAGGTCGTTCTGCTGAGAGCAACGTATGCCATACCAGGTTCAAATATGCGCTGCAACGAGACCACTGCAGAAACTGTCGTCATGCCTTGACATTTGTCTATGGTACAACCATAGGCTAGAGTCATTGGAAATTGGTGACGAACCACACCCTTTTTACTAAGAGGTTCCTCTACTCTTTCAATGTACACCAAATTGTCCGGTCCTTCTGGTCCTTTATTGCGATGTCTTTGCTCTGCATTGGGACTGTCCAATTCAACACCAAGCATTTTTACAAGTGATCTGCCATCTTGGTCGTGATAAACAATTTTACCAATCTTTCCAAATGAACCATTCACCAGTCCATCTTCTACATCTATGTTTCTCATGAGCATCACACGTGCACCGTTAGCAACTTGTAGTCTGTCTGGTAAATCCCCTTTACGTCCTTCAAAAGGTGCTCTCTGCCTTTCCATCTGACCAGTTCGTAGATCTTTTTTATAGTCATGTGCATCAATGTTGACCAGTTCAGAGTATAGAGCAGATATTGTGTTTGCATTGTGTTGGTTTACTTGTTTATTAGTGGCAAAAACATGCAGAATGTCTTTGGGACAATCATCAGCTTGACATATGGCCTGGCCAAGTAGAGCTCTGTCTGCTTCAGATAATGCCTCTCCTTTGCGTTTCACCCTTATCCTGTTGAGCAGCTCAGCAAATGGCACATCATCTTTCTGGCGCATGATTTCTGTGAGAGTGACTACTTGGAATCGATCCTTCCAGATATCAAGAACATGATCCTCAAACACACAAAGAGGTTTGGCTTTACCAGGGGGACTTATCTGGTTGAAATCACCACAGGCCAGGATTGAGACTCCGCCAAAGGGTTTCTTGCTGCCTTTGATTTCTTGCAGTCTCCAATTGACATATGCAAAGAGTGATTTTGATATCATGGACACTTCATCAATGACAATTATTTCAACATTGGACAAGGTTGCTCTCACTTCATCTAGACGGTTTTCAAGGCACTGGTAAGGTGGTTTAAGGCTTCTTGGCAGTTTCAGGACAGAATGCAGTGTTTTGCCAGATATGTTAAAAGCTGCTGTGCCAGTAAATGCTGTGAGAAGGACAGTGGGCATGGACATGTTTCTTTCCTCTGTGATGCGGGGTAACTTGCGGAGTATCTTTGATGCCTCTGTGTAAATGCATTTGATAAGGTGAGATTTGCCAGTTCCAGCTCCACCAGTGACAAAGTAAAAAAACTGATCGGCACTCTGTCCACACACTCATCTCATGCACCACTTACGCACTGTATAGAATATAGATGCCTGCGTTTGATTTAGATTTTGATACATGTTACGGACTACAGTAGGGTCTATTTGAGGAGCCTCAAACATTGGTGCTGCACTTTCTCTGTCTGTGGTACTTGAGCTATATTCAGGAATGTCATCTCGTTCATTCATTTCGTCTGGATTTATTTCCTCACGCTCAGAAATGCACTCAAGCCGAAGAAGCTCTGTCTCAGGTGCAAGTGTTGTCCATGCATCCTCCATAGGTCCATTTTCTTCTATGTTCTCAATAGCTTTCTCTATTGCATCACTGTTCTTTTCAAATTGTGACCTGTTCTCCTTGACAACAGAAACTACTCTCTCATTATAGTCTCTTCCAGGAAGACGTATAGAACCCAATGTGTAAAATGACTCTTATGTTGGAAAACCTCTGGGTTTCAGCTGTGAATCTGAGCGATAAGGGAGGTACAGTTTGAGCAATGTGCCATCACAGTCAGAGGTATTGGATTGAGAAGTATCAGAGACAACTCTTTTCAAATACTCACTCATCTCATGTTCAGCTTTGGAAATGTATGACAAGATGTACATCAGACAGGAATAAGGGTTCAAGATGAACTGAATATCAATGTTTGCATTCCAGGCCCTTAACAAATGCTCATTATAGCCATTAATCCAGCAGTCCTTTGGTTGATGTTTCATTACTAGCACACTGGATGTTGTTAATGAACTCACACAGTTTAGGTATTCCTCATAGCTTAAGTTGCATTGGGCAAGTAGCTGTGGGATGCTTTCAAATGATGTTGTTGGATTATTCAGCATAGCTTTATTCCCATAAAGGCCTCAGCTTAGTTTTGGCGTCTTCAGGAGACATGGAAGAGCGGTCATGATCAGATTCATCGTCAGATTTGTCCATGAGCTCTGCTGGCATTGGGCGTGTTATAAATGTGCTCTCGACAGGCTGTTTCGGAAATCCAAACCGACAGTGCTTATTTCCTTTCTTACATGACTTGGAGTGCCTTTTGCTGTGGGTTTGCACCTCTGTCACTATTTTGAAAAGCTCAGGGTCTGTATTTGGGTCAGGCAGCTGACATGTTATGTACTTGTCCACAAATTCACACTTTCTCATCTAGGTCCTCCTCAAATACAGGTGCGTTCTTACACCAAACCAGCATATGTATATGAGGTGAACCTCTAGCTTGATACTCCACTCGAAAAAAGTAGTCAATGACCTCACCGATTGGCTGTGCTGGTGACAAAAGTAGGTGTCTGAGGAGTGCATCAACACGCTTGTCATACATGCGCATGGTGGTGACAGGGTTACTACGTAAAATCTCACATTTTGATGCCCAGTCGAGCTCAGAAAAGTCAACCTGCTCTCCTTGCTGTGCCTTTATTGTTTGTATGATCTCTGGCCATCTCATTTCGGCAGCACTAAATGTACAGAAGAATGTTGGGGTACCCAGCTGGCGAAGCATTGCAAAGAGGTCTCTGAGGGTTTTTTTTCCAGTAGGCAGGTGTTCCTCTCAAAGGTTGCATGAATCGAGTGGCATCTCTGTTGCGTACTTCACGTTTGTCTTGGAGCATTCTTGCAGTGATTTTGCGTCCATCTCTGGTCATAGGTTTTCCTTTACGCAGTTGAATAGACATAGAAGACTTAGAAAAAATGTAATTGGAGTCGAGAGCAAATCGATTGTCAACACAAAATAGACGTGCATTGAAATATCTGCTTGGCGATAATTTCATTGGTCTTTGTGTTTCATCCAAAGTGTTCATTCCAGTGGGGAACTGCACAGGGAAAGCCATTGCCTCTAGTTTAGGAACTCTGAAAAAACTCACTGGTCTGTTTCCTTCAGCTGGTGCCACAGTGAATATACCTTCACCAAATGTTATCATTTCCTGTGCAATATCAGCTGGCTGTAAGCATGAATCTATAGAGCATCCACCATTTGGCTGACTTGTGTCCTGCTCAGTGTCAAGTGAATCTTGGTTATCATGTATATAAGTATATATACTCTTTTGATCCCGTGAGGGAAATTTGGTCTCTGCATTTAACCCAATCCGTGAATTAGTGAAACACAGCACACAGTGAGGTGAAGCACACACTAATCCCGGCGCAGTGAGCTGCCTGCAACCACAGCGGCGCTCGGGGAGCAGTGAGGGGTTAGGTGCCTTGCTCAAGGGCACTTCAGCTGTGGCCCACTGGTCGGGGCTCGAACCAGCAACCCTCCGGTTACAAGTCCAGAGTGCTAACCAGTGGGCCACAGGCCCATGTAACTCATGGGTTTCATTATTAAGCTGATTGCCTTCACTATTTATTTCTGAATGTCCTGGGTCAGTAATGTCACTCTCATCCACTGCATCAGTCTCCATTAGATCAACCTCCCCTGCAGCACTGACATCTGTCAAGCTACTCATTCCATCCTCAAAAGCTTGTGTTTCATTAGTTATGGTTATGTCCTTGTACTCTGAATGCATATCTTTCAGTTTTGATAAGGCACGTAATACTTTGGTCATGTCTACAGTTTGGAACTGGTAATGCCCTGTATAATTCATTCTTCTTTTCAACTTCACTTCACAAGCTGCGACTGGCTGCTAGGTCTAGGCAAAGCATTGACTGTTGATTCAATGTCTGAAGGTACGCAAACAATTCCACCATGTATTCCCTTATCATACCTGTTCATTTTTACTCGTTGCTCGACTTATCGTGACTAAATTCAAGATGGCTGCAAACGCTAAACTTCGTGAAGATACTGTCTGTATAAATCGTCTTGTAAGTAAACTACCAGTGCTTTTTCAAAGTTCTCAATGTCTCGTTTTAAATGTCAGGGCCCTCGGAAGTCTACCAATGAAGTGTGGAGATACATTGAGCCTCGTAAATGGGTGTAAAACAGTGATTTATTTGCATGGCTAGCCCGATGCCGAAGCACCACTATTGAAAAAGCTGTTGGTAGCATCGGCTAGCTAGCGCCAGATTTTGGAGTGCAGGGGACAAGCCGAGATGGGCTATGAGACATACGTTCACACTCGGTATCATGTTTCAATACACTTTAGGTCAATATCACACCGGAATTCTCCTTTAACGTCCTAGTTCTAGGCATACTGTCAAACGCTTCCGCGTTGGCCAATTGACCGATCCCAAGCCCCGCCCCCTTTTGCTATGTCACAATGAGGACTTCGGAGGACCTCGGTCAACCTCGGTCAATTTTGAATTTTCTAGTGGCCATTCGGTATGACAATACGCCAGTTATGCGAATGCTATAATGCTTCTTTTGCGAGTAGCTTAAGTAACTAAATAACTAAAGAGCTCAAAAAGGTTCAAAGATAAGCCTGGGATACTTGTAGAAGTGACATCCGATATCCTGACCGTGTGAAACGTTAACACACATAGGCCTAACTTTGCATAAGGATAGGCTGCTACTTTTCAGTAAAGAAATCTGAGTGTGTACGAAAATGTTCCATTTATTTGTGTTCATAACTAGGCTACACACAAAAACATAACTAAATCTGGTTTCCACTGATGAAACGACAACATAAGCCTACATAAAAATTATACCTACCTTGCAGGAACTGAACTCGCATATTCATACGATTGGAAGACGCGCAAAAGAATACACCTTCAATCACGTATCGCCTTACACACAACAAGAATACTTTCATTTTTGATACCTTGCCATGTTTAACTTGGGATAGAAGACTGTTCACAGAAATAAGCTAATGATCCTTTTTTCAACAAACGCAATAGCCTATACTGCGATGCATTATTGATGGCTGAACGAGAGATAGCCAATGTCTTCTAAAGATCGAATCATGTGCAGATTCAAAACTATGCAGTCTCGAAATCGCCCATATTAGATCTAGGCTACTACATTGCCCACGTTTAAATTAATTATAGCATAAGCGGGCAAGTCTAGTGCAAGACAAATCACGTCTGCAAACTGCAGATATGTCAAACGTGATAGGCATGGGTTTGAACTTCGGTGGTTTCTTTTCAATACACTTGTATCATGTTTATTTGAACTCTTCCTTCTAAAGCAGCCATTCAAAATAATAAGTAGGCTATCGGGCCTACCGAAGAGAAGCTATCTCTCCACCTCCCCAACATGAGCTGCTTGGCTAGTCACTCTCCCAAGTTTCGTGGGAACTTGGATCTGCAGCACTTGGTCCAGTCTTCTATCAATCCTCGAAATATGGTTAGATTTTGTTATGGACACGTCAACACCATACTTTTGCACAGACCTGTTTATTGAATCAGTCACATCTGCAGCAAATAAGGTAAACTACCTGCTCGTGATAACGTGCTAATTGTTTATCCCCAGTTAACATGCATCCCATTAAGATCCCGCGACACGGATTTGTTTGTCCTCAATTTGTGGTGTTCCACCTCGTTGATAACAGCAGACATTGTGAATGTGTCCATCTGCATACTGAAGGCCTTTCTGGCCTCTGTTTTTTGAATATATCAAGATTACTTGACGCCCAGAAATCCAGCATACACTGTTGCACTCGGCTAAATGGGGGTGCTGCGTCCCCATGTTGAACACGCGTTCTCGCACACTTTCCTGCAAACTTGTCCGACTTAGCAACAGTAACTATGGGACTGACAATGGGAGGAGGGGCTTGGGATCGGTCAATTGTTTCTCTATGGAGAGGCGTTAACGTTAACGCCTTAATTTCGTTTGCGGTTTTGCGTTGTGGCCCTGACCTTTCTGTGTTGCTGCCAGTGTTTTAGCATAAACTATTGATAATTTCCAAATGTCAGACTTCACGAGTCAACTATACTACTACCTGACCAACTGTGGGGCATAGTTAATATACGTTGTTTTTCTCAACACATACGTCGAATAAAGGTGATAATGAATGTCACACAAAGTACATGTCTAGTTAAAGTAAGCCAGATAATGGCTAACGTTAGACCTGTTAGTTGGCCACGTTAGATGCCAACTTTTAACTTGCTAACTTCAATTCCAAGACAACGTAACGTTAGCAAGCAATGTATTCTAACTACGTTTCCATAATTTCCAAACGGCAGACTTCACCAGTCAACTATAACGTTACTACTAACGTTACCTGACCAATTGTCGGACATAATTCATAGACGTTGTTTATGTGATAATGAATGTCACACAAAGTACATGTCTATTTGAAGTAAATGATAGCTAGGCATAACGTTAGTTAGCCACGTTAGCAGCCAAACATTACCTCAGACATAGCGAGCAATGTAACTTATCGATATAAAAGTCCTAGCAGCTACAGTAACTACGTTTCGATAATTTCCAAATGACAGACGTTGAGTCAGCTAACGTTATGGTACTACCCTACCAATTGTCGGAAACAATTCCTAAACATTGTTTTTGACAACATATACGTCGAATAAAAGTGATAAGATTAGAGTAATTACAGTAATGTGGTCGTTAAGGTTAACGGTAGTGCTAGCTCGAAAGTTAACGTTAACTTTACCTAGTCGCGTACCAGGCTCATTTAAGCTATCGATACAAAGAACGCTGTTAACCTTACCAAAATACCTATTGTGTTAAACATTTAGAGAATAAAACTTGCGTTTGTGGTAATGTGAAAAGTCCCGGTAAGTTCAGGGCGAAGTTTTTGAAGGCTCCAAACTTGACAGAGGCGACGAGACACTCAGTCAGCTCAGGTACAACAAGAATGAAGCTAGTGGAGTAGACGAGGGATTCCGATCAAAGCTGTCAAGCACGAGACTGAGTGACGTCATTGACAGTCAGGTCACTTCCAGTCTATGGTCACTTCCAAAGTGCTTTAAAATAAACAAAATAGTAAAAAAAACAAAACAATAATAATATTAATAGGCCTAATAAAGAAAATTATATAGGCCTAGTGTATTATACCATAAACAAATTTAATTGAAGGCTGGGCAGAAAAATAAACGAGGAACATATCAGTGTTCCCACAGAATTTAATTATATTTGTGGTGGTAGGTTTGCAGAATTAATTTGAATGCAACAGTTTTTAACAAATTAGCCCAGTGTGGTTATGATGCTAACCAGATTTAAGCACAATTTACAACCTGGAAAATCATTGTGTGGTGGTCAATGTTGATATTGTGGTGGGCCGCCACAAATAAGTATGGGATGTATGTATGGGATGTATGTATCCCAATGTATGGGAAACACTGAACATTATCAGAGAATAAAGGCTAAGGAAAAAAGTGTGATCACACTTCTTAGTTCCAGTGAGTAATCTAGCAGCAGCATTCTGAACCATTTCTAATCGCTACAGTATAGTTGGGCAAACCAAAATAAAGTGAGGTACAATAGACAAGTCTTGATGTAATAAATGCATATAATGAATGCGACTAGAGAGGGCTGAAGCAAAGCAAAATATTGCACATGATGCCAACTTTAAACACTCCAGCAGACATTTTGGAAATTAACATATTGTTATAGGCCTACTTATGATGAAAGTGTTGTTTAAGAATTGTAGGGGTAGATAGGGCGAATACGACATTAGCCTATCTGACTTTATCAAGCTGTCTACAGCCGCCCGAACGGGCAGATCTTGTCAGTCAAATGAGTTCATCTTGAATATGCCTATTGACACTATGTTCCAACACAAAAAGGAAATAGTAAAAGATCAAATTATGATTCAGCATGTTATTTCAAACGACTATCTTCTCCAATTTCTACATTACCAGTCCTACAATTTCTTTTTTCCTTTGATATTTCACTCAAAATCCTGCAGATGGTGTGTGTAAATTGAAGTTTTTTTCTTTAAATTATTTTAATTCTACCTTAATTTTACGACAGTAAACCAGGTATTCCTAAATCACCTATTTAGCTATAGCGTTAAACTCCTGCATGAGCAGATATTCCAGCTGATTTAAGTCTGGTTTAAGTAAACAAGAAGCAGATATGGCTAACTTGGGTTAGTGGAATAGCTTTAGCCCCATGGTAAATTTCACACTACTTCTATTAACAAGGCTTAATCATGTTGGTTGTTATGTTGGTTGCTAGGTTGTCTTTGTGAAAATGGTTGCAAGGCTTTTTCTAGGGTACATTAGGTGGTTGCTAGGTTGTTGCTAGGATACTTGCTAGGTTAATCATGTTGGTTGCTATGTTGGTTGCTAGGTAAATGGTGGTTTAATATAGCTGTCTGGAGACATAACTGATGACAACTGACAGTTGGAATGGAATAGGATACTTGAGGTGCTTTCTAGGCTGTTGCTAGGGTAGTTATGGTGGTTGCTATGCTGGTTGCTAGGTTAATCATGTTGGTTTCTAGTTTGTCATTGTGGAAGTGGTTGATAGGTTGGTGCGAGGGTACATGAGGTGGATTCTGGGCTGTTGCTAGGTTAGTTGTGGTGGTTGCTCGCTGGTTGCTAGGTTAATCTCCTTGGTTGCTATATTGGTTGCTAGGCTGTTGCTAGGGTATTTTACATGGTTGCTAAGCTATTGCTAGGGTACTTGAGGTGGTTGCTAGGCTGTTGCTAGGTTAGTTGTGGTGGTTTCTATGCCATAGGATTCTAATTGCTTAACGGCCGTATTATGATGTCATAATCATAATGTTAAGTCTATGGGGAAATTTTGAGTAGTTTTTAATTAATAGTTTAAAAAGTATAAAAGTTACAAAGCTGAAAAATACATAGCACCCATGTCCTAAGTGAGACCTACGTAACATAGTTTGAATGAAGTTTCTACGTTAAATGGTTGAAGCTGCATTAAGTGCGTTAGAAGAAGAATAAGAACTAGAAAAGCATTTCCTAAAGGAAATATAGTGCATGAAAATGCAAAAATAGCATGCTAACAATGTTAACTATGCTAACCATGTTTAGTAATTATGCTAACTATGTTAACTAGCATGCTTACATGCTAACTATGTTAACCATGTGACTTAGCTAACTTAGCTAATAATTTTTAGCTGTTATGCTAACTGCTAACTAACATGCTAACAATGCTAACCATGTGACTTAGTTAACCTAGCTAATCATTTTTAGTAGGTATGCTAACTAGCATGCTAACATGTTAAGTATGCTAACCATGTGACTTAGATAACTTAGCTAATCATTTTTAGTAGGTATGCTAACTATTTTAATTAGCTTGCTAATATGCTAACTATGTTAACCATATGACTTAGCTAACCTAGCTAATCATTTTTAGCAGTTATCTTACGCTTAACTAAGACATAAGCACGCTTAACTATCTTAAACCATGTTACTTAGCTAACTTAGCTAATCATTTTTAGCAGTTATGCTAACTATGCTAACTAACATGTTAGCATGCTAACTAACTAACCATGTGACTTAGCTAACTTAGCTAATCATTTTTAGCAGTTATGCTAACTATGCTAACTAGCATGCTAACATGTTAGCATGCTAACTATGCTAACCATGTTACTTAGCTAACTTAGCTAACTGAGCTAACAATGCTATCAATGCTAACATGCTAACTATGTTAACCATGCTAACTAGCTACAGTGGGTAAGAGTCATAGTTGATGACAAGAAACAGTTACAATGGCTGAACAGTTACAAAGTTCAGTAGTTTAAAGGGTTAAATTGTTTAACAGTGAAATATTGTAGTGATGACTTATTTTGAAACAGTTTTTGGCAGAGGAAGCAGTTGAACAGGATGTGTAGTCTTAATAGGGCCAGTTTGTATGCTGAAAGCCTGAGAAAAGTGGTTTCTAGGCTGTTGCTAGGGTCATTATAGTGGTTACCATGCTATAAAATGTGTAAATAGTAAAAAAAATAAGAATAGTTAAAAGATATTGAAATTGGGAGAAATAAGTAGATAGATAGAGAAAGTGAGAGAAAGTAAAGAAAAAGAAGTGAAAGAAAGTTGGGATGCAGGGCTCTACAGTGTGCCCATTTCACTCGCACATACGAGTAAAAATGATGCCGTGCAAGTGCAAAAAAATATTTAGGCGCACTGGTGCGAATTACTTCTAACCATGTCAATGTTTGTCTACAAAATACACCGCAACATCGAGAAACATTACTAGTGCAAACCATAGAATCACGTCACAAATGCAGCATAAAAACTACTCCTCCCATCAACGTTAGCAGTTTCGCGTTGTGACTCGCTAGTAGTCACTTCTATCAAATCCAAGAGCGCGCAGAAAAAGTGGAAAGTTAGACTAGCCAGCCAAGATGCAAAGATTGAAGAAATTAGTTCTTCTATTCACCGAATTCATTGGATATAGGAGAAACAGGATGAGATTCTGAGAATGCAGTGAGAGAAGGAAAGGTAACCCAACATGCCTTTCAGCCCAGTGGACGTATTGGCTGCAATAAGCAAAATATAGCTGTAGCGAACCGGCACAAAAGTAGCCTCCCGTAATACTTGCATTTTATTCAAAGGTAGAACGCTACTGATAACTCCAGGCTTCCACGCATGCTTGTTTGTTTACACCGAATACAAGCTGAAGTGCAAAATGAAAGTAGGCCTAACGTTTGCCTACTGCCCCTATCAATGCAGATATTTCAAATAAAAACTTAAAGTATAAAACATATATCCTTGATTAGCCTATGTTGGGTTTTGTGGAAGAGAAAATGGACTGTTTTAGTAGTAGTATTAGGCAGTATGCAGTCAGATAGGTCACCATGGGCATATTTGGTTTAGCTATAGATGGATTCACAAATAAATAAATTAGCCTACATTTGGCAGGATACTTGATGTACAGGCTAAATGCAAATATGTCAATGTATTATATTATTTTACATTAACAAAATGTAGGAAAATAGAACAGACTGAAAATAAAGTAGGCACTGATCTTTAAAATCCTGTTTCCTGTAGCCTAAATGTTGTCAGTCATTCTTAATGTGACTTAACTGACTGTGCGCCCACATTTTTGTCTGTGCTCCTACATTTTTTAACTTGGGAGCACAAGTGCTCCTGAAAAAAAATGTTAGTGTAGAGCCCTGGGATGAGAAGTGAGCTATTCAATTGAATGGAGAGGGACACACAGGAAGAGGTTCCATTCAAGTTGCTGCAGGCAGTCAGTGAGAGAGCACAGGTGCAGTTGATTGCATTCTAATTCCTTAATAGCCTATTATGTCATAAAGCTAATGTTAAGTCTATGGAGATTTTAAGTTTAATTTTTATTTAATATCTCAAAAAGTAAAAGTCGTAGAAATATGAAAAGTCATAGAACGAACATTTGGTTCAAGAGCTACGTGTCAAAGTTTGAACCAAGTTTCTAGGATAAGCGGTTCAAGTCAAATTAGGGCCTGGAAGAATAATAATAACTAGAAAAGCATTTCCTGAAGGAAATACAGTGCATGCAAAGTTGTTGCTGGGTTGGTTGCTAGGGTAATTATAGTGGTTGCTATGCTGTAAAAGTGGTTGCTAGGTTGTTGCTTGGGTACTTAAGGTGGTTGCTAGGCTGTTGCTATGGTAATTATAGTGGTTGCTATGCTATAAAAGTGGTTGCTAGGTTGTTGCTAGGGTACTTAAGGTGGTTGCTAGGTTGTTGCTAGGGTACTAGCATATTTAAGGTGGTTGCTAGGCTGTTGCTAGGATAATGATAGTGGTTGCTATGCTATAAAAGTGGTTGCTAGGCTGTTGCTAGGGTCATTATAGTGGTTACCATGCTTTAAAATGTGTAAATAGTAAAATGAAGTAAAAATAGTTAAAAGTTATTGAAATTGGGAGAAATAGAGAGAGGGATAGAGAAAATGAGGGAAAGTGAAGAAAAGGAAGTGAAAGAAAGTTGGGATGAGAAGTGAGCTATTCAGTTGAATGGAGAGGGACACAGAGAAGAGGTTCCATTCAAGTTGCTGCAGGCAGTCAGTGAGAGAGCACAGGTGCAGTTGATTGCATTCTATTTCCTTAATAGCCCATTATGATGTCATAAAGCCAATGTTAAGTCTATGGAGATTTTAAGTTTAGTTTTTATTTAATATCTCAAAAAGTAAAAGTTGTAGAAATATGAAAAGTCAAAGGACCAAAATTTGGTTCAATAGCTACATGTCAGAATTTGAGTTTGTACGATAAGCGGTTCGAGTCAAATTAGGGCCTGGAAGAATAATAATAACTAGAAAAGCATTTCCTGAAGGAAATACAGTGCATGCAAAGTTGTTGCTGGGTTGGTTGCAAGGGTAATTATAGTGGTTGCTATGCTTTAAAGTGGTTGCTAGGCTGTTGCTAGGGTACTTAAGGTGGTTGCAAGGTTGTTGCTAGGGTACTTAAGTGGTTGCTATGCTGTTGCTAGGATAATTATAGTGGTTGCTATGCTATAAAAGTGGTTGCTTGGGTACTTAAGGTGGTTGCTATGCTGTTGCTAGGGTAATTTTAGTGGTTGCTATGCTATAAAAGTGGTTGCTAGGTTGTCACTAGAGTATTTAAGGCGGTTGCTAGGTTGTTGCTAGGGTAATTATAGTGGTTGCTATGCTATAAAAGTGGTTGCTATGCTGTTACTAGGGTAATTATAGTGGTTGCTATGCTATAAAAGTGGTTGCTATGTTGTTGCTAGGGTCCTTAAGGTGGTTGCTATGCTGTTGCTAGGATAATGATAGTGGTTGCTATGCTATAAAAGTGGTTGCTAGGTTGTTGCTAGGGTATTTAAGGTGGTTGCTAGGCTGTTGCTAGGATAATGGTAGTGGTTGCTATGCTATAAAAGTGGTTGCTAGGTTGTTGCTAGGGTAATTATAGTGGTTGCTATGCTATAAAACTGGTTGCTAGGTTGTTGCTAGGATATTTAAGGTGGTTGCTAGGCTGTTGCTAGGATAATGATAGTGGTTGCTATGCTATAAAAGTGGTTGCTAGGCTGTTGCTAGGGTCATTATAGTGGTTACCATGCTATAAAATGTGTAAATAGTAAAAAAAGTAAGAATAGTTAAAAGTTATTGAAATTGGGAGAAATAAATAGATTTTCACACAGGAAGAGGTTCCATTCAAGTTGCTGCAGGCAGTCAGTGAGAGAGCACAATTCAATTTAATTTATTGTGCTTATAGAGCGCCAAAACATTACACACGTATCATGGCGCTTTACAGAATGTAGGCAATCAGAGAAAGAAGGGAAGAAAGGAAGAAAAGAAAAGCAAGAGAGAGGCCCATGGGTAACAGGGGCGAGGAAAAACTCCCTAGAATTGGAGATATATATAGGAAGAAACCTCGAGCAGATCCACGACTCAAGGGCCTGACCCATCTGCCTAGGGTCAGTACATGACAGTAAGGTCTGTATACATGACAAATGCATATGATAGTCGGGTGTAGAGAATAAGACATGGTGTTAAAAGCACTTGAGCTGAAAGTTACAAGAGGTGGGATGATTACGTATCCGTTATGGTAATTTATTATTCCTGATTTAGTGACAGAAAGTTCAATAGTCCAGCGTTGGAATTGTCAAGGGGAAGGGAGTTGTCGAGGGGCATGTGGTGGGTTGGCAGACAGGCCAGTAATCCGGGCAGAGTTGCCATAGGCTGGTGGTGGGTCGCTAGGCTGTACGGGCCAGGAGTCCAGATAGGGGGCAGTAATAGGGCAATCGGGGATGGGACTTCAGGTGAGATGGGTGAGAGGAGGGCCAACACACGGATGGTTGATGACTGGTGATGATATACGTCACAAGTGAGGTACAGTAAGGGGGAAGAAAGAGAGATGTAGAGTGGGTTAGTATTACTGAAAATCAGAATGGTTAATGTCAATAAGTAATCAGTAGTACTATATATTGTTACAGTATACCATGGTGGGAATAGGCAAGAGAGGGAGAGTTGAGAGAGAGAAGGGGGGAGAAGAGAGGGGGGGTTGTACGGCGTGACACATGAAAAGTCCATGACAGCACTATGCTATAGCAGCATAACTAAGGCATGGTGAGGGGTAGTCGACACCAGCGCAGGTATGGTCAGTGACCACCATCGCGACTGTGACTGGGGTGCCAGTCACACGAGGACTCAGCAGGGTGGTCCATTCCAAAAAACCCTGAGGTGGGTGAATTTCCACGCACCATACCTAACTATGGGAGGCAGTAAAGAGGTATGTTTTAAGTCTAGACTTAAAAATAGGGAGGGTGTCTGCTAGTCGAATTGAGGTAGGAAGGTTATTCCAGAGGAGGGGTGCGCGATAGCTGAAAGCTCTGCCTCCTACTGTAGTTTTTGAGATTCTTGGAATTACAAGAAGGCCAGTATTCTGTGATCGTAGCGGTCTGGGTGGGTTATATGGGACTAGGAGATCTTTAATATATTCTGGTGCCTGGCCATTAATGGCTTTGTATGTTAGAAGTAATATTTTGAAGTCAATGCGACTTCTAACAGGCAGCCAGTGTAGAGATGCCAGGATTGGGGAAATACGTTCATAATTTTTAGTTCTAGTGAGTGTGCGAGCAGCTGCATTTTGTATAAGCTGTAAGCTCTTTAGACAGGTGTTATTGCAGCCAGCGTATAGAGCATTGCAATAATCAATCCTTGAGGTGACAAAAGCAGGGATTCATTTCTCAGCGTCTGGTAGGGATAAAGACTTCCTTATCTTTGAAATGTTCCTTAAATGATAAAATGAAGCTTTGGTAATCTGTTTTATGTGGTTACTTAGTGATAGGTCTTGGTCAATTGTAACTCCTAGATTTTTAACACATGTGGATGAGGATAGTCGGAGATCAGTAAATGTAGCTTGTGATGAGGATAGGATATCCCTCATCTTTTTTAGGACCCTAAAACCATGACTTCTGTTTTATCGGAGTTCAAAAGCAGGAAATTGTTCGTCATCCATGTCTTTATGTCTCGTATACATGTGTCAAGTTTGGCTAACGGAGTCAATTCGTCAGGTTTTATGGAAAGGTACAGTTGTGTATCGTCTGCATAAGAATGAAATTTAATGCCATGTTTCCTCATTTCTGAGCCTAGAGGAAGCATATAGAGAGAAAATAACAGGGGCCCTAGTACTGAGCCTTGAGGCACCCCATATTTTACCATAGTCTGGGTAGATGGTTCATTGTGAACCTGTACAAATTGTCTGCGGTTAGAAAGGTATAATCTAAACCAAGCGAGTGCTGAGTCTTTAATGCCTATCGAATGTTCAAGCCTGTGGAGTAGTATGTTGTGGTCTATGGTGTCAAAGGCAGCACTGAGGTCCAGGAGGACCAATATTGATATATGTCCATTATCGGCAGCGATGAGGAGGTCATTAAAAACTTTAACTAAGGCTGATTCAGTCCTGTGGTGAGCTCTGAAACCAGACTGATATAATTCTTGGATTTTATTCATATGCAAGAAGGTACCAATTTGTTTCGACACTATTTTTTCTAGTATTTTTGACAAAAAAGGGAGATTAGATATAGGCCTATAGTTGGCCAGGTTGTTAGGGTCATAGGGTCAGGCTTTTTGAGGGATGGCTTAATGACAGATAACTTAAACGACTGTGGTACATGGCCTGATAGCAGTGAGTTATTTATAATCTGGAGCAAAGCATTGTCCAAGAAAGGGAGCGCAGTCTTCAGAAGATGTGTCACGGTTCAGACAGACGACCAGAGGACCACAATTGCGTCACACCAGAAAGTTTATTAAACTTAAGGGAAAAGGGAAGTAGGGAGTGAGTGAAGGCTCCAGGGGTTACTGGGAATAACAGGGATACAGGGGTTCCTTCCAATGTGCTGTGTCTGTGTCCCCCCCAGTGGCAGCGATGCGTCCTATGACGCCGGTGGTGGGTGGTCTGGAAGTCCTGGGGGGGGGGGGGAACACAGACACAACAGGGCGGATGAAACAAGGCAGAAGTCCAGTTCAAGGGAGATCCAAATTCGTAGTAGCAAGGCAGAAGGCTGGTCAGAGTTACCGGGATCGAAGAGTAGTCAGGAGTCAGCACGGCAGAAAGCAGGTCTGGTTTTCTGGGGCAGAAGAGTCTCCAAGATTCAGGCAGGGCCGGGGTCACAAAACAAGAGTGAGCCAGACGCGCGAGCAAACAGGTTCCGGGTGTGAGCTTTGCAGACGATCTGACAAAGGAGAGCTGAAAGACAGGGCTTTAAATACTGGGAGAGGTTAGTGGGTAATGCAGCGCAGCTGGCAGAGTAATTAGAGCAGAGCAGAGCAGGGACAGGTGGAGCTAGTTAGGCTGAGTAGAGAGAGTGGTGAGCAGAGTGGAAGATAGTGGAAACCAATTAAGGTGGTAACCCGGTGGAGTGAGAGGGCTCATGACAAGATGAGTAGAAATAGGATCTAGTAGACTAGTTGTTTGATGAAGAGATTGTGGAAGTGAGGTCTAATATGTCAATAGGTGTAAATGAATTCAACGTTGTTCGTCTCATCTGTGAGTCAATTATGTTTTCGCTACCGTTCAGCAATGGAGTATGAATATTTGGTGAGACTGACTGGATATTAATCTTATCTCTAATTGTTTCAATTTTGTCATTGAAAAAGTTCATGAATTACTGTTTACTGGCAAATAGGGATAGATTCGGTTACTTCGGTGTGGCTCTTCGTCAGGCGGGAGATTGTGGTAAAGAGAAATTTTGTATTGTTTTTGTTTTCTTCGATCAGCGAGGAGTAGTAAGTTGACTTGGCCTCGTTGAGTGCTTTTTTGTAAGTGATAAGGCTATCTTTCCATGCTTGGCGAAAAACTTCCAATTTAGTGGTACGCCATTTTTGTTCAAGTTTACGCGCTGTTTGTTTGAGTGTTTTTGTCTGTGGTATACCATGGAGCACGCCTTACTTGTTTTCTCATTCTCTTTTTGAGTGGTGCTACTGAATCAAGGGTTGAGCGTAATGAGTTCATCACATTATCAGTTAACAAGTCGACCTCGGCTGGATTAAGGAAAGGGCCTTCTGGTAGGCCTACCACATGAGTCCGGAATAGGGCAAGCGTAAGCGAAATTTTTTTCTAGAAAGTCTGCATTCGTTTTTTCAGATAAGCCGCGGCTGTAGTATTCAGCTAAATTAGGTACTGCATGTTGTAATGTCATTGTAAAAGTAATTAGATGGTGGTCAGTTAAGGTCGGGTGTTGTGGCAAGATTGTTAACTGCTCTATGTTTATGCCGTATGACAAGACTAGATCAATAGTATGGTTATGTCGGTGCGTGGGTGAATTAACATTTTGGCAGAACCCGACATGGTCAATTAGGGATTGAAATGCAATTGTGACAATCGTGCACATTATCCATATGAATATTAAAATCACCCAATATAAGTATTTTTTCTGTTTGGATAGTTAAAGTGGAAAGGAAATCAGAAAATTCCTCTAAGAATTCAGTGTAGGGGCCAGGGGGTCTGTACAATGTGACCACAGTTACAGGCTGATCAGTTTTCCAGTCTGGCGCAAAAAAAATTGAGGACTAGAACTTCAAAAGATTTAAACTTGTGTGTGAGCTTGGGAGATGTGAGAAGACTAGATTGATAGACTGTAGCTACTCCACCTCCCCTGCCAGTGTGGCGTGGTACATGATAATTCAAATGGGAGGGAGGTGTAGACTCATTTAATGGAAGGTATTCATCTGGTTTAAGCCAGGTTTCAGTAAGACACATAACATCTATATGATTGTCAGTAATAATTTCATTAACCAAGGCAGTTTTACTTGGCAGTGATCGAATATTAAGTAAAGCAAGTGTAAGTTGCTTTTTTGGAGGAATTTGCTTCACCTGAGAAGTTTTTATCGTAATAAGATTGCTACGAATAATTCCCCTAGTGGGTCGAGTAAGAGTTGACAGTCTTGGGACAGACACCCTCTCTATTTGGCCTTGTATGCCCTGTATACCTGGGTGACTGTTAGGACGGCAGAGATCTGTGTAAGACCTTATCTCTGCTTCCTGGATCTCTGGTTCGTCAGGAACTAGCCTCGGTTAAGTGACGGTCTATGTTCCTTGAAAGGAGGGCAGTACCCTCCCATGTGGGATGGATACCGTCTCTTTTCAACAGTCCAGGTTTCCCCCAGAAGGAGCTAAAATTATCTATGAAGCCCACATTGTTATTGGCACACCACTTTGACAGCCATCGGTTGAGGTCCGAAATTCTGCTGAGCATTTCATCACCTCTTTTAATGGGTATGGGTCCAGAGAAAGTTACAGAGTCAGACATCTGTTGCGCGAACCTGCACACGGAGATAAAGTTTTGTATGGTGATCTCCGATTGACGCAATCGGACGTCATTAGTGCCAGTGTGGATAACTATTTACGATTAGCTTTAGCCAGCACTTTCAAATTTGATTCAATGTCGTTAGCTCTGGCCCCAGATATCGATTTTACTATGGCCGATGGAGTCGCTAGCATCACGTTTCGTATAGTAGAAGCGCCAATGACCAGAGTAGCAGGTTTCTCGGTTTCTCTAGCTAAGGGGGAGAATCTATTAGAAACATGAATAGGTTGGTGGTTAGCAGTGGGCTTCCTTCGTTTGGATTTAGGTCCAGGCGAAACAGGCCCAACGGGCTGCTTTCGCAGGTCTGGCTCCCCCCCTAACAGTCACCCAAGGACTATCCCCTTGCTGCGAGGGGGCTGTCATGGTTGCGCTAACTGTGCAGTCGGCTGGTGCATCCACACAATTTACCAAGGGTTCTGCCACTAGCTGTTTGCTAATCTGATCCAGTGTGTGGATGCGATTCTCTAGTTCACCTATCCTCGCCTCCAAGTTAGCTATTAGTCTGCATTTTTTACAAGTAGCATGTCCACTAAAGGAGGCTGAAGAGTTAGCTAGCATGTGACACGCCGGGCAACGGAGAGAATCGGAAATGGGAGAGGCAGGGGCAGCAGAGGACCCTGCCATCGTCAAGTGAATTATATTAGACAAGTGAATTGGCTACACAAGTGGTTAAGAGTGGAGTTTTTACGTAAATAAAACCTAGGTGTAGTCTAATTAAGTGGATTACGTGGAAAGAAAAACAGAAAAACAGGAGCGAGCTAGCGTGAGAGCAGCCACTCTGACACTACAAACAGGAAATGACGCAATTCGCTTACCGTAATCCTTGCAAATCCTTAGTTCCCCATAGTTACACATGAAGATAATATAAATATACAGAGCACAGGTGCAGTTGATTGCATTCTAATTCCTTAATAGCCTATTATGATGTCATAAAGCTAATGTTAAGTCTATGGAGATTTTAAGTTTAATTTTTTTTAATATCTCAAAAAGTAAAAGTCGTAGAAATATGAAAAGTCATAGAACGAAAATTTGGTTCAAGAGCTACGTGTCAAAGTTTGACAAACGTGTCAAGTTTCTAGGATAAGCGGTTCAAGTCAAATTAGGGCCTGGAAGAATAATAATAACTAGAAAAGCATTTCCTGAAGGAAATACAGTGCATGCAAAGTTGTTGCTGGGTTGGTTGCTAGGGTAATTATAGTGGTTGCTATGCTGTAAAAGTGGTTGCTAGGTTGTTGCTAGGGTACTTAAGGTGGTTGCTAGGCTGTTGCTAAGGTAATTTTAGTGGTTGCTAGGTTGTTGCTAGGGAATTTAAGGTGGTTGCTAGGCTGTTGCTAGGATAATGATAGTGGTTGCTATGCTATAAAAGTGGTTGCTAGGCTGTTGCTAGGGTATTTAAGGTGGTTGCCCAGGATAATGATAGTGGTTGCTATGCTATAAAAGTGGTTGCTAGGCTGTTGCTAGGGTAGTATAGTGATTTGCTATGCTATAAAGGGTTGCTAGGTTGTTCACTAGGATATTTAAGGTGGTTGCTAGGCTGTTGCTAGGATAATGATAGTGGTTGCTATGCTATAAAGGTGGTTGCTAGGTTGTTGCTAGGGGTCATTATAGTGATTTACCATGCTTTTATAATGTGTAAATAGTAAAAAATGTGGGAATAGTTAAAGTTATTGAAAGTTATTGAGGTTCCATTCAAGTTGCTGCAGGCAGTGGGTGAAGAGCACAGGTGCAGTTGATTGCATTCTAATTCCTTAATAGCCTATTATGATGTCATAAAGCTAATGTTAAGTCTATGGAGATTTTAAGTTTAATTTTTTAATATCTCAAAAAGTAAAAGTCCTGAGAAATATGAAAAGTCATAGAACGAAAATTTGGTTCAAGAGCTACGTGTCAAAGTTTGACAAACGAAGTTTCTAGGATAAGCGGTTCAAGTCAAATTAGGCCTGGAAGAATAATAATATAGGCTGTTGCTAGGGTATTTAAGGTGGTTGCTAGATTGTTGCTAGGGTACTTAAGTGGTTGCTATGATGTTGCTAGGATAATGATAGTGGTTGCTATGCTATAAAAGTGGTTGCTAGGCTGTTGCTAGGGTAATTATAGTGGTTGCTATGCTATAAAAGTGGTTGCTAGGTTGTTGCTAGGATATTTAAGGTGGTTGCTAGGCTGTTGCTAGGATAATGATAGTGGTTGCTATGCTATAAAATTGGTTGCTAGGTTGTTGCTAGGGTCATTATAGTGGTTACCATGCTTTATAATGTGTAAATAGTAAAAAAATGTAAGAATAGTTAAAAGTTATTGAAAGTTATTGAGGTTCCATTCAAGTTGCTGCAGGCAGTCGGTGAGAGAGCACAGGTGCAGTTGATTGCATTTTATTTCCTTAATAGCCTATTATGATGTCATAAAGCCATGTTAAGTCTATGGAGAATTTTAAGTTTAGTTTTTATTTAATATCTCAAAAAGTAAAAGTCATAGAAATATGAAAAGTCATAGAACGAAAATTTGGTTCAAGAGCTACGTGTCAAAGTTTGAACAAAGTTTCTACGATAAGCGGTTCGAGTCAAATTAAGGCCTGGAAGAATAATAATAATTAAAAAAATAAGTCGGAAGAAGTCTAAGGAATAACAATACAGTGCATTTGCATGCACTATAATAAGTCGGAAGAAGCCTGTGGAATAACAATACAGTGCATTTGCATGCACTGTAATAAGTCGGAAGAAGCCTAAGGAATAACAATACAGTGCATTTGCATGCACTGTAATAAAATGCCTAGGAAGAACAGTACAGTGCATTTTCATGCACTGTAATAAGAAGCCTAGGAAGAACAGTACAGTGCATTTTCATGCACTGTAACTAGAAAAGCATTTCCTGAAGGAATTATACTGCATGAAAATGCAAAAAATATGATGTAAAATATCATACAGAGTAAAAACTAACTATATTGGTTGCTAAGTAGATGAGGTTTAATATAGTTGGAATGATTGAACGTTTAAATAGGTGAATAATTTAAATGGTTAAATTATTTAGGTAGATAATTGACGATAACTGACAGTTGGAATGGCACTAATGTTTGCTAGCAGTTATGCTAACTATGTTATCGAAGATAATAATGTAAACCAAGTTACTTAACTTAGTTAACTTAGCTAATGTTTTCATTTTTAGCAGTTATGCTAACTAGCATGTTAGCGATGCTAACATGGTAACTATGCTAACCATGTGACTTAGCTAACCTAGCTAATCATTTTTAGTAGCTATGCTAACTAGCATGCTAACATGCTAGCTATGCTAACCATGTGACTTAGCTAACCTAGCTAATCATTTTTAACAGTTATGCTAACTATGCTAACTAGCATGCTAACAATACTAACATGCTAACTATGTTAACCATGTGACTTAGCTAACCTAGCTAATCATTTTTAGTAGTTATGCTAACTATGCTAACTAACATGTTGTTAACTATGCTAACATGTGACTTAGTTAACCTAGCTAATCATTTTTAGTAGTTATGCTAACTATGCTAACTAACATGTTGTTAACTATGCTAACATGTGACTTAGTTAACCTAGCTAATCATTTTTAGTAGTTATGCTAACTATGCTAACTAGCATGTTGTTAACTATGCTAACATGTGACTTAGTTAACCTAGCTAATCATTTTTAGTAGCTATGCTAACTATGCTGACTAGCATGTTAGCAATGCTAACATGCTAATCATGTGACTTAGCTAACCTAGCTAATCATTTTTAGTAGTTATGCTAACTATGCTAATATCATGTTAACTATGCTAACATGTGACTTAGTTAACCTAGCTAATCATTTTTAGTAACTATGCTAACTAGCATGCTAACATGTTAATTATGCTAATCATGTGACTTAGCTAACCTAGCTAATCATTGTTAGTAGCTATGCTAACTAACATGCTAACCATGTGACTTAGCTAACCTAGCTAATCAATTTTATTAGCTATAATAACTAGCATGCTAACATGTTAACTATGCTAACCATGTGATTTAGCTAACTTAGCTAATCATTTTTAGTAGTTATGCTAACTATGTTAACTAGCATATTAACAATGCTAACATGCTAACTATGTTAACCATGTTACTTAGCTAATCATTTTTAGCAGTTTTGCTAAAATGCTAACTAGCATGCTAACATGCTAACTATGCTAACCTTGTTACTTAGCTAACTTAGCTAATCATTTTTAGTAGTTTTGCTAAAAATGTTAACAAAGTTAACAATGTTAGCAATGGTAACATGCTAACTATGCTAACCATGCTAACTAGCTTTTACATTACATTACATTACATTTGGCTGACGCATTTTTAGCTAAAGCGACTAACAACATGGTAAACAGTTTAAGTTTTAGACCAATTCTCAACCATTTTAGGACAATTTAAAAACATTAGAGTACAGTAAGAATAAGTGCATCAGTGAGTGCTGTTTTTAACAGTTACTTGTCAGTTTAAGACGGTTGGTGAGTGCTAGGATCAGTAAGACTTGTTGTAAGTGTTGCTATGAGAGGAGATGTTCTCTAAAGAGCTGGGTCTTCAGGAGTTTTTTGAAAATGGAGAAGGATGTCCCTGCCCTTGTAGGAACTGGCAGTGTGTTCCACCAACAAGGAACAACAGATGAGAAAAGTTTGGATTGGCTTGAGTGTACCGGTGGTAGAGCTAGACGTCGTTCGTCTGAGGAGCGCAGTGGTCTGGAGGTAGCGTATGTCTGTGTGAGGGCATTCAAGTAGGTGGGGAGCAGAACCGAGACTACTTTGTAGGCAAGCCGCTAGAGCCTTGAATTTGATGCGGGCCGCCATAGGTAGCCAGTGTAGCTGGATGAGCAGCGGGGTAACGTGCCCTTTTGGGTTGGTTGTAGCCGCCACGTTCTGGATCATCTGAAGTGGTTTCACTGTGCAAGCTGGGAGACCTGTCAGGAGGACATTGCAGTAGTCGAGTCGTGAGATGACTATTGCCTGAACCAGACGTTGGGTAGCATCTTGAGTCAAGTAAGTCCTGATTTTCCGTATGTTGTAGAGTGCGAAACGGCATGACCGGGCGACTGAGGCAAAATGATCTGAGAAGTTTAGTTGGTTGTCGAGAACAACTCCTAGATTTCTTGCAGTCCTGGTAGGTGAAACAGACAGGGAGTCAAATTTGATGTTGATGTCGTGGTGAATGGTAGGTTTAGCTGGGAGGACCAGCAGTTCAGTCTTTGAGAGGTTCAGCTGGAGGTGGTGTGCCTTCATCCATGTAGCTATGTCTGAGAGGCAATCCGAGATCCGTGCTGAAACCAAGGGGTCATCAGGTGGAAAGGACAGATAGAGCTGTGTGTCGTCTGCATAGCAGTGGTATGAGAAGCCATGCGGACGGATAATCTGTCCCAAGGAGGTGGTGTAGATAGCAAAGAGAAGGGGGCCCAGCACTGAGCCCTGGGGGACCCCTGTGGTGAGATGGTGAGGTGCAGATAGCTGACCAAGCCATGATACGTTAAACGCGGCGCCCTGTGAGGTAGGATTCAAACCAGGAGAGAGCAGAATCGGAGATTCCCATGTTAGCGAGTATAGAGAGAAGGATGCGGTGATTAACCGTGTCAAAGGCAGCCGATAAGTCAAGCAGAATGAGTACTGTTAGTGTTAATTTTGTCACCTATTTTTAATTTAGTCTTAGTCTTGTGACGAAATGTCCTTTTTAGTCTTTGTCATATTTAGTCATTCAAATATAATTTTTGTTAGTCAAGTTTTAGTCAACTAAAACTCTCGTCATTTTAGTCTAGTTTTAGTCAAAAGAAAACTAAAGGTATCTTAGTCTTAGTCAGTTTTAGTCAACACATTTTAGTCTTTTTTTAATAACAAATTATTTCTGATTACCATTTGAGTCAAATAGTGTTTCACACATCTCAATTTTCCAACAATATTGTGTGTCCACAGGGCTACTCGTCTGTTATAATTACTCATTCTGATTTTTTGTCAGTCAGTATGTTTACATGCACAGGTAAGTCGAGCTACAGTAGCTCGGCTGGGATTTGACCATAGACAGTAAAAGATTTGACTGGACCACTGTCATATTCGTAGACCGGTGTTTCTCAAAGTGTGGTCCGGGAATCACTGGTGGTCCATAAGCTATCCCAAGTGGTCCATGAGCAGGCGTGGTAAAAATATAATATATATGAGTTGTTTGCAATATTGAACCAACTTGTATGTAAAACAGTTCTGCAACACTGTCTATGTAAGATATGCCAGTTTAAATCATACAGTATGAATCCACACAATAAGCAAAGTGCAAAGACAATAAGCAAGGTGGTTCAGTGAGTAGGCCTATAGTGTAGACTAATTATAGGCTACTGTTGAAGTAGGTCTAATTTTTTTTTTTTTGCTAGGGTTAGTTAAGTGGTCCTGAAACTAAAAAGTTTGAGACACTGTCGAGACCAAAGTATTAATGTTTTACTCCACTTCGCTAGATGTATTTTATATGCTTCAAACACAACACATTCCCCAAACAGACTCTCCATCTTAGCTTAACTTTCCATATTAGCTTACTTTGCTAGCAAACTTTGCATCATCAGTCTAACTAGTTAAATAGTTGACATTACATGATGAACATTTTCGTATGGACATTCTGGGGATGTTAATTTGTATGAGAGAAGCTTCAACTTCTGGGTATGTAGCATTGTGGCATAAAGCTTAGGTTGCTAACTCTGGCAGAAATCTCCATTGTTCTTGTTCCATGTAGTTTCGTGGTTGCAGCCACAGGGTTGCAGCAACAGCACGTAGACTAGCCTACAGGAAAAGCTGGCATTATGAACTCATTCGAAATATTTTGAAAACGTAACAGCTAGATATTCTGTCTTCTCATTTTGTAGATGAAAATGAAGAGAGATTTTATTAGTTTTTTACTTAGTTTTTATTTCATGCAAAACATTTTAGTCTCGTCTTTTTTTTAGGCCAAAATAATGCATCTTAAGGTAGTCTTAGTCAGTGTTTCAGGACATTACTGCCGCGTCTCGTCATCGCCTCGTCTTAGTCAAAAAAAAAAAGGTTGTTGACTAACATATTTCCTCTCGTCTCGCCTGATGAAATTAACACTTGTACTGATGACCAAGCTGCCCTGGCTTCTTTTTTTTTTTTTTTTTTTTTTTTTTTTTTTTTTTATTTGCAAACATCATTGACATTACAGAAAATGCAACACTACGACATGCACATGAATACTACATACGACAAACAGACGTACATTACATAAACACATACTGTAACTTAACAAGACATCACATTGACTTGGCTTCCACAAACATAACACAACATAACATTAATAACAGAAAGGCTAAGGATGATTTGCGTCCAGGATGATTACAGATATGATTATCAGGGATGAAATTGATGACCGGAATGAAAAGAAGGGGGATGGGGGGTGCGGATGGTAGCTCTAAGAGTGTGAATGAGGTGGTGTTGGGATGGGGGTGGGGATGGGGGTTGAGGGGTAGTGAGTATGTGAGGATGTATGTGTGTGTGTGTGTGTGTGTGTGTGCGCATATGTATAAGGCTGGTTTGCTGTTGGGCCAGGAGGAGAGAAGCTGGAACATAGAGAGGGAGGGTTTCAGGAGAGGAGTTGTAATTATTCTATTAATGATAAGTATAATAACAGGAATAACTGATTGCCTGGTTGATTGCCTGACTGATTGCCAACCTGGGCACCCATTAATGGCCACAGTTCCACCCAGCCCCTGCAGTTATACATACTGCGGCGAGCTGACAGAGGGGGAGGACCTGCGTGCCACCCATCGCCTCAGGCCCCCAGCATATGCACACATCCCCCACTACCACGACCAACCACACCTCGCCCCCAGACCTTCACCCAACACGCCACTCTTGACCTAAATATGTACAGTATGTGAATGGCTAGGTTGAGGGGTCTATCTAGAATGTAGCATTAAAGAAGTGGGCATGCATGGTGAATATCTGTCAGGATTTCCCCATGCACACCACACTACCCTGTGTAAGATGTATGCCTCAACAATGTGTGCATTAAAATAAGTGAGGCATGCAGATAGACACCTGATGAGGCATCTACCTGCTCTCCACTCCGCCCTGGCTTCTTTTAAGGCTTTTGTTACAGACAGCAGAGCCGTTTCGGTAGAGTGGCCGCTTTTGAACCCAGACTGATTTGGATCCAGAAGGTTGTTCTGTGAAAGGAAGTCAGAGACCTGTTTGGAGACTGCTCGTTCAATGCCTTTGGATAGGAAAGGCAGGAGTGAGACAGGGCGGTAGTTCTCGACTTGAGCAGGGTTGAAAGAAGCTTTCTTAAGGAACGGTGTTACCCGGGCCATTTTGAACGCTGTTGGAAATGTGCCGGAGGTTAGCGAGGCATTGATCACATGTGTGATAGCTGGAGCGATGGTCGGGCTGATGGACTGAAGTAGGCTCGTAGGTATAGGGTCCAGTGAGCATGTGGTAGGACGGCTGCATGTCAGGAGTCTAGATACTTCACTCTCGGAGAGAAGCGTGAATGCTGAAAAAGATGTTCCAGCAGTCCCTAGAGGTTGTAGGAGTGCGGTATCTGAGTCAGATGCGTTGAGTGGGCATGTACAGAATTGACTGCTGATTGCCGCCACTTTGTTTGTAAAAAATGAGGCGAGGGTGTCTGCAGTAAGGCTGGATGGAGGAGGAGGCAGCTGAGGGTTGAGTAGTGATTTGAAGGTTGAGAAGTTTTCGAGTGTCTGTAGCGCTGTTGATTTTGTCATTGTAGAAAGCCGTCTTAGCAGCAGTGATGCTGGCTGAGAAGGAGGTCAGGAGTGTCTGGTAGTTTTTGAGGTCATCAGTTAGTTTGGATTTGTGCCATTTCCTCTCAGCGGCTCTGAGTTTGGTGCTTTCCGGATGGAGGGTATCATTTAGCCATGGATGAGAGTGTTTGGATCGAGCTGGCCTTGTGGTAAGAGGGCACAGCTCGTCTAGACACGAGGTCAGTGTGGAGCAGAGCGAGTCTGTGGCCTCATTAACCTCCAGAAAGGAGAAGGTGTTGAGTGGAGGTAGACCGGAGGCAACCAAAGAGGAGAAGTGCGTTGGAGACAGGTTCCGGATGTTGCGGCGGAACGTGACCATCGGCTGAGGAGCCGGAGGCTGTTCTGTCAGGCTGACGTTGAACTGGATGATGAAGTGGTAAGAAAGATGGAAAGGCATCACCATGAGGGTGTCTGTGCTGCAGTTCTGAGTGAAGATCAAGTCAAGCTCTTTGCCAGCTTTGTGAGTCGGTGGGCTTTGAACCAGTTTGAGGTCAAAGGAGTGGATCAGGGCCAAAAAGTCCGCTGAGCCTGGGGCATCTAAGTGGATGTTCATATCACCGAGAACAAGAAGCGGACAGTCATGCTCAGGGATGGAGGACAGCAGAGTGTCAAGTTCGTCCATAAAGTCACCTAGTTGGCCTGGAGGCGGTAGATGACCAGCACGTAGAGTTTTGCTGGGGCGATCACTGTGATGGCATGGAATTGAATGAGACATATTTGTTTGAAGGCAGTAGCGGGGTGAATTTCCATTTGTTGGAGATCAGCAGGCCCGTCCCGCCGCCTCGTCCAGATAGGCGAGGGGTGTGGGATAGTGTAAGGTTAGTGGAGAGTGCAGCCGGGGTGGCAGTGTTCTCTGGTTTGATCCAAGTCTCAGTGAGAGCAAGGAGTTCCAATGAAAGGTGGTTGGCATAGCCAGCTATGAAGTCCGTTTTGTTGACTGCGGATTGACAGTTCCACAAGCCCATGGAGAAGGAGATTTCTGTAGGTAAGGACCGTTTAATCTATCTTTAAAATCTATCACTGGCCTTAAGAAGAGCAGCAGCTCTGTTGAGGGAGACCTGGACAGGGCGAACCAGCTGAACCACTTTTACAACAGGTTCGATTGCCCATCCCCCAGCCCCCACCCCACCTCATTACCAGTGCAACACTCACCCCCACCATCACTGGATGTTGCACCCCTCCCCACATGGCTACCACTTAACAAAGAGCTGACAACAACCTCAGTCAACAGCCATCAGACACACAGACCTCAGATGCTGCCCCCCTCCCCTCCCTTCCCCATCACTGCTGATAAGGCTATCACACCTCTCCCCCACATGGTGACCACGAGCAGTGCGACAACATTGGCCATCAGTCTCTAGCCACACGACAACCATCAAAGAAGCACCCCTCTTCCTCCTCACCCTCCACTCGCCTCATCCACCCCATCATTTCAGCGGACCAAGTAAGTTATCTTTTAAAAAAACTCCATCCTCGTAAGGCAGCCGGGCAACCCTTTACAGTTTGCATACCAGGAGAAAGTGGACGTGGACGATGCCATCACTTATCTTCTACACAGGTCACATTCTCACCTTGACAAGGGGAAAAGTGCTGTGAGAATCATGTTCTTTGATTTCTCAAGTGCTTTTAACACCATCCAACCCCTCAGACTGGGAGACAAGCTCTTGCAGATGGGTGTGGACGCTCACCTGGTAACCTGGATTACAGATTACCTGACCGAGCGACCACAGTTCGTCATACTGAAGAACTGCCTCTCTGACACTGTGATCAGCAGCAC
This sequence comes from Alosa alosa, assembly GCF_017589495.1. NCBI lineage: Eukaryota > Metazoa > Chordata > Actinopteri > Clupeiformes > Clupeidae > Alosa > Alosa alosa. The sequence continues at coordinate 31,473,333 of NC_063191.1, forward strand.
CGGAGCGCCACAGGGAACTGTGCTCTCTCCAGTCCTGTTCACCCTGTACATATCTGACTTCCGCTACAACACCGAGTCATGCCACATGCAGAAGTTTTCTGATGACACTGCAATTGTGGGGTGTATCAGGGACAAGCAAGAGGAGGAGTACAGGAGCCTGGTGGAGGACTTTGTGCAGTGGTGCAAACTCAATCACCTTCAACTAAACACTTCAAAGACCAAGGAGATGGTGGTGGATTTCCGAAGGTCTAAGCCCGCTCTGCTACCAGTCTCCATTGATGGGGTCAATGTGGAGGTGGTAAGCACCTACAAGTATCTGGGTCTCCACCTGGACAATAAACTGGACTGGTCAACCAACACTGATGCACTCATAGACTGTATATATAGAACTATGGATGCACTCTACAAGAAAGGTCAGAGCAGGCTGTACTTCCTGAGGAGGCTGCGGTCCTTCAATGTGTGCAGCAAGCTCCTCAGGATGTTCTATTAGTCTGTTGTGGCCAGCGCCCTCTTCTATGCAGTAATATGCTGGGGAGGAAGCACAAAGAAGAAGGATGCTGGGCGACTTGACAGGCTGGTAAGGAAGGCTGGCTCTGTAGTGGGAGCTGAACTGGAGTGCATCACTTCAATATCTGACAAAAGGACCCTAAACAAACTGATCAACATCTTGGACAATGAATGTCATCCACTCTACAGCACAATCAAAAACCAAAAGAGCTTGATCAGCTGGAGACTTCGCTCACTGCCATGCACAACTGAAAGGCTGAGGAAGTCATTTTATAATAATAATAATAATAATAATAATAATAATAATAATAAGCTTTATTTGTATAGCACCTTTCATACACAGAATGCAGCTCAAAGTGCTTTACATTTGAAGCATGTAACACAATGATAGTCAGTCAGTCATTATCAATCACTTTTCTTTGCTGTTTATGATCTACTCAGCAACATATCAAAAAATATAGAAAATGGCGTCATAAGACTGGCAGCCTTAACCCTCTTGCCCCCCACAAGCACGCCATATGGCAACTGTGGCAAGGAAAAACTCCCATATTCAGGAAGAAACCTTGAGCAGAACCTGACTTAATAGGGGAGCCCATCTGCTTCTGGCTGGCTAAGCCCTCAATAGTAGCAGATGTAGAATAATCTGAAAATGTAGTCTACAGGATAAGATGAGTTAACTAAAAGCTTTCCTGTACAGGTATGTTTTCAGATCTTTTTAAAAAAAATATTTACTGAACTCGCCTGCTTGATGTACAGAGGCAGGGTGTTCCATAGTTTAAGGGGCATAATGGATAAGCGCAGCTTCTCCACTTTGCTTGTGGAGCACTTTGGAGTGCGATTAAAAGATTAGAATTGGATGATCTAAGTTTCCTTTGTGGTTGATAAGATATTAAAAGCTCAGAGATATATGAAGGTGCTATGCCATTCAGAGCTTTGTAAGTAATTAACATAACCTTAAAATCAATTCTATAGGAAATAGGGAGCCAGTGCAGTTCAGCCAACACAGGGGTGATGTGTTCTCTCTTCTTAGTCTTAGTTAAAAAGTCTAGCCGCAGAGTTCTGTATGAGTGCCAATTTCTTTAGATGTTTTTGGGAAGACCAGTGAAAAGTGCATTGCAGTAGTCTAACCTGCTAGTGATAAAGCGTGAATTAGTTTTTCTGCATCTTGTTGAGTTAAAAGGGCCGCACTTTGGCAATGTTTCTCAAGTGGAAATAGGCTGTCTGAGTAACTTTACTGATATGGGGCTTAAAACTTAACTCTGCATCTAAGATGACACGAGGCTTGTTACTTTTGGTTTAACCTGGTGTGCCAAGTTCCCCAGATTACTAAGAAGAATATCTCGCTTTAGTTTTGGTCCAACCAGAAGTACCTCTGTTTTGTCATCATTTAGTTTCAAAAGTTTTTGCTCATCCACTGATTAATGGAGCTTAGGCATGCAGTGAGGGAGCAAAGGTCATCTGGGTTAGTTGGCTCCACAGAAATATACAATTGGGTATCATCTGCGTAGCTGTGGAAGTTTACATTATGCAAACTTATGGCGTTTCCCAATGGAAGCATATATAGAAAATAGCAGGGGACCAAGGCAGCTCCCTGGGCCACACCAAAAGGCAAGTCATGTTTTCAGATACATGATCTCCTAGACTGATATAAAAATCTCTGCCAGTAATGTAGGTTTGAAACCAGTTTAGAGCATTATCAGAGACCCACCCACCGCCAAGGCGGTGAATTAGGATGCTATGATCAATGGTGTCAAATGCCGCACTCAAATCCAGAAGAATAAGGATTGAGACTTTGTTTGAGTCAGTAGCTAGTCTGAGATCATTGACTATTTTACTAGAGCCGTTTCTGTGCTGTGATTTGATCTAAAACCTGATTGGAATTTTTCAAAGGATACTGTTTTCGTTGAGGAAGGTATTTAACTGATTACAAACAACTTTTTCAAGTACTTTGCTCAAAAAGCGATAGATTTGATATAGGCCTGTAGTTGCTCAGATTGGTATGGTCAAGATTTGACTTTTTAAGTAAAAGGTTTCACAATAGCGGTTTTAAAAGCAGTTGGAAATATACCTGTTTCTAATTAGGTATTTATAACCTTGAGAAAAAAAGGGAGCTAAGCCATCATATACTTTTTGAGGAATGTAGTAGGGATTGGATCTAAAACACATGTTGAGGAGCGGTTTGAGTTATGATTTTACCAAGCTCAGATTGAGTAATAGTGCTAAAGGACCTTAATTTTTGGGGGGCTGTTTTTGGGTGTACTATCAAACATATTACTTGTGTTACCAATAGCCTCCCTTATAGAAATGACTTTGTTTTTGAAGAAGTCTGCAAATTCTTAGCATCTTAGAGAGGATGCCTGACTGAGTGTATCAAAAGGTGTTTGATGCAATAGCCTATCAATGGTAGAGAACAACACCCTAGAGTTTCCACTGTTTTCAGCAATTACCTTAGAGAAGTGGTTCCTCCTCTCATTCGAATAGCTCTATTATAATGTGCTATTTTTTTCTTTTTAGAATGGCACGGTGAACCTGTAACTTAGTTTTTCTCCATGTTCTCTCAGCTTTTCTACATGATCTTTTTAGATCATGGATATTTTCGTTCATCAAGGTGTCAGTTTGCTACAGGGCCTTTTTTTTTAGTCTTTAAGGCTGCCACTCTGTCAAGCAGAGCCTAATTCACGATTGAGAGCCTCTACCATTTGATCAATGGGATGATGTAAAATATCTAAATTTATGGAGTCTATAAGAGCTATGAACTGCTGTTCTGCTCTAATGTCCAAAGTCGCGATTTGATTGCAATTTCGGGATGAATTTTTTTGGAGTATGTAGTACTATATTAAAAGATACACAATGATGATCAGACATATTTATATCATTTACTGATAAGTCTGTGACTTCTATCCCTCTAGAAATGACTAGATCGAGGGTGTTGCCAAGGTTGTGGGTGGGTCCTGTAACATGCTGCTTTAGCTCTAAACTGTCCAACACATTAAGGAACTTACTGGCTTTAGCATCAGTTGTCTTATTGATATGAATATTGAAGAAGCCATTTACAATTATCCGATCATAGCTAGTGATGATGAGCGACATAAGTTCAGAAAACTGGTCGAGAAAGCCAGTCCATAGTTTAGGAGGGCGGTATAAGGTTAATAGAAGTACAGCTGGGTCAGCCTTCAGAGTGAGTTGACTCTAGTGCAACTATATTTGTTTGAGAGAATGGAGGCAATTCCACCACCTCGTTTGCCTTGTCTAATTGAGTGGAAGAAATTATAATTTGGGGGACAAGTCTCAACAAGAACAGCTTCAGCTGTCTGAAGTCAACCAGGTTTCAACAAGAAACAGAAAATCCAATTTTTTTTTTCACTAATAAAATCATTGATTGCAAAGGTTTTGGTAGTAAGTGCACCTATATTTAGTAAACCCATGTTAGCTGAAAATGCCTCTGGCTTTTGAGGAATATGCTGAGGTATGGAAAGAATATTTGTTAGGTTTCTAGTTTTAAATTTGTCTTTTCTTTTTACTATCGTTGGGTAGAAATCAACGTTGGAATAGAACTATAAGCATAAGTCATGCTATTGCATGACACAGCTTGATCTATGGTAGTAGTATTGTATGTTACCCTGCAGAAAACATTCTCAGACCCATCCACATGTATAATGCCATTCGAATCAATCCCTGGGGGGCGTGAATCTGTAATATTTTCTACAGAATGTCAATGCCTCAGTGTGGACGCTATGTTGTCAGAGAGTAGCCTGGCTCCATGTTGGTTTGGGTGGAGACCATCACGCTTCAGCATACTGGGCCTCTCCCAGAACAAGCCCCAGTTGTTGACATAGGGGATGCTTAGGGAAGCGCAGTAGCGTTTGAGCCAGGTGTGGAGATCGAACAGTCTGGACCATCTCTCAGCACCTTTTCTGTAGGTAGGGAGAGGCCCAGAGATGACAAAGCGTTTTTCTGTGCCCATCAGAGTGGTGATGAGAGTTTTGTAGTTTTCCTGCAGTGCTACTGACTGCTTATCTCTGATGTTGTTCGTGCCCACGTAATGCGATGATGTTGTCGAACCTTGGTGTGGCAGGCCAGGATGCTTGGGAGTTTCTGCTGGATGTCAAGGACCTTGGCACCAGGGAAGCAGTAGACCTTGGAGGGACCGCTACATGATGGGGAATGCAGAGGTCTCTAACCATGGAACTGCCGATGACCAGGGTGGAGGTTGATGAGGTCCGGGGAGGAGGGGGTCGGGGGGGCGCCGACTTTGAGGAGGGACCAGGATGGTTGTCTCGGGGCAGGAGGGGCTCCTCATCCCTCGGTCAGAATGGCATAGCGATTTTCCAGTCGGATAGGTTGGGCTGGGCCTGAGTGCCGTCGGACCGTCTGCCGTGCTTGTGATGCTTGCTTCACGCCATGGCTCAGGCTGGTGTGGAGTGGAGCTGGCCAGCAGAGCAGGCTTGGTTCTCAGCAGAGGCGGGGAGAGGCAACAGGGACAGAAGTTGCATTAGTGCATGGCATGGTTAAAGTATTGGAGGACAGATTGAAATCAGGGCATCTGGCATTTGTGTGTGTAAGAGAGGTAACGTTACTTACAGAGAGAATGGTGTCGAGGAACTGTTCATCCATCTCAATCTGATGGAGGGTCGCTATTCTGGCTCCGAAGTTCCACTATCTTTTTCGCTGAGAAGGACGATGAGTCGCAGCCTGGTGCACAGCTGAGGGGAGGCATCGTGGTCGCCGGGCGAGGGCTCATCGGTGTCAACTGTCTTTTAAACGTTTGTTTGCTAGTTGGCTAGCAACAGCGATATCGTGCAGTTCCTTGATAACTCAAACACAGGTAGCGGGTAAGTAATCTGAGAAGATCTCACTTTTATATTGAGTCGCTGGTTTTGAGAGACGTTAGAAGGAATTTGATGCTTTCTTCTTCCAGATAAGCGTTTCCCTTGGCCGGTATTATTTGCAGCCCTTGATACCGTTAACGTTTGACAGAAAAGTTTGGCGATCAAGGTTATAGAGTCCGATAATCCAAAGCCTCGAGCAACAACAGTTTATGCAACAGTTTGTTCACGAGATATAATCGGTAGCCAGTAAATCCGTAGAAAGTAGATGGTAACAAGGAGATTTAAGATAGATAAGTTTGGAAGTTTAGGTAGTTACATCATTTGTTCCTAGGGCCATTGAACTGTACAATGCCTCACTAAAGGGAAGAGGAGAGATAGACTTCTCTGCTTAGTCTGTCTGCCTCTCCACGTCCATGTTTTTTGAGTACTGACTGCCCACTACTGCTTACTACTGTTCTACTATTGTACACAGCCTAATGTTTTCTCTACTGTTTTACTGCTACACTGTTTTTTTCATGCTATATTAGCACACATGATCAATGGCTGCGGTAAGGCTTCTGATACAATACTGAATGAATGAATGGCTATAACCCTATTACCTCAACCTGTTCTTGCACTGAAATAGTTTTTTATTTTACCTTGTCTACATTACACTTTACTCCCCTATTTGTCTATATTATTTATGCTGGTCTCTAGACCTTACTCTTGCACTGTTGCACTGTTGGACTACTTTTTGCACCTTCACCATGACACTCACTCACTCTCTTGAGCACCTTACCAGGCACACATAACTAAGGACTATGGCTGGACTACTGTTTGCACATTGGACTTTCTTAACTTAACTTATATAGTGTATTTAGTTTTTGGCTGGACTACTGTTTGCACCTTCACCATGACACTTTTGTTAGTTTTCTTATCTGTCTTATCTTCTACTGTCTTTATTGTACAGTGGAGTTTAGTTATATGTTTATACTTACACTTATGTTTACCACTTCTGCTGTAAGTGCATGTTGTGTGTTATGTCTGTATGCTACCGAGACCCTTGAATTTCCCCTTGAGGATCAAAAAAGTATCTATTTATCTATCTATCTATCTATCTATCTATCTTTAAGTTGCTGGAGGTTAAGGCGATTTCTGCCCCTTTTGGCATGATGCCGTTTTCTGCAATGGCCGGTGATAACAGATATGGTAGAATGGCACATTTTTGTCGGCGCCTGTGCTCAGTGAACTTGCACAGGTAAATAGCTACAGTGGGTAGGAGTCATAGTTGATGACAAGTAACAGTTACAATGGCTGAACAGTTAAAATGTTTAGTAGTTTAAAGGGTTCAATTGTTCAACAGTGAAATATTGTAGTGAGGACTTTTATTTTGAAACAGTTTTTGGCAGAGGAAGCAGTTGAACAGGATGTGTAGTCTTAATAGGGCTAGTTTGTATGCTTAAAGCCTGAGACTGGCAGTTGATCCAGGTGGCCTGACCACCTGCCATAGGATTCTAATTGCTTAACGGCTCTATTGTGATGTCATCAGCCCATGTTAAGTCTATGGGGAAATTTTGAGTAGTTTTTAATTTAATAGTTTAAAAAGTATAAAAGTTACAAAGCTGAAAAATACATAGCCCACATGTCCTAAGTAAGACCTACGTAACATAGTTTGAATGAAGTTTCTACGTTAAACGGTTGAAGCTGCATTAACTGCGTTAGAAGAAGAAGAATAAGTCAGAAGAAGAAAAAGCCTTGGAATAACAGTACAGTGCATTTTCATGCACTGTAATAAAATGCCTTGGAATAACGGTACAATGCATTTTCATGCACTGTAATAATAACTAGAAAAGCATTTCCTGAAGGAAATACAGTGCATAAAAATGCAAAGAATATGATGTAAAATATCATACAGAGTAAAAACAAATAATGCAGATATAGTTGCAATAGTGTTGCTAGAGTAAATATGTTGGTTGTTATGCCAAATTAAGTGGTTGCTATGCTGGTTGCTTAGGTAATCCTGTTGGTTGCTATGGTGGTTGCTAGGTTGAAGTTGGTGGTTGCTAGGCTGTTGCTAGAGTATTTGACATGGTTGCTAGGCTGTTGCTAGGATATTTGACATGGTTGCTAGGCTGTTGCTAGGGTATCTGACATGGTTGATAAGCTGTTGCTAGGGTACTTGAGGTGGTTGCTAGGCTGATGCTTGGTTACTTGTGGTGGTTGCTATGCTGGTTGCTAGGTTAGACTCATTGGTTGCTATGTCGGTTGCTAGGTTGTAACTGTGGAAATGGTTGCTAGGGTATTTGACATGGTTGCTAGGCTGTTGCTAGGGTACATGAGGTGGTTGCTAGGCTGTTGCTAGGTTAGTTGTGGTGGTTGCTATGCTGGTTGCTAGGTTAAACTCATTGGTTGCTAGGTTTTAACTGTGGAAGTGGTTGCTAGGTTGTTGCTAGGGTATTTGACATGGTTGCTAAGCTGTTGCTAGGGTACATGGGGTGGTTGCTAGGCTGTTACTAGGTTAGTTGTGGTGGTTGCTATGCTGGTTGCTAGGTTAAACTTATTGGTTGCTATTTTGGTTGCTAGGTTGTAACTGTGGAAGTGGTTGCTAGGCTGTTGCTAGGGTACTTGAGGTGGTTGCTATATTGGTTGCTAGGTAGATGAGGTTTAATATAGTTGGAATGACTGAACAGTTAAATAGGTGGATAGTTTAAATGGTTAAATTATTTGCTAGGTAGATGAGGTTTGATATAGTTGGATTGACTGAACTAGGTAGCCTAGATGAGGTTTAATATAGTTGGAATGACTGAACAGTTAAATAGGCGGCCTGGCCACCTGGCAGAAGATTCTAATTGCTGTGATGTCATAAAGGGCAATGTTAAGTCAATGGGGAAATGTTGATAGTTTTTAATTAATAGTTTAAAAAGTATAAAAGTTACAAAGATAAAAAATACAAACCCCACATGTCCTAATTAAGACCTACGCGTCAATGTTTGAATGAAGTTTCTACGTTAAACGGTTGAAGCTGCATTAACTGCGTTAGAAGAAGAGGAATAATAAGAACTAGAAAAGCATTTCCTGAAGGAAATACAGTGCATGAAAATGCAAAAAATATGATGTAAAATATCATACAGAGTAAAAACAAACTATATTGGTTGCTAGGTAGATGAGGTTTAATATAGTTGGAATGACTGAACAGTTAAATAGGTGGATAGTTTATATAGTTAAATGATTTGCTTGGTAGATAAGGTTTAATATAGTTGGAATGATTGAATGGTTAAATAGGTGGATAATTTAAATGGTTAAATTATTTAGGTAGATAATTGACGATAACTGACAGTTGGAATGGCTCTAATGTTTGCTAGCAGTTATGCTAACTATGTTATCAAAGATAATAATGTTAACCAAGTTACTTAACTTAGTTAACTTAGCTAATGTTTTCATTTTTAATAGTTATGCTAACTAGCATGTTAGCAATGCTAACATGCTAACTATGTTAACCATGTGACTTAGCTAACTTAGCTAATTATTTTTAGTAGGTATGCTAACTATGCTAACTAGCATGCTAACATGCAAACTATGCTAACCATGTTACTTAGCTAACTTAGCTAATCATCTTTAACAGTTTTGTAAAAAATGCTAACTAACATGCTAACATGCTAACATGTTAACCATGTTACTTAGCTAACTTAGCTAATCATTTTTAGCAGTTTTGTTAAAAATGCTAACAATGCTAACAATGTTAGCAATGTTATCATGCTAACTATGCTAACCATGCTAACTAGCTACAGTGGGTAGGAGTCCTAGTTGATGACAAGTAACAGTTACAATGGCTGAACAGTTAAAAAGTTTAGTCTTACCATGTTATTGTTATTATATTATTGATTGAATGGGCATTATTATTTATTATTGCTTTCCCCCCTCATTTTCATTGTTGATTTCATTAGGCTATTGATTGATCCCTGTTTTAAGTATTATATTGTTTTGTACTTGTTAAGAGTAACCATAACCATCATCATCATAATGTGGTATTTTCTTATGCACTTGAAACAAAGAATAAAAATGTTTCTTTAAACGTAGTACCGCTTTAAACACATCACACACTGAACAGCAAAGTAGCTTCCTGATTATGTGTAAAATGTTTATAGAGTATCCTGATGTAGTAGGTCCATGTTCTCATATTTTTACAGCTGACATGAAGGCTGCAATATTACATTTTTGATTTATAATGAAGCACCCTCTCTGGTGAAAGACTAGCAAGCCTGTGGTAGAGGCATACGATTACAGACATATTGAGAGAGCCTATCATTGAGTTGTCACAGTTTTCAATTTAGACGTATTATTTTGAAATTATGTACGTCTACGGGAGGATTTACACATCACTGGCAAGACCTGATCAAATCATACCAATGCAAAATGCTTCTCCAGCAGTGCAATCGCAGGTAACAACAAAACCCTAACGCATTTTCAGATAGGCCTACCGCTGTTCTGAGCATACTAAGCAAATTGGCCATTTGTAACTTTGAATCCCTCCTCACGTTAAGCTATGGTCCAATAATGTGTTCACTAAAACACAAGTAACGTTATTTGTCGGGCTGATTCATAAATGGGCATACCGAGGTTGTCGACCTAGCAGGCTAGGTGGCGTTTATTGCCATTCGCAAAACTAAGCAAGAGTTAACGTTAATGAAACTTAACATCGCCTTCTCCAGTGACTTAAGTGTTTTAAAATGAAGTTGCAACGATGATGGCGGCAATAACTGGTTACGTTAAACCATTTGAAATAAGTAGGACTGTAAATGATGGTGACTATGGCTAACATCAGGCTCAGAGCCCTTTTACTTTACCTATCAACTGGCTAATGCTAACATGATTTAGCATGCTATGAGCTAATATACATAGCATCTACGAAAGAACAGCACATCTTTTTTCACAAAGAATCTGTCACAACTAACAACGATGTCTCTTACAAACAACTACACAATGTATGACTATCATTATGTATGTAGTCAGACTGTGATAAGATATAGCCTAATCATAATAACAGCAACACTTATTTAGGTTAGATTATGTGTCGAAATCTGGTGTCGTTAAAATAAGTGAGCGATGACGTGGTAGTGTCTGCAGCCTAGACTGTAAAACATAATGGACAAAGCGTCATGTCTACAGCCAGCCAGCTGTCAATCATAGGTGTAAACACGCCCTTTTTAGATTTGTTAATATAACATTAAAAAAAGTAATTTCAGCGAGAAAAGAAAAATTGTGTGTATTGAAGCATCTTGAAAACTATTTTTTCGAATAAAAAGTTGTTGATACAAAAATAGTTTTAGGTGAGAAAAGTGACACGGAAAGTTGGCTACTTGGCCATTGAAATACATGGGGATGGGCGGAGTTACACATTGTACTGCAGCCAGCCACCAGGGGGCTCTGGACTAACGCTCGCATCACTCTTAACAGACGGCACACTGTCCAGTTCTATATATACAGTCTATGGCATAAAGCGATTTGCTTAACGGCTCTATTGTGATGTCATCAGCCCAATGTTAAGTCTATGGGGAAATGTTGAGTAGTTTTTAATTAATAGTTTATATATTTATAAAAGTTACAAAGATGAAAAATACAAAGCCCACATGTCCTAAGTAAGACCTACGTAACAAAGTTTGAATGAAGTTTCTACGTTAAACGGTTGAAGCTGCATTAACTGCGTTAGAGGAAGAGGAAAAATAAGAACTAGAAAATGTAATTCCAGGGAATTACCATTGCATGTAAATGCAAAAAAACTGCTGTTTATTTGTTTATATTATATTACTTACAGTATAATTACTCAGATTACATAGACTTACAGTATTCTTGAAAACCACTTACTTGGTTAGATGTTAGCTTAGAGTATATGACAGCCAGAAAAAAAATTGTTAATTCAATATTGATCAACATTCTTTGTTTTAATACAGCAAAATGATACTCAGAATACACTAATGAACACTTAACAACCAATGTAAGCTTGAAGTAAAAAAAATCACAGTTGTTGAAACCAATTTTAAAGTTACCCAATAATGATTAGGGAGAAACCAGATGTCTACTGAATTTGCATTCTTACAGAACTTGATAATGCCGATCATATTATCCTAAGACAGATCTATTTATCAGTGGTAATTCTGAACTGGCAGCAAGAGCTAGAGGTCTCAGTTAATTGTAATAGGTCACATTTGATGGTGATATAGACTGAAGAATAAGATTCAGCCCTTCAGATGATCAGTTTTAGACAGAACTTAGGTTAGAATTTTAATTTTCACACAGCTCAGGTCTAAAAACTACGGAAGCATATTGCTGCCACACTAAAAAAAATAAAAAGGCTCAGTATCACGTAATTACGTGAAAAGTTTCTTGTTATAACAATATATTTTTCACGTTTTAACAAGATAATTTCATGTAATAACATGATACATATCACGTTATTTCATGATAATGATATTTCCACGTTATAAGGATAAGGAGGATGATGAAGAATGCACTAACACCCCAAAAGATAAGGAGGAGGGTGAAGAATGTGGTGGGGAAAATGTGAATATGGATGTAGTGCAACTGAATGAAAATGAGCAACATTTTCCTTATATAGAGGCATACATAGACCTAGACACCTCAGATGTGATACTTGGCGCCTAAATTGGAGAAGAAATGGCTGGCCAAATGGATGGACGTTGCCATATCAACCTGCACTCACCCTCTCCACATACACAGCAAACATTACTCCAGAGTCAGCATCTGTAGCTGATGTTGCAAGTAGTTCTGCAGCTTCATATGATGTCGTGAATACCACCATACAACTTCATAGGGTCAATCCTCTGGAGGAGATGATAGGCCAATTCAAGGATCCGGCACTTCTCAAACACCACCTGAGATACACTTACATAGATGAAATAGGAGCTGACATAGATGGTGTCTCAAGGGATGTGTATGCTGCTTTCTGGACATTGCTTTTGGACCACACAGCTGAAGGGGAGGACCTGAGGGTTCCATCTCTGTGTCCTAAGTGGTTAGAAGACGAGTGGAAATCCATTGGCCGAATTTTACTGAAAAGATTTCTAGACCATGGCTATTTTCCCTGTCGCCTTTCCCCTGCTTTCGCAGTGGCACTTATTTTTAGTGAAAATGAAGTGGCAGATGATGTGCTTTTTGACAGGACAGACAGGAATCTGATCACCACTGCCTTAGACAGGAATCTGATCACCACTGCCTTAAAAGAAGGTATCTTAGAGGAGGACAGGGAGGAGCTGATTGACCTTTTGGATCATTTGGACGTAACAGCATATCCAACACAAGAGAATTTTAAAAGCATCCTGCTAAAAGTTGCGCACAAACAGTTAATCCAGAAGCCAAGATATGCATCTGAAAAGATGTCCTTAATTGCTGGTTCCTCTCTAAAAGAAGCTTTCGCAAGCCCACAAGATGTCTTGCACATGTATGAGGACAAAAAGCCAACAACTAAAAAGCTTTTGAAGTTACTCGATGCCTCTCCTTCAACTCAAGCAGAGAACCAGAGCTTTCGTTTCCTGCAACAGTACATTAGAGGATTGGATGATGCAGGTCTCAGAAGGATGTTAAGATTCGTCACAGGGTCAGATATTATCTGATTTGCCTTTACAGAATAGAGGGCAATGTATTGTGCATGGCATAAAGGAAGATGGGAAATGTCTTAAATGGTGTTATATCTCCTCCGGAGGGTATATGCTTATAGAAAATATATAGTTTATGGTGTTTAATTTGTTGTCCCTGAACAGTATAGGCCAAAATGTATCCACTTTACACTAGATTCACCTTTACAGAATAGAGGGCAATGTATTGTGCATGGCATAGAGAAAGATTGGAAATGTCTTAAATGGTGTTATATCTCCTTTAGAGGGTATATGCTTATAGAAAATATATAGTTTATGGTGTTTAATTTGTTTTCCCTGGACAGTATAGGCCAAAATGTATCCACTTTACACTAGATTTGCCTTTACAGAATAGAGGGCAATGTATTGTGCATGGCATAGAGGAAGATGGGAAATGTCTTAAATGGTGTTATATCTCCTCCGGAGGGTATATGCTTTCAGAAAATATATAGTTTAGGGTGTTTAATTTGTTTCCTTTAATAGTGCAGGCCAAAATGTATCAGCTGTTCACTTGATTCGCCTATACAGAATAGAGGAGTGTGTGTTATGCATGGTATGGAGGAAGATGGGACATAAGTTGATTGATGCTATATTTCATGTACAGTGCATATACTTTTAGAATATGTATAGTTTTGACTGTTCTATGACTTTGGTAAAACCATGATCCATGCATAGGTATGCATTGTTAATTATTAATCTTAAACTATATTTATTATAGCATTTTTGCCAGATGTCACAACAATAGAGTCACTTGGAGGCTAACTGCAGTTTTCCCATCTGCACCCTTCTGTCGAACAAAAATTGTGCAAAGTAAAGGGGCATCATACAGGCCCCTCTGATTGGACAGACAGTATATCAGTCAACCCCTGGTCAATTACTATAAGACTTGCAAAATGATGGACTGATACTTTAGTGTGATATACTGTATGTTTCAGTGACCTCTAAATCAGATTACGTAAACACCAAAACCACTTTCCTAGGCTGAATAATGCCTAACTATGTGTTTGTACAGATTACACATTGTGGAACACTTACATGCAAAAACCCACTTGGCTCTATTTAAAGATTCAACAACCATTTCCATTGATTCAAAGGGCCACAATGTAAAAATAGACACCAATTTTGCAACAAACCAGTATGAAATAAGCCAAAGGAATTCACTCTTTGAAAATAAAAAAAAATGTTCCTCAACAATGCAAGATTCTAAAATTCCATGTTAAAGGTCCAGTATGTAGGAAATAATGGAAAATAAACTGTAACCATTCCAAAAATTATCACCATATGTTGTCAGAGAGTAAGGAAACACGATGAATTGAAGTAATGGCTTATTTGACAACATTACTCTTACCCGTAAAACCCTGTAAAACCCATGAAAAAAAATGAGTTACGAGTTACGCGGAATCTCTTGGAATTTTCGTTTATGTTTTGAACGATTAATTCTAGAATAGCGTATTAATAATGGGCTAGCGCGTCCTCCTATTTGGGTTGCCAAATTAGCAAAGGCCAACTGTCAACAGCTGTCAGTAGTCATGAACGCCCACGAGAGGCAGGCACATTTTATTTTCCAAAATTAAAACAAGAAACAAATTAAGTGGACATCGGAGGAGCTTCCTGAGATGGTGACGTCTTCGTCAAACGAAGAATATCAAGTCTGACGCAGAGCTGGCCATATTTCTCCACAACAGCCTAGGCTAAACTTCATCTGCATCGCTAACTTCAGCTAAATATGTTACGTTGGTTAGAGAGGTATTTTTTGTTTTCACTGTTTCCGTAATGTGTAGCTGGGACATGGTTGGAGAAACATTAAAGCAGCTGCAGGTCAACTAGCTAAGTCTTCATTACATCTGGCAACCCAGAAGAGGCTCGCTTCTGGTAGTCTTGAGAACGTTCACCAGTGTTTTGATTTTGGCCTACAGAACGTTCGGTAACAATCCTACAAATCGCACCTTTAAGTTGGATGGGGTCAGATATTCTTTAGAATGTGTATTCTACAACATTCTAATTACAGTTTTGTCAGTATTTGCTGAAGAATAATGCATAAAACCACCCTCATTTTAACATATTTCCACCAACTGGATTTTCATGGTCTTTTACTATGGTGTAAAGATCACCAATTGTAATATTAAAATGTGAAAATAAATTCTGTTGCGATTAGTTTTGGGTCAGACCTTTGCCTGGACTATTAGCTCCATTGTGGTATGTATACAAACTATACGTAATTACATTATGCCCTGTTTGCCCATGTTAACAAACAATTTCAAAAAACTTATAATAAATTTTTTTGTTTGTCTTGATCAACTCAGTAATTTTCATGGTGATATGTGAAGGTTAATTTTTTTCCCCTATTCACGTGAGAAATACTGTATAGGCGCATGAATAGGGTATATTTGGGTCTTTTTCTAAACTTTCCCCTATTGGGATTGTTCGGGGCTTTTTTTCCCTTACTCAAGACATATTGAGGATTCAAAATCAGTTAAGTTTGCTTGTGTTGCAATTTGTTCAACCTTGACCCCTATTTTGGCTTAAAATGATTGTACTATAGCAGCACAGTTGTTATATGTACACTGAAGACAATGAGGCCTTGACTGGAGCTAAGAATGGTTTGTATATCAAATCTATCATGACCAGATTTAACCCATCCAGCAGGTCTCAGGTCAGCTCTTTGCCTCTGATGAAAATTTAGGCAAATTGGCAAAGTTTTGTAAAAGCACTCAGTATTACAATGTAACAACTATATGTAGGTACCCACAAATACATAATGCAAGTACAATGATAGTACATGTTGTTACACAGGTTGTACCACTGTACCTAATTAGGTAGGTACACTGTAATAGCGACACATTAAAATAAAGTGTTACCCAACTTGAGATATTTAAGTGAGATTGTTGCACCATAAATCTGTAATGGTAGTTAAATATACTAGCCTATAGTATTTCATTGCAAACAAAGCAACATTTTGTGTTTTATTCATTTCAGTTTAAGGATAGTTGATAGCCAAACAGGTTAAAGTAAACAGCTTAGAACACTTTGTAGGCAAAGGGTGTGGTGTTGCTGTTGATAATCATAAACTGAGTCTTAAGGATGGACCATTCTGACATTAAGTATCTTGATAACCAAATACACTATAGCATACAGCTTGCTAGGTCTGTCATCCACATGTTTTCTACAGATTATGATGTAGGCCTACTCTAGGATGTACTACAACTGGGAAGCTTGATTCGTGTGCCAGGCTATGCTTTAATTTTTAGGCCAGAATAATGCAGAAATGTGTAACGTTAGCCTAGACCAACTAAACATACTCTGTAGCCTATGTTGACAACACAAACGTTATACCTCAACTTCTGTAGTGTGTTTAACAATACTTTGGTCATATGGTCCGTTTCCAAACAGTATGGCTTTTATCAAGTCCTTTTCCACAGGTGTATTTAATCAAGAGCCAGATAGTATCCATACAATATGATTCGTACTGTATCTGGTTAACTGGACCACTTACCTTGTCTAATTAGAGAAATGTGCCTCTGAAAGAGAGTTTTACGAGCAAGTATCACGGCAGGCGACGTCATAATGATAAAAGTTGCCGCCACGGCGGTCAATGTTAACTCTATGGGAATTTATTGCTCTTTTATCGTAAATATCTTAAAAAGTATAAAGTTCACAAATGTAAAAAATACATTGTACAATTGTCCGTTACAAGACCTTTGTAGGAGTGTTTGAATGATGTCACGGTTCAGTGGTTTTAGTGTCATTAAACGTCAAATTTGGTCGGAAGAAGAATGATAAAAATAGACAATAATAATAACAGTGATAATAGTCCATTGCATTTACATGCAATAAGAAGAAGCCTAGGAAGAACAGTACAGTGCATTTTCATGTACTGTAATAAGAAGCCTAGGAAGAACAGTACAGTGCATTTTCATGAACTGTAAAAAGCCTTGGAAGAACAGTACAGTACATTTTCATGCACTGTAATTAGAATCCTAGGCCAGGTGTTCCAGCCACCTGCATCAACTGTCAGTTTCTCAGGCTTTAAGCATACAGTCTCATTCTCTTAAGACTATGTAAGGCACTTGTTTACCCGACTACGCCACCCAATGAAAGAGCTGGGAACTCTAACAATGAACTGCAAGTTCTTTTAATTTGGTGGGAGCAACAGAACAGAACTACCACACAGCAAATCCGTATAAAAATATATATATTTATTACAAGCTTTCAATTAAAAGTGTACTCCATTCATGCACTCATTCATGTATGGGGCAATCCAAATAACCAGTCCACGTTCCATCCGATACAGGCACACACACAGCAGACGCTACAGCACTACACCAAGTCCGTATGGGGAATCCCCTCTTTATCAGTCCAGTTCACAACAGCGTATCCAAGGCACACCTATAACTCACACGCGCGCTCACACAACATGCACACAACAAAAGAGAAGCCGCCAGTATCTCCACAGCAAAAGATCACAGCAAACACCAAATAGAGCGATCAAGCATTTAAACACACTATAATTCCCCACACTACCCACAGTCCGGTTGCACGTAGCCCACAGTCACTGCGCCGGTACAGCTTGGTTGATTGTAGACACTGGGCCTCCCACAGGAAACCCACAGGGAGGACTGGCAAACCATTCGCCCAAAACGTAACGTCGGGAACTGGAGTCGTAATGTAGATCAGCGCAGCTCAGCAATCCAGCGAACCACAGGCGCAGCGTAAGCCAGGAGCTCCAAACGGACTATCCACAGCAAAATGGAGGAAAGAGAGCAACAAAAAAGCAGCAGACACCAAACAACAAGCCAGGCCGAACGACTTTATCTGAGCAGTCCACCCTTTAAGTCCAAGTTACTACTAGGCCAGCAATCAATAACACCTGTAAACCTAATCAGCTATTAGGCCATTGTTCAGCTGTTACCTGCAGCGCAGGGGGGAAAAGGGGCGTAGCCCCGAGTCATGCAATTACGGTCAGACAATAATACACAGCAATCAATGCACACCACAAGATAAAATAAGAAAGTAAAAAGCACAGCAATCATTATCTAAAAATTCACATTTCACACCATGCACAAATGACCACAATTATCCATATGTCCTTATATATGACAACTACACATCCTGTTCAACTGTTTCCTCTGTCCACAACTGTTTCAAAATAAAAGTCCTCACTACAATAATTCCCTACTAAATAATTTAACCATTCCAACTATATTAAACCTCATCTACCTAGCAATTTAACCATTTAAACTATCCACCGTTCAGTCATTCCAACTATTAAACCTCATCTACCTAGCAAATAATTTAACCTTTTAAACTATCCACCTATTTAACTGTTCAGTCATTCCAACTATATTAAACCTCATCTACCTAGCAACCAATATAGCAACCACCTCAAGTACCCTAGCAACAGCCTAGCAACCACTTCCACAGTTACAACCTAGCAACCAACATAGCAACCAATGAGTTTAACCTAGCAACCAGCATAGCAACCACCACAACTAACCTAGCAACAGCCTAGCAACCACTTCAAGTACCATAGCAACAGCATAGCAACCATGTCAAATACCCTAGCAACTACCTAGCAACCACGTCAAACACCCTAGCAACAGCCTAGCAACCACTTCCACAGTTACAACCTAGCAACCACCATAGCAACCAACAGGATTACCCAAGCAACCAGCATAGCAACCACTTAATTTGGCATAACAACCAACATATGTACCCTAGTAACACTATTGCAACTATATCTGCATTATTTGTTTTTACTCTGTATGATATTTTACATATTATTTTTTGCATTTTCACTGTATTTCCTTCAGGAAATGCTTTTCTAAATATAGCTGCAAGCAGCAATGAGGGGGCCAAGCAGTCAGTTCAGCAGTCCAAATTTGTCATGTAACTCAATGCGGTTGCATCAGGTATATAGCATTAAGCAGTCACAGCAAGTTCCATGCCAAACAACCCAAGATTGGCTGAGTTACAAGGTAATTTCCTGTTTGGTAATTTCGATTGGCTATTTTGGCCAAATGGTTTTAGTTCGAAAGACAAAAAGCAATGCATTTGTGAGACATGCTCTGAAGATGATGTGCATCAAGTTTGGAGTCAATCGGACAAAATTTGTGACCTATGAAAACTTTTAAGTGTTTTTGATAAAATTCAATATAGCGGAAAATCCATCATGGCGGAAATTGACATCCAAGGATTCCAACGATACCTGACTTTTGAAAATCGGACCTACGGGTCAAAAGTTACGTGAGTGAACACACTTCCAACTTTGGCCTGTTGGTGGCGCTAGAGGGTTCGAGTTGCTGACATGAAACTTGGTGACATGAATCATGGGACCGTCCCCAATTAGTGTGCCAAATTTCCCTTTTTACCAGACGGTTCTATGGGCTGCCATTGACTTCCATTGCATATAATAATAATAAATATAACCGCAAGCGGTGATTTACGGGGTCCGAGCAAAACAAACATGAGGTAGCATAGCTTTTTAGTTTTACATATGCTTTGATTGTTTGGGCCAAATTGTTCAAAAGAAACGTGATTGGATTTCGGTTATCGGATTTCAGTTACCAGATTTCGGCTATCGGATTGGATCAAATCTTGAAAATGGCTTGTTCAAAGGGAAACAAGGATCCTGAAATTGGATTAGATCACATAATCTATTCTTGGTTTTGATCTGGATAAAACCTTCACTTTGTATTGTTCAAAACTTTTGAGTTGGATTGGAATAAATTTGATGCATAAAATTAGGATTACCCTGTGCTGTAACGTTATAGTGTGCTAACCTCCACAACCTAATAGTATTCTAACAATACCCTATTCTAGTGTGCTAACCTCCACAACCCAACAGTATTCTAACAGTAGTATTCTAGTGCGCTAATCTCCACAACTCAATAGTATTTTAACAATACTCTATTCTACAGGACTATGCATTTGTCATGGATAAGATGAAGCGTCTGTTAATGGAAGGCTGTGTTTCCCACAGAATGGAATTGTATTTGTGGTGGTAGGTGAAGGGGGGTGGGAGTGGGTTCTGTGTTGGAGTCAATAAGATTAACAGCCTATAATTATGCAGTTATACTTGCCTTGCACGACAAGTCCTGACAAGTAGCTGTAACGATAGTGTGCTAACCTCCACAACCCAACAGTATTCTTAACAGTATTCTATTCTAGTATGCTAACCTCCACAACCCAGCTGAAGGAACTGTAGGGGGGCGATGTGGGTCGAGGTAGAGTGAGTGTGTGGCGAGCAGGCAGAGCCTCGGTCAGAAGGCTCAATAGTATGAAGTGATGACACGGAGATGGCAGGTTTCAGTGCAACACAAGTGAACTTTATTTGAGTTTCAATTCATCTGTTCTTTTGTTCTTTACTTGTATGTGTGCTGCATCAAAGAGGAAACAAACAGAAAATGGAGTAATCAGTGAAATGGGGTAAATAAGTACAGATCCCAACTCACAAACAAACCAATTGACATTTGAACAATAAACTGAAATCATATGGCTATATAAGGTACAACTAAACAATACTTGACATCCCAAATCAACCAACATCACCTAATCATCTCTCACATGGGACTCCAACACACCAAACCAACAAACAAAGACCTTCACTTTACACATGATGGCAGAGCTAATCTATAAACTGATAAACATCACAAAAGTCATAGTGAGGGTCATTAAAGTTATTACTTACGTTAACTCAAAGACGCACACATAGCAGGACACACTGGAGTGCTGGGTTGAGATGAACAAAAGAGTGAACTGAGGGCGAGCAAACAATTTATCCTGGTCTGAGCCCCTTCTCCGGAGCTACAGGGTTTCCCAGCTGGTAAACTGGGTGTGGTTAGGTGGCAGAGCCAAACAATCCTGCAATTTCTCCACAGCACTTTCACCACAAGCCCTCCTTACACTGACAGACTTTGGAAAGATTGGCAAAGATTTGGAAAAGATTTTTGAAAGACTACAGTCTCAGACCCTCTCACATCTAAAGACAAGTAGTAGAGTTTTAAGTCACAGACTATGATTTTGCAATGACTAGGGATCTTGCAGGGTCACTATTTACAAGACTGCAACACGATTCCTTTAAATTATTACCCATCGTGCAATAGATAAACAGGAACTGAAAATTATAGCCTACTAAACTCAAAGTCGTATTTTCGTGTTTCTGCAGCATTGTTTCATGCGTGACATCCTTAACCGATACAGAGTTGTTCTGTCAAGTGGAAGAGCCGACTAAATATGTATAAGAAATGACAAATATTATAAGAATAACAAATAATTATAGGCTACAGCTGTGTTGGAGTCAATAAGATAAACAGCCAATAATTATACAGTTACACTACAAGTCCATATGTAGTAGCTGTAATATTATAGTGTGTTAACCTCCACAACCCAACAGCATTCTATTGTAGTATGCTAACATCCACAACCCAACAGTATTCTAACACTAATGCTTCAAGTGGGATTTGAACTCTCAACCTAAGGATCACCAGTACAAGGCATTATCCCACTGAGCCACTGTCAATCCGACATGTTGGCCAGTCACATTCACATGGTGAAAATGTGTATTGGTAAACACACAATAAGAAAAACTCTAAGCATACATTTGACAATAAAATGAAGGGCTTTCCTAAAAGAGTACACCTGAAAACTTTTTGAAATTCTGGGGCAATAAGACATTTGTAGAGAAGAATACTAATGGATGAAATATAAATATGATAGACTTTATGGTGAAGGAAAAATAGTAAACAAAGAAGTTCCCCTGAATGTCATAGAGTGTCTCGGCATTGTGATTCTTGGCAACTGATGAGTGTGAATGTTGATTGGCTGATGTCATTCAGGTGCTGTTCAATGGTGTGAATCTTAAATGACCAATAGCATGTGCAGCTTGATCCTAAAGTTCTAATGGGGATTCGAACACTCAACCTAAGAAACACCTGTACAAGGCATTATCCCACTGAGCCACTAACAATCATACACATTGGGCAGTCACATTCACATGGTGAAAATGTGTGTTGGTAAACACACAAAAAAAACTCCAAGCATACATTTGACAATAAAATGAAGGGCTTTCCTAAAAGAGTACACCTGAAATCTTTTTGAAATTTTGGGGCAATTAGACATTTGTAGAGAAGAACACTAATGGATGAAATATAAATATGATAGACTTAATGATGAAGGAAAAATAATGAACAAAGAAGTTCCCCTAAATGTCAGAGTGTCTCGGCGTTCTGATTCTTGGCAACTAATGACTGTGTATGTTGATTGCCTGATGTCATTCAGGTGCTGTTCAGCTGTTCAATGGTGTGAATCTTCAATAACCAATAGCATGTGCAGCTTGATCCTGAAGTTCTAATGGGGATTCGAACACTCAACCTAAGAAACACCAGTACAAGGCATTATCCCACTGAGCCACTAACAATCATACACATTGGGCAGTCACATTCACATGGTGAAAATGTGTGTTGGCAAACACACAACATCAAGAAAATTCCTAGCATACATTTGACAATAGAATTAAGGGCTTTATAAAAAAGAGTACAGATCTGAAAATGTGCACTGTTAATGGTATCCACATAATGATGGTTGTATGGTTGTTCTCCAAGGAAAAAAAATTACTCATATAGGAATATAGGTGATATAGGAGAAATGGGCTGAGTGGTCTAACTTTATTGGCCTATATCTCTGAAATGGAACAAAATATCAAAATTCTGACCGATAACTTTTGTGAGGCTTGGTCTAAACATTGTCTGTGAGAATTTTGGTGAAGATTTGATTATTTTTGAAGAGTGTGAAACTTTTTTATAATGTTTGGCTTTTCCATGAAATTGTGTCAAAAGTAAACATTTTTAGACCATAAGACCAGGGCCAAAAAGATGCATCTGAGTTTAGAGATTAATATTATGAAAGAATTTTGAGTCTAGGTCAATCTGGTAAGGAGAAATTAGCATAATTAACTTTTTTTTCCAACAGCGCCACCTTTGGGTGCAGTACCCCAAATTTTGGGTTATGGGCAGAGGGGGGTTACTGGTAACCATACCTGAAAATTTGAAGAGTTTTGGAGTTACGGTTTAGGCTGCAGTATGACTTTTACAGAATTTTGGCAAAAAATGAACGGTACAGAAACAATAGGGGGCCTGCAGCTACGCTGCTCGGACCCCTAATAAATATAGCTGCAAGCAGCAATGAGGGGGCCAAGCAGTTGAGCAGGAGTTGTCATGACAACCCAATTTTGCTACATTATACACACACCCAATTAACCCCCCGTCCCACACACAGACATAAACACAGATAAACTTCCTCCCCCACACAACCCAATAGCTCCCCACACATAAGCACACCTCAAACATCACCAAATTGATTGTGCGTCCTCAGGTTGTAGTCACGAGTCCACATACCAAGTTTGGTGTCGATACGAGAAAGTGTTGCAAATTATAGCACCCCTAGTTGTCAAAGGTTGCTAAAATTATTGTGCCTCCTTAGGATGTTGTCCTGAGTCCATATACTAAGTTTGGTTTCGATACGTGAAAGCATTGCTTAAATATGAGCCCACTTCCTGTGATTATAGCGCCCCCTAGTGGTCAAAGGTCATTACATTTATTGAGCCTCATCCTTATTGGGTCCTGACCCCATGTACAGACTTTGGTTTATCTATGTCAAAGCGTTGCTGAAATTTGACTATACTTCCTGTGATTATAGCAACACACAGTGGTCAAAATGCAACAAATGTCTTGAGCCTTCTCCTAATTGGGTCCTGAGACCATGTACTGAGTTTGGTGTTGATACGCAAAAGCCTTGCTTAGATATCACTTCACTTCACTTCCTGTTTGGCGGCTTTGCCACCAAACTTGATTGGTCATGACAGGCAACAGGTTTTGAATATGGCTCCAAAAAGCAATGCGTTTGTGAGTCATGGTCTGACGATCATCTGTGCCAAGTTTTGTCAAAATCGGACAAACTTTATGACCTTTGATTCCTTTTAAGTGTTTTTGATTAAATCCAATATGGCGGAAAATCCAACGTGGCGGAAATTGACGTCATGGGGTGCGTTGAGTTCGGTCTCATCCAAGGATTCCAAGTATACCTCAATTTGTATGGTTGAAACTTTCAGCGCATAGATGTAATGCAAAAATAGAATAGTAATGCAAAATAGTAATGCAAAATCACACACATTGGGGGCGCTAGAGCACTTGACATGAAACTTAGTGAAATTAATCATATGACTATACCGAATCAATGTGCCAAATTTCCCAACTTTTTACTGTATGGTTCAATGGCAAATGAGTGTTTCGTTATAATAATAAGAAGAAGAAGAACACATAGAATCACTATGGGTTGCCTCGCAGCTTCGCTGCTTGGCCCCCAATAATAATAGGAAAACGTAGAAACACAATGAGGTCCTCGCTGCTTGGCCCCCAATTATTTTTCTTCTAACGCACTTAATGCAGCTTCAACCATTTAACGTAGAAACTTCATTCAAACTATGTCACGTAGGTCTTACTTAGGACATGTGGGCTTTGTATTTTTCATCTTATTCTTATCTTCATATTTTTTACACTATTAATTAAAAACGAATCAAAATTTCCCCATAGACTTAATATTGGGCTGATGACATCACAATAGAGCAGTTAAGCAATTAGAATCCTAGGCCAGGTGGCCAGGCCACCTGCAGCAACTGCCAGTCTCAGGCTTTGAGCATACAATATCATTGTCTTAAGACTACACATCCTGTTCAACTGCTTCCTCTGCCAAAAACTGTTTCAAAATAAAAGTCCTCACTACAATAATTCACTGTTAAACAAACCCTTTTTTAAACTACTGAATTTTTGAACTGTTCAGCCATTGTAACCGTCACTTGTCATCAACTATGACTCCTACCCACTGTGGCTAGTTAGCATTGTTAGCATAATTAGCATGTTAAATTTTTTAACAAAACTGCTAGAAAACATGAGCTAAGTAACATGGTTAACATAGTTAACATTCTTAGCATAGTTATAATTTTTAGCAAAACTGCTAGAAAACATGAGCTAACTTAGCTAAGTAGCATGGTTAACATAGTTAGCATTGTAAGCATAGTTACTGATCATTATAAGTATATATACTTTTTTGATCCCGTGAGGGAAATTTGGTCTCTGCATTTAACCCAATCGGTGAATTAGTGAAACACAAACAGCACACAGTGAACACACAGTGAGGTGAAGCACACACTAATCCCGACGCAGTGAGCTGCCTGCTACAACGGCGGCGCTCGGGGAGCAGTGAGGGGTTAGGTGCCTTGCTCAAGGGCACTTCAGCCGTGGCCCACTGGTCGGGGCTCGAACCGGTAACCCTCCGGTTACAAGTCCAGAGTGCTAACCAGTGGGCCACGGCTGCCCATTAGTGGGGTATAACTGTAGTTCTGCTGCTGCCTTCTGTAATCCACTACCATTTCCTTGGTTTTATTGACATTCAGTGTCAAGCTGTTAGATTGACACCACTGTGCCACCTCATCAACCTGATCCAAGTAGAGCTGTTTATTGTTGTTACTAATCAGGCCCAAGATCACTGTGTCATCAGCAAACTTGATGATGGAGGTATGACTACTGTTGGCTTTGCAGTCATGTGTGTAGATGTTGTACAGCAGTGGACTCAAAACACAGCCTTGGGGAGCACCAGTGCTGATGGTTAATGTGTCAGATGTCAGACCCCCCACTCTAACCACTTGTGAACGGTTGGTGAGAAAGTCAAATATCCAGTGACACAGGGTGGTGTTCAGTCCTAAGGCCTTCATCCTTGTAACCAAGGTGAGGGGTACTATTGTGTTGAATTCTGAACTAAAATCAATGAACAGCATCCTCACATAATTCCCATTCCCCTCCTCCAGGTGAGTTAAGGTGGTGGGCATGAGGTTTGAGATGGCATCCTCTGTAGACCTGTTGGCTCTGTAAGCAAATTGGAGGGGGTCGAAGGAGGCAGGGAGGGATGAGCAGATAATGTTTTTCACAAGCTTCTCAAAACACTTCATTACTGTAGACATCAGGGCTACTGTGCGGTAGTCATTTAGACATGATGGACTTTTGTTTTTCGGTACTGGAACAATAACAGACTACTTGAGGCAAGTAGGAACTGTCTCTTGAGCCAATGATGTGTTAAAGATATAAGTGAACACAGGAGCTAACTGAGTAGCGCAGGATTTCAAAACCCTGTTAGAAATTCCATCTGGTCCAGCAGCTTTTCTACAATTAACCCTCCTAAAGGCATTGCTTACATCGACCTCAGAGACACAGAAAGGTGCATCCTCATTTGCTTCACATGCTGCAGCTAGTGCATCAGGGAGGGCTTTACTCACATTCATCATAGGAGGGGACTTTCTTTCAAAGCCAGCGATGGTTCGGAGTCCTTTCCACACTCGTGCTGGATCACCCTCCAAGGAATCAGCTTCAACTTTGTCTCTATAGCGCCGCTTAGCATCTTTAATAGCTCTACGTAAACTATATGATGCTGCTTTGTAATCCGTCATATCCCCTGAAATAAGCCCAGCATCAAGTGATGGTGCGCGACTTTAACCCTCTAGGCGCCACGGTCGAGTTTACTCGACAAGATGCGATACTGAATAAAACGGCCGATTTAGTCAAATAGGGTGTCATATTTCGTTCAACCTCCACTCCACTAGATGGCAGACATGTCATACGTCATCCCTGAGTCCAAAAAAGGTCATGCTTTAAACAAAACTTTCGAGCTACAGCGCATTGAATCAGTGCGTGCAATACCGGAGCTAGTGTGCGTGCAGGGCTCTCAAGTTTTGAAGTTTGCAAGGAGTGAGAGTGGCATTGGCAGAGTACCACGCCCCCTCCCCCCTGATCGAAGTACATGAAAGTCCTACGTCTGCTTGAACTACTCGTGGCGCCACGCCCCCTCCCCCCGATCAACAGAGACCCACCCTCCCCATGTCCCATAGACCCAGCTTCATGAGAGAGCACAAATTCCATTATTTCAAACACACTGTTTTATTTATTTTAGAACCCTATAGTAAATAATAATAAATAATAATAACATAAATTATAATAATAATTTCACCCAAATGGGCCCTTTGAACAGCAGTGACTCATTCTGCTCTAAACAAACAGAAAACAACCAAATGAGAAAAAGCACATTTAGCCCCAAAATGTTCTCTTGAACAGTGGTGGTTCTGTCCGTGTGTGTGTGTGTGTTTATGAGTGATGTTGTGTGTTGTAAGTGTTTGTGGCAGATTTTGATGACTGATACTGGGGGCTCCCATTTAAAGCACTGTGGTTCAATGTCAGCCATTTTCACAGTCATGAGGCCATCCTTAAAAATATTCTTGTTTGCAGAAACAGCCAAAAAAATTAAAAAAAAAAAAAATGGGTCGGTAGATAGGTTTTTCAAGATTCAAAGAAAAAAAAAAAGTACAATTTTGGTCATGGTGATTACGTAGGTATGAATTTAAACAAATGTGCATATTGTGACGTAACTGACTGAGTCCTCAACCCGTGCCTTCAGGCGCATCACTGCAAACCTCAATCTGATGCAGGTTATGTAGACCAGCCTTTCTCAAACGTCTTTGACCTGAGGCCCAGTCATGGCAGACTTTGGGGTCATAGGGCGCATCTACACGTACCCAACCCCACTCCCTCCAAATCAAATTGTCATTATCACAATCATTATTATGCCTACATTGTTATACATGCACTTTCACTTAAATGTTTTGTGACATGCACATCAGAGGACTGCTTTACTAATGTAAGATATAATTAGTTTCATTGCTTTTGCATGGTTGCATGATTCTTGCATAAGAAAAGAAATACTTCTCAAAACAGCAAGTATTATATGGGTGCTATTGTTTTGGGATGTTTCCCTCATGCAAGCATCATACATTGGTAGGAAATGGAGAAAAACAATACATGTTTTGTTAATGAAGTTTAATTTGAATGCCTGAATGTAAGGATTCAGGAAACACAATACCAGCTTTTTTGGCGAGCAGATAGGCGTAAATCACTGATCTGTTGATCTTGAACAGATAGAAAGAAGGCTACAATAGCTTTTGGCCACTTTATATTCAAATTTGACTATACAATACTCAGTGCTATAGCCTACAGTCAGAGGTGGAAAAAGTATGAAAATATTGTACTCAAGTAAAAGTACCAATACCTTGATGAAATATTACTCAAGTACAAGTTAAAATACCGATCTGAAAATTTACTCAAGTAAAAGTAAAAAGTAGTTCATTTAAAATGTACTTTAAAGTAAAAGTTACTTAGTTACTTTTTTGGGGGGGGGGAGATACCAGAACAACCAGTTTTACCAGAGACTTTCTAATGAGGAGATACAGCACTCAAAAAATCCTCCATAGTAATGCATGGGGTTAGTTTGTATGCGTAATATGCCAGTTGTCTACACATATCACAACCCTTCCGCGGCAAAACGTTGACATGTGAATACATTGAGCCAATCATGTGGTGTGTTGTAAAATACATTGAGCCAATCATATGGTGTGCTGTGAAGACATCGTGCCAATCATCTGTTGTGATCTCGCTGCTGGAGCAAGATTGGTGTCGTGAAGCCTTACCCACACGCATTTCTGCCGAAATAGATGCACGATAAGTGCCCAAAAAGTGTTGCAATATGGCCGCCGAGTGGAGGTACTTGCCTGATAAGGATGTTGAGAAATGGAGATCTATGTGAAAAATCACGGAGTTCTCCTTTAAGTTTGAGCAGTAGTTGATTTTCAAAGTTAGTTGCACTCATCCTTGGGTCGCTTTGCAGTGAACAGTCATCCAGCACAACTGAAAAGCCCCTCACAAGCAGCTGAGGCAGGTAGGCCAATGTTGAGTTGCAGAGAGTTTTATATTTGGAAACGAGCAGAAGGTTCAGCAGATTAAAGGGCGTCGAACTGGGGGGGGAAAGTGGGAAGTATAGGGCAATGGAGGAAAGGGCCCTTGAAAAGTGGAATACAGGGGGCACAACACTTTCATCAGTCATGTGTAATGAAGTGGAATAACACAGGGACACATGCTACACGCTAAGAAAAAGCACTAAGGCAAGGAAAGGGAAGGAACGAGCTGGAAGTAGTTAGAGAGTAGTTATCCTTTCTATCTGTGCAAATTAATATAAGCTTGGTTAGTAGCTTACATATTGATGGGCTATAAAAGGTTTTTTCATTACCAAGGTGTCACACAAGAAACATTTCATGATGGATAAAAGCAAAAAGCTCTCCCAAGACCTTTGCAACCTTATTGTTGCAAAACATATCAATGAAACTGGTTACAGATGCATTTCAAAACGTCAGAATCTTCCAGTAAGCAGCATGGGAGCCATTATCTCCAAGTGGAAGAAACATCACTGCATCATCAACCGGCACATGGCACAGGATCTCCTTGCAATATTTCTGACCAGTCAGAAGGATAGTCAATTCTAAGAGCCAAGGACCACTCGGAGAAGGCTCCAGAAAGACTTGAAGGCAGCCAATTCAATTCAATTCAATTAAACAGTTCTGGAAGTAATCTGGAACTAAAGATTAGGATTCACAAGAGGGACCCCTGGAATCTGTTTAGAACAATGGACCAAAATCACACCTAATACTGCGACTAATAGGTTTTGTCATACAGGAAATGTCTTGAAGCTGTCTTTACAAACAAAGGCTTCCACAAAGTATTGAAGAAATTTCAGTAGGCACGTTCAATACTTTTTTCCTGTGTCATTTCACTTTAATACACAAAACTCTTTATGTTTGGATTTTTTTATATGTGTGTTAATATATGTGTGGTGAAAATTTCAAATAGACTCACTGGAAGTTTAGGCTAATTACTGGAAAAAAATTAAGCGTTCAATACTCATTTCCACCATATATTTATTTTAACTGAATATTTTAACTTCCAAATTAAATGTAAAAATGAATGTCAGACGAAATGTAAAGTTTGACTGATTGGATTTTGTATACAAAACATAGTGAAAACTGTCTAAGGTCACTCTCACTCTCCCTTGCTAAAGAGCTAAATGGTTTAGTCCGCCTGCACGATTAAGGTAGTCTATCTTTTGTTTATTTAGTTGCGTAAGCTAGTAGTGGACCGCTAATTGTTGTGCTGCTGGTGCAATGTCTTTCTCCAAGAAAGCCAAGTCAAGTTACTAAAAACAAAAGCCAAAACAGAAAAAAGAGACATCAAAATGAGGGGAAACAACTGCTAATAAACTTCTTTCCAAAGAAAGGTGAGCACAAACGTCAAAACACGAAATCCCATGGTGTTTGCTTGAATATCTCCAATAATAATAATAATCATTGGTGATAAAATGAACTGAGACAACCCATTGGAATAGCGGAAAATACACTTTCATAGGTTAGGCTAATCTGATGCATCTCGTGATCCAGCTCTGTTTCAGTTAGTCTTAACTTTTTTTTTTTTTTACTCAAGTAACCGATGGGATTTTTGATGTAGCGAAGTACAATACTTCACTCAAAAAGTAATCAAGTAAAATTTAAAATACCGATTTTATAGACTACTTAAAAAATACAAAATACACAGAAAAACTACTCAATACAGTAACGTGAGTAAATGTATTTCGTTACTTTCCACCTCTGCCTACAGTGTATTATACAGTCTCTGCTCTGTTTCTATGGAAGTTCCAGTGTCGTTAAACAATTAAATAGCATTCAACAGGTTGAAGCGGGCTTTGATACCAACTTTATCGATTAGTTTCAGTTTCTCTCGGCGCAGACGCCTGCATTGAATGAACGCTCATAGCCTACCACCACTTTATTGTATGGCTCCATGTTTAATGACATCGATAGCAGAAACGTTTGTTTTCTTTTTTGTCGGTCCGCGGTATCTTGATGAACTGCGCAGCAAATTATCAGACGAAGCACCAGGCCTAATTTCACTCCACGACTCCGCTGACCAGCAGTCTCCACGTTGCGGACCCACATCAAAACAAAACGATTTCCTGATTGGTTAAAAATCCTATTTTCTGATTGGCCGATAGGTTAGTAACTGAACAGCAGCTCTCTGAACTGAATGAGCTGAACAGACAGCGTTGTGTGACACGTTTGTAAAATATAGCCCTTAGACATTTCTGTGCGGGCAAGTAATTAACTTGCCCGCACAGAAATGTCTAAGGGCTA
Source organism: Alosa alosa (assembly GCF_017589495.1). Taxonomy (NCBI): domain Eukaryota; kingdom Metazoa; phylum Chordata; class Actinopteri; order Clupeiformes; family Clupeidae; genus Alosa; species Alosa alosa. The sequence goes on from NC_063191.1 coordinate 31,504,403, forward strand.
TATTTTACAAACGTGTCACATTTCGGAGTGAGAAATGCCATGTGTGGCGTGAGCGTGTGAAGTCATTGAAATGCGTGTGTCTCACGCTCAATGCGTGAGACTTGAGAGGTCTGTGTGCGTGTGAGCCACGTTATCAGAGCGATATTGTCAACGTCAGCGATTATTTGCATTAGATTATCGTCTAATGGCATCAAAAAAGTTTACCCAAAATGAAGTGTTGGGTCTTCTATTCGCGGACCCTGATTCTGAAGGGGAATATCTGCCTTCAGAAAATGACAGTGATTCGTTTAGTGAGGCTTCAGATGCGTCCCTGCCTTGCAATGTTGCAGCTGGACAAAGTGAGAGTTTAGCTTACACCAAGCACAAACGTTGAATCGTTTGCCCAATGTCAGTGGTGGGAATAATGTTTCACAGGGTCGGAGTGTTAATCGGGAAGTTAGCAGGGTGTTAGTGGTGTGGCAAACGAGGCTGGAGGTAAATGTCCATGTAGCGCTAGCTTCTGTCTTCTGACCGTGTGCCTCTCCGCAATCGCGGCGACAGTAACGTGGTGGAGCCTTTGTCTAATGCCACTGGGTATGTTAGACGAGGTCGAAGTGCTCATAGGACAGTTAGGGGGGGAACGTAGAGGCAGTGTGGGGAGTCGCAATGAGAATGACAGTAGGCCTAGTCAGAGCTGCGCAAATTCTCTCCACTCGGCGCGCGCGCTAGGCAGATCTGGCCATGCTGCTCGCAGCAGGAGCAGAGGTGGTGACACGGGGCAGGGGAGCCATTAGGCCATGCATAGTCTATCACAAGATGATAGGAAATTCCTATTAGGAATGCCGGCCCTGTATGGATAGGGATAGGGAGTCATTATCTCTACAGCAAAAGGCCTGCTACATAAAAAAAAAAAAATTTGTCAGCCATTTATTAGTAATGATTTACACTGTTGATTTGCTACCTATTTCCCTGACCATTTAGGACATACACTTACATCTACATACATATACATCTTTTTTGTGTGTTCATATCCTTGTGATGTGTGTGTCTTTGTCAGCTAAGAAAAAAACAACAAAAAAACATCAACAAAAACAACAAAAAGAAAAAAAATACTAACATTGTCTCTCGTCTTGTCTCGTCATCTCACTCCTGATCTGTGCCTTACCATGGCAAGTGAGCTTTTGAACTAAACAGGTCTTGTCTACTTGTGTTTGTGTGTCATCTGAATAATATATATGTGCCCCATACATGGAATCAGAGTGCCTACTGTATGTAGTAAATGGAAAAGGCCAGCCTACCGCTACATGCATTTGGTTTGTTTCTGCCATTTATTAGTAATTATTTACACAGTTTGTTTACTACTTACTATTTACCTGAGTATTCAGTATTGTGCAATATAGCATACAGAAGGTGAGGGACATTTTTGGGGTGAAAGAAGTGGTGCATTTTATCATTCAAACATGCAACTTTTCATGAAAATTCTATAATCCAAGATGGCCGCGACCATATGACCTCATAATATGCAAATTCGATACAAACATTTAATCTCCACATAAACTTTGGGTCATCCTTAATATTTCTCTAATTTACAGAAAGTCTCTATCTCTTATCACTTTTAAGATATAGCCTTTTGAAATGAAGATGTCAAAATCGAAGTTTCGAAAAAAAAAACCTCTGCCGCCTAAAGGGTTAATGCCGTTCTCACTTCTCTATCCACCCATGGCTTCTGGTTAGGGAAGCTTTGGATCTTTACAGTTGGGATGATGGAATCAGTTAGCATATTGATGTAACTCAATGCTACTTCCGCGAACTCATTAATGTCAGCAGAGGTCGTCTTGAACATCTCCCAGTCAACGTCTGCTAAGGGCGTCCTGTAGCCTGGCTTCCGATTGGTCAGTCCAGCGCTTGACCTCCTTCGTCACTGGGGGTTCCCTCTGACTTCTCTGTTTGTACATAGGCAGTAGGAAAACAGCGGCATGATCTGATTTTCCGAAAGCTGGTAGAGACTTAACTTTGTAACTGTTCTTGAACTGTGTGTAGCAGTGATCCAGTGTGTTCCCCGGCTCGTTTTCCTCTGTGTTTTTTCCTTCTGCGCCGAGATGCGTCTCCATGGTACCATGATGCATCTCGGAGAATCTCAGTCGGCCAGGTAGAATCGCCGATTAAAACATCACGAAACAAAAAAGGCAATTCATTTCCGATGTTTCTGAGTGTAACGCCATCATACGTACACTGTAAAAAATGACACAGTAGGAATGCATGAAAAAAAATGAGGCAACTTATTACACGTGAAAATATTAGGGAAAAATATAACCCTATTATTTTTAAGAATATAGATTTTAACAAATCATGGAAATTTACTTAAATTATTCATGTATACAAAAACAAATTGTGTAAAATATCTCAATGCAATTAAGCACATTCAAAATAAATCAAGGAAATTTCCCTGATTTTTTTTCTGGTTAATATCGCATGATAAAATCACGTGCAATATAGTTGCCTCACTTATTTTGAGCAGTTATGCATGTTTTAAATAAGTCTATTACTATACATTTTAAAGGATGTGGTGTATATACACAATTAGAGAGTCAGTATTTCATTTAACAGCATTTATTCAGTGTAAATTAAACCTGACGTTGAGAAAAAAAAAATAACAATAGCTTGGGCATTTAAAAAAAACATTTAAAAATATTCAGACGACTGACAGAGATATAACAAACATATCATCTTCATCAACATCTACACAAAATCCTCCAACTCTCCGCAAAAATGCAAGCCAAACTGAGTAATCCTGGGACAAAGGGGCCTTGGTCAGACAGGTAACCAAGGACCCAATGCTGACTATGAATGAGATCCAGAGTTCCTTTAAGAAGATGAGAAGTGTAAAGAAGGACAAACATCAGTTCAAAATTGTTTTTACACAACAATTCTACTACCAAATTTAGGTTTTTCTTGTCACGCTGCAGGCAAGTTGTGTGAGCGGCTATATGTGCACAATAATGCTTCTACTTTGTTTTTTCACATTACAAAACGTCTTGTGCAGTGTGTCAAGGTGCTCAATCTCTTATACTCCTCCATTGTTTCCTCTCCTCCTGAACTCTTCTCCAGAACCTCCTGGACCATCTATGGGTAAAAGAGAAACAATAACGGTGATACACTTGTAAAGAGAAAACTTACCTGCACCCTCTAAAAACACAGGAAATGTATTAAAGTGTAACTCAAGAGCACAAACAACCTAGGGTATATTTATGGTAGTGTGGTAGCAAAATTGTGTTAATTGGTGGAGTTTTGAGCAAGACTGCAACACAGACAGCAGCATAGGCTACAGTGAAAGTTAAGGGGGCAGCAAGCATGTTGAAAAAACAAACACTATTTTAAACCACTGGCAGTGCTCAAAATATGATTACACTTGGTAGTGTGGTGAGGGTCTCTACAGACAAACTAAAGTGTTATAAACTTTTGAAAGTGTACAGGGAGATTATAACAAGACCTGTATCTGAAGGAAGAAAATTGCCTAAATTCGTGTTCCGTTAACGCCAAATGAGCGGGCGCGTTCAATCTTGCAGCACTGGATCTGCAAGCAGATCTGGCTGAATCTAAAAAACATGCCTTACGTTCAGCCAGATCTGTAGTGCTGCAAGATTGAACGTGCCCGTTGATTTGACACTACCGGAACACGAAGCCAGGCTTCCACATTTGGAGGACAGACAAGGATTTTTCCTAGTGAGATTTTAATTTTAAATGCTCACCCATTTGGCCTTTTCTGCTGCATCCCCTATGGCAGAGGTGTTCTCTCCTGCACCAGGAGATTGATGCCCCTTGTTTGAAGAGGACCTCTCCATATCACTTCAGAAAAGTGAAGAATTTAGAGTAGAAGAACCTGCTGGCACAAATTCTGCAAAAACACAAAATTGGAATCTTAAAGGGTTGCTTTAAGAATTTAAGAAATTCAGTTTCCAATTTTAGTTAATTTAATTCAACTAAAGGGTAACAAAATCTTTTTTTACCTTACCCACTGGCCAAGTGATCTGATATCAGATGCATGCAAACATGGATTTTAAATTTATTAGCTAAGCTCACATAAAACCTTACCTTCTTCAATGAAACTTTCATAAGAAAAACCAGGCTGCAGTTTGAGGTACTTTTTTAGTCCACGGTACTGGACCTTGATGAGCATTTTGCCAACCCTGTTAAAACAAACAAAATCCATAATTATATAAACACAAGAACCACAATTGACTATCAGCAGTATATCAACTAACTTAACTAGCAAAGGACTTCCAAAATTCATCCTGACATCATTTACCATGTAGGCTACCAAATGTTTTAACCGCAGACAAACAGAAGTGTTTGTGTTCAAATATGTTAACATAATCGCTAAATAACCCAAATAAAACCAACAGACACTTAACTAATATCAATACTATTACTGAGAATGGACAATGCACCTAACCTTAACCAACAACACTAACAGTTACCTTACACCACGTGTATGCTACAAATGCCTAAAAGAATGCCCTGGTGGTCTCAGCTAACGTTATTAGTCAGTCAACAGATCCCTTAGTGCCAGACAAGCATTTGACACCACACTAGATCGCTTAGAACAGTGGAGTCCTGGCTAACTAATGTTAACCAGCTACGTTAGCATGTTAGCTATTCCCTCAGTGGCTATTAAAATTCCAACCAACCATTTTCAAATTCGTTACAAAAAGATTAAGACATCGTCGACTCCAATAATATATTAATGTCAGTTTAGAGTGTCCCAAGTATTACAAATGATTATAAACTTGGCCATTTGAAATTGATAAGGTTATAATATAACCTACCGAAGTTAAGGTTAGCTTGCTGGTTAGTTTACCAACCATCTGAGTAGCAGCTAGCTTCTACAGCTAACGTTAGCGACCTTGCTACTGTTAAGCTAACTTCACCAATATTTCCTAGTAGGTCAAAACGTTGGTATGAAAATATATACCTGTGATGTGACATTACTTAATTGTATATTTGTAGTAGGTTTCATGCTAGCTTTCACAAGTAGCAGGAACAAAATACTTTACCTTTTACTATTCCATGCTGAACTTCAATGGCGTCCGTCTTCGAGGCATTCTTTTCAAAATCTCAACTGAAGGACGTTTTTCAGATGTTCAAAATATTTGAGGAAAAGGCTGCACATTTATCAGCGAGAAATTGTGCAATTTCCCACAATTCTTTTAGGGAACATTTTCTCTGAATATATTTCTCGCAAATGTAGTTGATTTATTTGGGGGAAAACATAATAGTTATTTTTTTAAGGCGACTGCTTCAAGAAATTAAGCCATACTTGATTTTTTGTGTGTAATTTCCTTGGCACCAGGATTCATTTTGTACAGTGTAATCAGTGCAGTGGAAAAGTGGAAACAATTAGGGGTTAATAAAAGGTAAAAGAGTAAATATAAGCACAAGTTAGGTGGAGCAACCAAAAAGGCGTCCGAACGCGGCGGCGCCATGGCAACGAAAAAACGGGCAACCTATAGAGAGAGTCATAGTTTTAAATACCTTGGTGTCCACATTACTGAAGATTTAACATGGACTGTTAACACCCAATATGTTCTGAAGAAGTCCAGACAACGACTCTACTTCCTTCGTCAGCAATTCAAAGTTTCTACATCCATCATGAAGGCCTTCTACACTTCAGCGGTTGAGTGTGTTCTAACTGGTATCATCATCACCTGGTATGGGAACTCCACAGTTAGAGATTGTAGTACTCTGCAGAGAGTAGTGCGCTCAGCTGAACGTACTATAAGAACTCAACTCCCTGCTCTACAAGATATCTATTCCAGAACAGTACTCCTAAGAGCCCAAAAGATTCTGAAGGACTCTTCTCATCCTAACAATGGATTATTCCTACCGCTGAAATCAAGAAGACGCCTATGTAGTCACAAAGCCAGAACTGAGAGACTCAGGAGAAGTTTTTATCCCCAGGCCATCCGAACTCTGAACTCACACTATGCTGACTTTGCACTCATTCACTCCTCAGCACTCATGACCCCCCACACACACACACACACACACTTACATGACTTTTAGAACTTTTACATCCCTCTCCCTATGCTACAGACCTTTTATTTATTTTCTTATTTCATCACACGTCAAAACACACACACACACACATCTGACTTTCTCCAACTTTTGCACAGCTCCATAGAACCTCACATACATACAGCACTCTGCTTGCTACAGTAAGCCTCCTCTACATACTTGCTGCACACTGGCCCCCCCCTCCACTCCCCTCCCGCCCACACACACACACACATCTTCACTGTCATCACTCACATACATCATACATACAGTACTCTGCTTGCAATAGTAAGTCCCTTCACCATACTTGCAGCACACCCCCCCCTTTGCACACTGCCCTCTCCCCACATACACAGCACACTATCCCATCTCCCTTGTCATCCCCCCAACACACACACCAAGACCCCTGGCAGTTGGGTTAGCCCCTTGAGCCGTGGATCTGCCCAAGGTTTCTTCCTTAGTAAGGGAGTTTTTCCTTGCCCCTGTTGCTCTTGGGTGCTCCTTGTTGGTGCCCCCCCCCCCCCCAATCCCAATCCTCCCCCACCTTTCTTATGCAGCCCTTGCCACTACTTAATCTACTAAACCCCTCTTCTACTGCACTTTACCACCACCCCCCATAAATGCACAAATAGGCTGACACCAGACATAATTTCACTGCATTTCTTACATCCAGTAACTATATGCATGTGACAATAAACTTCCTTGTATCCTTGTTAACATGTTTAGCAAAACTGCTAAAAAACATTAGCTAAGTAGCATGGTTAGCATTGTCAACATTTTTAACAAAACTGCTAGAAAACATTAGCTAAGTTAGCTAAGTAACATGTTTAACATAGTTAACATTGTTAGCATAGTTAAAATTGTTAGCAAAACTGCTAGCAAACATTAGAGCCATTTCAACTTTATCGTCAAATATCTACCTGTACACAGCCATTAAACTATTTGAATATCAACATTCATTAAACTTTCAGTCTGTCAACAACTTTTAAACTATTTACATTAAACTTTTAAATGGTCTACTTTTAAACTATCTATCTATTAAACTATCTACATTCAACTTTAAACGGTCTACTTTTAATCTATCAACTTTTATTAAACTATGCAACCACCATGTCTATCCTAGCATCATCGAGGTAACCATCTCTGTATTATCTATTTTAACTATACATGATATTTTACATCACAACTTTTGCATTTTCATGCACTGGAACCTGATAGGACTAAGGCGATAATTCGTGAATTTATTTTATTTGTATGTCTTTCTCTCCAACTCATTTTGTATTTATCTCCAATTATCGTGATGCACAATAGCTGCACTTTAGCGTCTGTATTTGTGTCACTAATATTTTGCATGTTCTAGTGGAATATGATCTGTCTTATTCAGAGGCCACCATGAAGCACTTCCCAGGCCAGGCACTCGCTCCAGATTGCTGGGCCAGGCAATAAATGCCAAAGTGATAGAACTGAGGTTCCATAACAAAAACAAAGATTTTCAATAAAATAGAATAAAAGATAACAGAAGTGTTGTGTTTCTTCCTCTTTATACTGATACTATGGTTGATTTTTAAGTAAATACAATAGTAAAATATTTATTGATCAATGCTGAAAATATCAAACCATAGTAGAATATGAGCTATATTAGAGAAATATATGTCAACAACAACAACAACAACAACAACAACAACAAGACTGCATTTCCGGCGGGAACTGCGAAAGTGTGCTTGCCCTGGTCCGGTCACCAACGTGAGCAGACTGTGGCATACGCTATGCTGAACCTGGCTTGATCCAGGCATTGCAACAGTGCCTTTCAGTGTTGGAGCAGTGGCAATATCTCAAAAGCTCTAGGAGGGCTATTCATCTATTAGCTTGCGGGTTGAATGCGGTTCGTTGGATTTTACCTGTGGCCTGCCTTCGAATTTAGCTTCTATGACTGAGATCAAATCAATTAAATAAAATGACCGCAGTGATTGGCTGCAAAAATAAATAATGTCACGCGTCTTCATTCGCGCTTACCGTGATTCACACAGCAGCATTATTAAATTAATCTGTCACCATATGCCTATGCCTACGTTTGCAAAGAAAACATTTAAATTTTATTCACATGAAACGTTACATTTAATGTATATGTTGACAATGAGTAGGCTAGTTTTGGTTGTTGGTGGTGTTATTGCATCCCTTAGTTATGCCTACAAGGCAAGTTCCCACTTCTTTTAAGCTGTCACAGACTTAGGTGCTACTTTTAGGGCTAAAGTGCTTCGTGAATTACTGTTAGTAAAAAAATAGCAGTCCTAAAGTTACAAGTGACGAAGTTACGAGTGCAAGCATCTCATATCAAATGACCATGGCATTACGCTAAACAACATAAATCCCAATTAGCAACATAGCACAAGAAATGAATGATACTAAGGCTACGTTTATATGGTGACGATGAAAAGAGAAGACGCAGAAGTGGCGTCGCGTCTTCATTTTTTTTTATTCGCGTTTAGACGAGCATTCTCAGGGGGAAATCTTTGTTTATATGAAGACGCAAGAGTATGTGATATTCGATTGGATATGCATTCTAGACCGCTGGGTGGTGGTGTGATAGAACCCCGCACGTCACGCCAGACATTCTAATTTGACAGTTTAGCCAGAGAGGTAATCAAGGATCTTTGGTTTAGCCGTTTAGGACGGAGACGCAACCCGGTCGTCTTCAAAACTCTACACTCTGGAAGGAGTCTTCAGATTTTTCGCCTTCAAGCCCGATGGCGGGGTCGCCGTGTAAACGAAAGGCACTTATGATCAAATATTTTGTCGTCTTCCTTCGCAATCGTTCTCGTATAAACGGCCCCTAAATCTCTGCTTAGCATGCTTCTCCGCTTAGCATTCTAATAACAGAAGGGGCACATTTATGTTGACCACTACATAACTCATTATGTCTGTAACGTTAACTGTAAAAAACACTTACTTTCATAAAGGACGCACACCATCCAGCACATACACATGGAAACCGATATTTTAGGTTCTTGGCCACAAACTCAAAACGTGTCTCTCTGAAGCCCTGTTCTAGAATCTTTGCTCTAAAGGCTGCGTTGCTAGGCAACATCAAATAAACAAAATGAGAGTCTTTTCAAGGTATTAAAAGTAAATGTGTGATTACGAATGGATGTGTGTGGTTTGCAATTAGAATGAACAAGAATAATAATTATTATTTCCAATAATTTCCCATGATAAATGACATAATATTTGCACCTTCCTTACTTGTGAAGCTCACACCGTATTTCAAGTACACTAGTGAAATGTAATACAACGTTGCCACCTAGCGTTCAGATGTTAAATATGTGACATTGCTTGCTTATTCTTTCGTCTTTTAGGAAAACAATCTTTTTATCATAGTTCCCTCTTCAATGAGCGATTACCAGCTCGTTTTTGTAACAGAGATAGCTGTTTATTGTCCCTAGGTTTACAGAAACACCTATTCATATTAATACGTAGCCTATGGAGTGCTGCCGACCACTGTTCATTACGGCCCAGAATGCCTTGCATGTCTTTACAACAAAACAACACCGTAAAACCTAAATGCCCGTAAACATATGCATTTGCATACTTGTAACATTTTTAATAATACTCTCCCATCATGATATTTAACAATAATGAAACATTTAATTTGAATACCGTCAATGTGAAAATAACTGTACTACGTCAGCACTAAATAGCTAATGTTCTCCTTACCATTTCAGTTCGTAAGTCCATACTATCCCATGGCAGAGCAAGGATTTCATGATTGGGCAAGGTTGCCTGGAGACATTGAGGCTGCATTATGCATACTTGGAAGGCATTGTGATAGATGTAAAAGTACAACTGCAAATGTGGAAGGTGATAGTAACCAAATACGGGTGGGTGGTTTGCCAAATGCTGGAAACTTGGAATGTTTTCTTTTTTTATTTAGCTTATGCACCCTCACATTGGAGTCCCGAGTTCAAATACAAAATTTGGTATCGATATGTGACAGTGTTCCTGAGATATGGACGACTTCCTGTTTCGAGCTTCCGGGCCGCCCGATTTCGTTTGACTGTGACGGGCAAACGCTTTTGAAAATCAAAAATCCTTCTGGTAACTTTTGTGAGGCTTGGTCCAAGGATAATGTACATCAAGTTTCGTGGCGTTCGGACCAAATTTGTGACCTGTGAAAATTTAGTTTCGCTTTCGGTTCAATCCAATATGGCGGACGAACGACACGCCCACCTGATGTCATCTTCGCAAACAACTTACACCGGTACTGACCGGACCAAGTTGGAATGGTGTCTCAGTCTCAAAGGGCCTAGGCGCTAGAGCTGACAAAAAATTAGGGAGACGGGAAAAATGAAACTTAAGAACAAGTGCTGCTTTGCAAGCACACTTAATAATACATTTTATTTATAAAGCACCTTTCAAGACAATCGAAATATAAGAAATATATAGATCATGTGATCAGAATCTTCATCAAGGGTTATGTGATCATGCTTCTTAGTGTCATATATTTAAATATATGCATAAAATATAACGTGGCCAATATTGAATATTTACTTATATTTTGAAATATATTGATACATACATGGACATATATGCATTTAACATAGATATATTTATTTAACATAGATGTGCTTATACTGGAATATGTTCAAGCTGCATATATGTGAATGTTATTTTTCTGTATGGGTCGTCTTCCCTGCACACGAGATTGTGTCAGAGCCGTGCCACTGAAGGAAGGGCCACTCATATAGCCTACTCCCCTTAATTATTGCAAATAAACTTGGTTGCAACTTCCAAACAGTTTTTGTAAGTGCTACTTTGTTAATATTTGGGAAACTGCGAGTAAGGGGCTGCGATCACACAGCATAGGCTGCTGAAGTGCCGCCCGCAAGGGCACAGCAAATGAACTTCAGAAACAATATATTTAAGCTCACGATATTCAGACCGGCCCAAAATGTTAACGGCCCACCGGGTAATCATAGGTAAAATGAAAACCAAAATGTTCCCACACACCAGGCTTAAGCGACACTGTCGTATCCTCCAACTCCGGGCAGCCTTCGTTATCTCTCCCACTTGCCATTTCTATACGTGACTCACAGCAATCCCTATATGACGCTACCAGTGGTCATAATGAGTCACTAACTAGCTTTGCTACATGGTCCCTAAATACAGAAGGTAGAAACCAGGCTTCGAATTTCATAATTTTAGGGGCAGTTGGGCATATTTGGTGGGGGTCACAATTGTCACATGTCAGGGCACCAAGGCCAAAGGTAACTATACCGTAGTAGGCTATAAAAATTATCAAAATTGTATTTAGCCTATTCACAGCAGTAGACCTGCTATACTGTATGAAACATTACAAAACATGAAACATGACATTACATAGAACTGTAAATCATCTGATCTAATATTTACAGATATCTAGGCTAGGCCTATATTTAACATTTAAAATAAGTAATTCAACTGAGAAGAACGGGTGAATTTGGACGCACTTTCTTTCTTGCCGTGCGCGGTCACTTTCTCCACTGCGTAAAAGACTAAATTAATTTGCGCTGTGAATGCTAAGATTATGTTGACAGGTCAAAGGCTAAATAAAAATCGCTATTAGTCGGACACAAAGCAAAATATTGAAAGAAGGGGGCACTGTAAACCTCTGATTTTCAAAGGGGCATCACGGCCAACGCAAGGGGCAATGATGGCCATGGCCGATGTGGCCACCGTGAAATTCCTACCCTGGTAGAAAATTATTACATTACAGGGTTCAGAAAAAATAAGGGTATACACAAATATACTCCCATTAATGCAATAAGACATTTGATTACATTATTGGGAGTTATTACATTATCGGGAAGTTATTACATTATTGGCCATTATCTACAAGGCCTCCACGGTTTTCTGTCAAGTATATCTCAACACATACATTTTCAACACAGCTTTAGTATGCCCTGCGGATACATTAAATACCTCTAGGGTTACTGTCTGACCCTTTGTACAGACACGTGTGGAAACTCATAAGAAGCCCATTGGGCAGCCGTGGCCTACTGGTTAGCGCTTCGGACTTGTAACCGGAGGGTAGTGAAGTGCTCTTGAGCAAGGCACCGAACCCCTCACTGCTCCCCGAGCGCTGCTGTTGTTGCAGGCAGCTCACTGCGCCGGGATTAGTGTGTGCTTCACCTCACTGTGTGCTGAGTGTGTTTCACTAATTCATGGATTGGGATAAATGCAGAGGCCAAATTTCCCTCACGGGATCAAAAGAGTACTTATACGTACTTACGAAAAGCCAACAAATGAAGCATTTATTTATTTAAAAAATTTGCTGAATACAATAAACACAGATGGAAAAGAAATAGATTTGAAGACAATTTATTTACACATTTCTGTCACAACTCTTTACCTGTGGATCTACGTACAGTGTATAACAGTATGGGGAACAGTGAGATGCACTTAAACCAGATTATGGCACAGTTGTTTTACAACAGAGTCTTCCCAATAGTCCAGCCATCTGCAGCAGAGAATTTACTCCCTCTGCCACCTTCATGTGTGTGTAACCAATTTCCTGCAACATTGAAACAAACAAACAAAAAAAACATTTTGTTGACATCCTATCATTTTCTTATACAGATAAACTAAAGCACATTGCTTTAAGTATTGAAAATAACATTTTCATAAAATCCTGGATATGTACCTTTATAAATTCCAGTTTCAGATACTCTGGCATTGGAAATGTCTTACACACTCTGAAGACATTTCCGATAATGTCTTCTGGAGAGTAACCAAGAGACCAAAGCTGTTCTATGATCTAGAGGGCAGATGGGCAAGTCATTATCATTGGAAGAGACAAAAGTAAGTTATAATAAAATGGTATCTACCATCAGCTTTAAACAAAATACCTTATAAGCGTCATCAATGTTTGCATTAACACAATGCTCCAGCATACTTTTAACAAGTAGAGGGTGAGGTTCATCACAGACCTGTACAACGCAATCAATGTATTTTTTATTATTATTATTATTCACATTTTGTGACAGGAAAAATAGTTTAACATTAACAAAACAAATGAAAGGTACCTTGAAAACATTTTCACTGTTGATAAAACCAAATCCTGAATTTGTTGACTGGATATTGTTAAGTGCCTGGTCGAAGAAATAAGAACAGAAATTTCAGTTTAATATGAAAACTATAATAAGTGTAATCAAAGTAAAAACAACAACAACAACAACACGGGAGTCGTGACTTGAGAGGGACAGGATTCAGGAACTAAAGACAGGCCCATCTTCTGTCTGCCTCACGTCACGTTAACCCATGCATTAAACCACAGTTCACGTTGACAATAGAGAAAACGCTTAGCCTACTTGGTTTATGACAGAAATTAAGTTTTGTGCCAACATGCTGTAGAAACACAACTCACAACACAGCCTTTATTTGGTGCAAATCTCCTTTACTTTCTTTGGCTATAGTCCGCGACTCACATAACTAGGCTATCACCGCAAGTGCATACAAAATGTTTTTGGCAAAGCTTTGTGCCTTTGTGTTACATAACAAACATTTAGTGATGGCTATAAGCAAAGAGCTCTCCCAAGACCTTTGCAACCTTATTGTTGCAAAACATATCAATGGAACTGGTTACAGATGCACTTCAAAACTTCAGAATCATCCAGCAAGCAGTATTGGAGCCATTATCTGCAAGTTGAAGGAACATCACTGCATCATCAACTGGCCATGCACAGGATCTGCTTGCAAGATTACAATTGTTACAGAGAAAATCCATAGGTAATGCACTTTACTGCCATGGCCTCTATGCACGCTCATCCCACATGACACTATTGCTGAAGAGAAACATGGCAAAGCTCGTTGAAAGTTTGCTACACAACATTTGGACAATCCTATGAAATACTGTGAGAATGTATTCTGGTCAGGTGAGAGCAAACCTGAACTTTTCGCATGTCATACTACACACTACACACTATATTTGGAGGAGAAATGGCACTGCGCATCACCCTAAATATACCCTACCAACAGTGAGGTTTGGAGGTGGTGGCATCATGGTGTGGGCTGTTTCTCATCTCATGGTACTGGCAGACTTCATACAGGAAGGAATGATGAATGGAGTCATTTTTTGAAACCATTCAGCAAAGGAAACTCTCAATTGGTTTCAGAGAAAGGAAATCAAGCCCCTGACTTCAATCCAATTGAACAGTTTTGGAAGTTAACTAAAGATCAGATTCACAAGCCCTGGAACCCTGGAATCTTCAATATTAAAGGACTATCTGTTTAAAAGAATGGGCCAAAATCACACCAGAATACTGTGACTGATTAGTTTCGTCATACAGGAAATGCCTTGAAGCGGTCATTACGAATAAAGGCTCTTCCACAAAGTATTTAAGAAATTTCTATACTTTTTTCCTGTGTCATTTCACTTTATTACACATAACTTTACCTATGGACTTTATATATGGGTGGATTATCAGAGTTAATACTAATGTCTGGTGAAAATTTCATGCAAATAGCCTCATTGGAAGTATACTTACTGAAAAAATTTTTTGACATGTTCTATACTTATTTTCCCTGCTGTATGTATGGAATAAAACTAGACAGGTACCTCGGATTAGCATTGCTGTTTATTGTTAAAACAGCAATTTTCTGCAGCCAGAGGAGGGCATTTAGCCTACTATGAGTCTGCTCTAATTCTGAAGCAGTGGCACCGCTACAAAATTAAGAGGAAACACTGAGAAGAAAGTTAATGTTTTAAATAGGTTACACCAATACAATATATCATAGGCCTATGTAAAGTGAAACTGGACGAGCCATAATAACCTCTGACTAGTTTTATTCATTGTTAGGGGGAGGATATGTCGGCAGGATTATTTAAAAAGCAACCTCAACTACATTGTGCGTCTGCCCTGATTCTGATACCGTAGTGGTATTAATTCTGCCGTGGCGGGCCGCCATGCTAAAATCAACGTAGAGGAAACACTGCATTGGTAAGTGAACTCAATTGACTCGAACTTGATAAACTGCATCGACAATAAGTTCCAAAATGTATTGACTTCATTTCCCCCATCAGCCATACACCGCATACCAGAGATCTAGCTTGATGCCGGAGAACTTTAAACCCTTACGGTGTGTTTCCACACACCGAAATTTCGCGTCACTGTCATTGATGTTGAATGGAGACTAAATTCGCCCTGGTTGGGCGAAATGAGAGTGAATCGCAGAGGCAGGCGAAACAAAGTTGGCGAAAGTTTAACTTTATTTAAATGAGGACCATTCGAGAACCAATCAGGTCCGCGTCTTTGTCTTTGGAGGCGGGAGTTACAAAAAAGTCTGACCAAGATGGCGGAAACTACCGGAGCTGTAACACGAAAATTTGCATGTGATTAAAATGTTTCTACACTAACATTGCCACTTGTATCAACACGAATTGTGGTTTATATGCCACACAAACTTAGTCAGAGCACATACACCACTAAATAGACCACTATATATGCTAGTTTAAACACTCAAATTTTTTAGCTAGCCGACAGGCGAAATGCTAGTATTTTCGGACATTGGATTGCATTGTAAACCTAGCTAGACAGCTAGGCTACATGCTGCAACACAGGTATGAAATATACTATGTCTTATTGACCTTGTTGTTTCTATGAACATGAATTGTTGTTTATAGGCAACATCAACTTAGTCGAGGCATAAAGACCCCTGGATATCTTCATTAAGTACTTAGACGTTTGAACTAGCTGATTAGCCTAATTAGCTCGCTTGCCACCACTGGCTAGACACTGCAGTCAAAAGGTTAGCGGTTTGGCCGTCACGCCCCCCGAGGCGAAATGTCTCTGGCCGAAAATCGCGAGGTGTTTCGCTGTGTGGAAACCCATCGTTAGGTATGTTTAGCTGTTTTCTTAGTCAGAATCGCAGTCAGACTCAAAAAAAAAAAAACACACACACACACACACACACACACCGCGCACACAAGCTTTGTAAACAATAAATCGTAAATAGCAGTATCGCTAAATTCCAATCCAAACCTGTCTCATATCTCCTTGTGCTGTAAAGATGATTGCCTCCAGACCATCATTGGTGACAGTAAGTCTTTCCTTCTCCACCACCTCCATCAAACGCATCATGATCTGGTCATCCCGTAGCTTTGTGTAGCGAAGCACTGCACAACGTGACTGAATGGGCTCTGGTGAAAATAATATCAATCATCCTTGCAAGATTAGCGTATTGAAGCATGTATGGGAACAGTGAACAATACAATTCATCACTACAATAGCAAGACCAAAGGCTGACCTATAATCTTGTCTGATGCATTGCAGGCAAGAGCGAAGCGTGTAGTTTTGGAATAGATCTCCATGGTGCGCCTCAGTGCTTGCTGAGCTCCATCAGTCATGCTTTAGAAAAACAGGTGAATAAAAAAGAAAATTCCTCTACATTACAACATAAACACAAACACACTGTCTGGGCTCAATTAAAGGAAAAACACTAAAGAAATATGGTGCCATTACATCAATTACAAAAAAAAATATATATATATATATATATATATATATATATATATTACACATAAGTTAGGAATAACTGCTGCGGACTGGAGTGGTAAATTAATTAATACAAAGTGTCAGTAGAGGGCAGTAAAATCTAACAGCAATACAAACTTCAAGAGCAACTTGTAGGTTAACTTTGTCACTACATTAATGTACAAAGGTGTTCATGAATGAATAGTTTTAAGTTTGTAGTGCTCAACCAGTTTAAGTAATCCCATCAGTTTTTGTAATCCCGCCACTTTCCTGCGTTTATCTGTGGGTGGGGCAAAGTGAGCCATAGGGATATGTAATATGCCCGAGATGATTCCTTTGGTTCCCTTTGATTAGTTTTGATTTGGTTCCTTTTGATTCCTGATGGTTCCTTTTCGGTTTCTCCCGTGATGGAATTAGGAGGCTAACCGTTGGGTCGGTGCGTTTGGATGATACAGGTATCCGAAACGAACATAGATAATTTTCCAACGAATCCACGAATGAAGACGAGGCAGACGATTCACGGATTCTAACGAGAGGTAAATACTAACTCGACTTGAAACCGCTTGTTAACATTAAGCACAATACTTATTTCTTCAGGCTCGCCACATTCCACAACTCTGTTGTTCACGTCTCCGTGTTCACGTCTACTAAATACTACAGATACGCCCCCAATTAAGGTGACGTCACGGTTCAATCATTCAATTAGGCCTAGGTCAAAATAGCATTGCTGGCAGAGCAGTTCGCTACACTACCCACCTCATCTATCCAAGACCAGCGCCATTTATTCTTTATACCTTTATCGACAAGTTTGGTGTCTTCCCCCAGCTTCATAAAGTTGCACTCTATGACTTTGGCTATGTTTCGTGTTGCCAGTGTGGGAAACGCAAAAGAAATTTGCATGTGAGATCACGCGAAAGCGAACCTGATTCTTTTCCCTGCAGACACGTCGTTATGCCGTAAATCCTGTGTATTATATTATATTGTAATCCTCTGGTGTTCTACCCCCAAAATAAAATAAAAAAAATCGAGGTTTGTAACGAACCGTGGGTCAAAAATCGTGATACAAACCGAATCGTGAGGTTGGTGTATCGTTACAGCCCTAATATGTTAATAAATAAGACTTTTACAGGGGATTGTTGATAATATTCCTAGCCCGATTTGACATTTTATTCCTAAAAACATGGCAAAAATCATTTTTTTAAGGCTATTGACAGTATATTCTGATTTACAGGATAACAAAAGTAGATATCCATAAATCCCTCTAATTTTTTTCTTATCTAATGTGTGAACACAATGAAATAATAATTTTGAACCTGGCTTTATCCAAAGCTCAGATTTTGTGTTTTAAAATGTATGTAATTAAGTTACAGAATACATTTTCTTCTCATATTAAAGGGACACCAGACAAGCCTGATGCTTTTCTCTACGAAACTCCCCCTAGCGTCTGTACATGTCGATACGTGTGCGAGCCCTTGCTTGGTCTGAAGCCCTTTTCCTTTTCTTTGCATCATCAAGGGTTTTCGCTGCTTCTTCGCCGGCTCTGCCATTATACACACACGTTTGCAACAATCACTAGCGCTTCGTTAGCCTGCCTCTGTGCTGTTGATGCAGGATGTAAACCGATCCCGTTTCTCGCGATGTCTGAGACTTTGTGAGACTGAAGGTCGGCGGGTATGATTCATTTAACCATATAATCGACTTACGAAGATGATTAATGAACACGAGTTTACTATTGTTGGTTTACATCTTAGGCCTACTGTTAATTTGTTTACTACTACTACTACTACTACGCTTTATTTGTATAGCTCTCATACACAGAATGCAGCTCAAAGTGCTTTACATTTGGAGCATGTAACACAATAGTAGAGAGTCAGTCAGTCATTATCAATCACTTTCACTTTTCACTTATATGGGTAATATGACAAAAAAGAAAGTAAACCAGCTCAAATATGTTCAACATCCAGTATTTACAGAATGGTGCATAATTTGAGGTGCCTGCTATCCAGTGGCAAATTAGATGGGTAAATTTACTCCCTTCCTAAACTTTTGTTTATACTCAAATATTTTTATATTTACAGTAGGACTTTATCGCTGACCACTTTCAAACCTTTTGAAATTTTGATGTCAAAATCAAATGGTGGTGTTTTCTTAACCCTGGCGCCTAAAGTTTGCCATGCATGAGATGAAAATATTTTTATTTGGTGTGAAACAACCACACATACCTGTTTTTATGCTTTTGTATGTTTTTATAATTTGTATTAATATTTATTTTATCATTATTTTATTTATAAGCTAAGGTTGCTAGCACAGGTGTCTAAAAAGGGATAAAAACACTTGCACTTTCTGTTTGCAGTTTTGTGTGGTATTTGAAAAAACAAAAAAAACATTGCATTTTCAGAAATAGCCGGCCCTCCAATCAGATGACGTTGGCAGAAGTGGCCCCCAGCTCATTTGAGTTTGAGACCCCTGCTTTAATTTCCCCTTGAGGATCAATAAAGCATCTATCTATCTAATGTAAGTAATCAACTTGGGAAGTTTCTTAGAGATATCTGCTAGTTAAAAATGTTATTCACCTGTAGTGTCTCGCCTTTAACAAACCAGTCATTACATGCAGAAAACTTGTACATCAATACTCATTTCCAAGCCTTACCTGTCTGCTTCATCCAGGATTATAATCTTGTGACGTCCTTTGGGTAGAGTTACCTTCTGCTGAGCAAACATCTTGATCTTGTTTCTCACCACATCAATACCTCTATAAAGATTCAAGCAATTACATATCAAATATTTGTTACAAGGTTTTCCTCCAACAGAAAATCAATATCTTGAGGCAAAGAGACCCATTACCGATCATTTGATGCATTCAGCTCAAGCACAGCATCCTTCATAGCAGAGCCCAACAGTGATCTGGCCAAGCACAAAATGCTGGTTGTTTTTCCAGTACCAGGAGGTCCCTGTTACAATGACAAGTCATACAGATTGAGACTTTCACCACTAATGCATAAACATTAGGCATTTCATAATGAAGAAAATGTTGACAAAACCCAACAGAACTCACGGCAATAATAATGTTTGGAACATTGCCTTGTCTGGCAAAAACCTGAAAAAAATTAAAGCAAGTGTCAGGTTAATACTTAGTTTAAGGGTATGGTATGGTATTGGTATGTTACAGCTGGCAATAATGATATCAGGTCTATAAGGTATGGGTTCACACCGATCAAGCTTATTTTCTCGATATCGACGAGAAAAAAACTCCAGGCTACTGGGCTCTGCTCAGCTCAACTCAAATCTACACGCTGCAGTAGGATGTCATGTTAACAGTATAGTCGCAGTTAGCTACTTCCAGTGTGAATAAGCCCAACAGCAGTGTTGTGCAATACCTTTAAATGGAATGCATGAGACAAGACTACAGTAGCCTTTGAAATCTCAATATTGCGGCGCATCTGAATAGTTTTTGAAAAAATAATATGTAGCTTTTCTTCTGCTCTTCCAAGCACCTAAATTCACAAAAACGTGGTTGTAGCTTTCCAGACCCGTTTTAAATACCGTACAACATCTGGCCAGGCTGTTATTTTGTTAATCCATGTAGTAGGGCTGGCCGATATGACTGGCCGGTATGACTACAGGTCCAATCCTTGCAAATAACATCTGCATTAAAACATTCTTGGTTATTCACAGTAGCCTACTATGAACATTTCTCATAGTGAATTGTGCACGCAAAAAATTCAACACACCTAAATAAGTAGGGTACATCAATAGATTTATTTTAGCCTATTTGCAGAGCATTCATCAGGGCCTGTTATTTGGCTTTAGCACTTCTTTCCCTGCTTTCTTTGAAAGGCCTCTCTGCCTGTCCACTCTTCAGGATAAATCGTTAACTTACTTCTCTTTTTGCATGGCTTTATAGCTTTAGTTAAATGTCCAAATTCATTTTTTTTGGGGCAGCCGTGGTCTACTGGTTAGGGCTTCGGACTAGGGGTGAACGATTTTGGAAAAAAATCTAATTGCGATTTTTCTCACAAATATTGCGATTGCGATGCGATATGCGATTATTTTTAAGCTATCTTATTCAACAAAGACAAGCAATATATTACTCTATAGTATGACCAACACAAAAAGTTAAAACATAAACTGTTCTTTCCTCACATTATATATATATATATATATATATATATATATATATATATATACACACATACACACACACACACACACACACACACAGACACAGTGGGCAGTGCTTCAACTTGGCCAGCTTCACTTTCTCTGGGTCCGTGGGATCACGCGGTATCACAGCGGTATCATGGGACTTTAATTTGTATTTTTTCCAGTGAGGCGCTGCAACAACCCAAACAACCGTAGATGGCTCAAGTGAGCAGGGTGTCTCGTAAAAGAAATGGAGCCTGGAAAACCCTACACAGACTTCACTACAGACTTTAGCAGACTGGTTTAGAAATAATGTAATAGCCAGAAATATGCCTGCCCTGCCCTAATAAAGAAATATTTGGTTAACTGCGAGTGAATCCCGTTTGCAGCCGTAGAGGCATGGGACAAATTAAACATTCTGGTTTTCTCCGAGTGCAACGATGATAGACAGACATCATTTGGACAAAATATAGAGTATTAACCTCCGTTGCTCAGCCAAATGCCTTCCTGTTACGTCCCTGTTATCACGGAGTTACAGGCGATAAACGATTTTGATGGTCACAAGTTTACTTCATTAGGCACTGTTCGTTATTTATTTAAGGGGCTACCGGAGGAGTTTTGGGAGCATTAGTCCAAAAAGGCGTGACCCTCCCTCGCCAGCAATACATTTTTCTATGACCCTCCAAAGTGATTATGAAAAAATCACTGTCAACTTTTTCGGGTTTATAGCCTACTGTATTTTAACGTTTTCACATATTTGGCCATAAGCCGTTTATCATAGGCTATCACGAAACCAAACTACAAAGGCTTAACACTTTAACAGGGGGAATTAATTGGGCGCGAATCATGCTGAACGCTATTTCGCTACCTTAGAATAATAAGGTTCTATCTGCGTTTTGAGTAGGTACAACCGGACGATTGAAGCGGGACGAATGAAACATTCCGGTTTTCTCCGAGTGCAACGATGATAGACAGTCATCATTTGGACAAAACATGGAGCATATTAACCTCCGTTGCTCAGCCAAATGCCTTCCTGTTACGCCCTGGTATCGGAGTTACAAGCGATAAAAGCGATTTTTGATGGTCACAAGTTTACTTCATTAGCGTTTTTTTTTGGATTATTAAAGAGTGTTTTTCAAGGTTTGACTTCGTGCTTATTCAGTAGAGCATTTAGTGCTGTCCCCAATCCCAGACGTTCACATTGCATGTTTGTTTGTAATGGATGCAACCGCGAGATAGGCTATGCGTTTGACAATGAGTTGTTAACAGAACCAAGACATAGGCCTATAGCCCAGCAGCAATCTAGGGACTGATCGTTATTTATTGAAGGGGGCCACCGGAGGAATTTTGAGTGCTTCAGTTGGAAGTTGCATGACCCTCTCTTGCCTGCTAGAAATTGTTCAATGACCCTCCGACAGAATTGTTAAAAAAGAAATGACCCTCCCCTGCCAATTGTCTTCCGCCCGCGCCACAGCCACACACTTTGTGATAACGTTCTTAAATCAATCTTTCCGTGAGCTTGCATGCTACCAGTCCTTCCTTTTCAAATGTGTTGCCTGTTTGCACAATTTCACAAATAATCATATGTGATTAATAGTATGACAAATAATCCCTGTGCACGGGGACGAAACAATGCATGCCAACTTTTTCCGTGTTTATCACGTATTTTAACATTCCCAGCTGTCTTGCCGTTTTAATGTTTTCCCGTAGAATATCCCATATTTTAATACTCTCATAACAGCCCTGCCATCGGGCCTGTCTCGGTGTTGCCCTGTTGCTACCCCTTGCCCTTCCAACGAAACAGAGGTCTTCAAAACATCGTTTTCTTTGCTTGAAGGCGAACTTAGAGTGATGTTAACCTATTTAAGTTTAACGGGTAGCGATTGTCGTGAGAGCGCTGATTCATTGGCGCTTGCATGTTCGGCCATATGTCACGTCGCACCTGAGGCTACTCAGCTGCAAGAGAAATAATTTCCCCTGTTTGTATGTTCACTGCAAGTTGGCCTACCATAACTTACCAACTCTGCACTGTAGACTGGCTATTTATATTTTTCTGTGAAATAAGCAAATGTATTTGTTCAACTTTATGAAGCAGAATTACGCATAGGGTACTTGGAACATAATACATTTGACAAAGGACAGATGTATGTTGCTAGTGACAAAATATTAACTTTCAGTGTTTTACGATGTCTTTGTCATGGGGAAGTGTTTTTCCCCATGCATTTATTCTAGGTTACTGTCAGTGACTGCCATGAGAGAAGCGGGGTCTGTGTTGTGTTGCGTTAATTTATTTTCATTGGGCATACCGTGCCGTGCCGTGCCGTCCACAGCTCTTCAGTTCTGACAAAGCCAAAAATGCTCCTTTTGAAACAATGAGTGCAGGAAGCGCGTTTGTATGGTTATATTGCTTGACGGGGGGGGCCCCAAGCAGCTTTCAGCCATAAGGCTACTTTGAGAACATTTCAATTCACCCGACACTAATATTCAAAATGTTGAAAACTATTTTGGCATAGCCTATAAAGCAGTTTAATTAAATGGAATGTTAGTTGTAAACAAACGAGCTACTTGGTGAGGCTTGGCCTCACAGATGCTTCGTGCCTTAGATGGCAGGAAAAATCTTCAACGATAGGCCTATTAACTAACCACCCGATTCACGTTGGCTGGGGAAGGGGGCCATCAGACAATTGTGCCCAGTTAATCCGGCCCTGCCCCCAACAAATCACACCTTCCCACCTCTGACAGCTTAAAAGAAGTCAAGAGGACTCCTTACTCAGACCTATTCACAAACCTGCGGTTTTGAAATCCAATGCAGCTACAGGAGCTTCCAATCGCGAGGAAGCAATTTTGCATTGTAGGCATAACTAACATGCAATAACGCCGCCAACAACAACCAAAAAAAAAAACTAGGCTAATCATTGTCAACATGTAAATTAAATGTAACATTATTGTGAATCAAATTAAAATGTTCTCTTTTTTGCAAACGTAGGCATAGTAACAGAATAATTTAATAATGTTACAAAGATACTACATCAATCCGTATGTTTCATTAGGCTACTAGGCTATTTGTTTTGCCTTGATTCATTTAGGCTAGGCCTTTTTAATATGAATTTTAAGGCTAAAAGTAGCTCCTAACTGGCTTAATTTAGGAGCAACTCCTAAAAATAATGGTCGGTCACTCCTAACTTTAGGACTCCTAATTTTTTTCACAAAAAAGTAATTCACGAAGCATTTTAGACCTAAAAGTAGCACCTAAGTCTGGGACAGCTTAAATCGAGAGGACTCTAACTCACTAAGACCTATTAATAAATAGCTTTTTTTGTGGCATTTTACGTTGCGATGTTTTGAAATCGCAACAGGAGCTTCCAATCGCTTGAGGGAACAATTTTGCATTCATAAAAGGGATGCAATAACGCCACCAACAACAACCAAAACTACTCATTGTTAACATGTAAATGAAATGTAACGCTTCATTGTGAATCAAATTAAAATGTTCTCCTCTTTGCAAACGTAGCCTAGGGATATGGTGACAGATTAATTTAATAATGTTGCAAAGGTAGGCTACTGCATCAATCCATAGGCCTATGTTTCATTAAGCTACTAAGCTATTTGTTTTGCCTTACTCTTTATTCATTTAGGCTAGGCCTTTTTATTCAGTTATTAAATCATCTTCTGTCCTTCGCACTACTTGTGTAGCGCACGCATTCTCCGACCTGTCACCTGTCTGTCATCATCGGAAGAGAGGTGTTTGGAATTCCCGCGTTACAATCGTCAGCCAATCAAGGTGGTCACTTCAGTCAAGCTCGTGCATGAGTAATGACGTCATCCATAGCCACGAAGACTCACTCCTAGTTTAGGAGTTGTCTGAAAGGCTTTGTGAATAACTTTTAAGAGAAAACTCCAATCTAGGGCTGGGCGATATGGACCAAAACTTATATCCCGATATTTTGGGGCTGATTGGCGATATACGATATCGATACGATATTGATATTTCAAACAGAAAGAGCGAAGTGCTTCATATATTCACTCAACACAACAATTATGACAACACAGCCGGTTTTAATTATATTCATTTCAGACTGCTCTAAGAGCTGTGCAAAAAGGTGTAAACAATAACATATACCAATAGGCATACAGTTGCTCTGAGGGCTGTGCAAATAACAATATTCGGTCGACCCTGATTGGCAACAAAGGCCTACAGCTTTACAATAAAGGTAACACAAAACGCTACCGTTAAAAGCCAATATAATAAACCAATTGGCGTACAGATAGAGCTGTGCAAATAAGAATAAAGTAGGCTACACAGCACATTCCTGTTTGTAAATATTTAACTGCACAAGGAATAGGGCTGGGGGATATTGAGTGCGCTGACAGTAATCCTCCTGCCCCTGATAGGCCTACCACAGCTGTGGATAGTGTGGAATGTTCAAGTAATAACACAATCCAATGTGTGTCTCAATTGTCCCCCGCTGACCACCTCACACATTTCTCTAGATTTTGCAACAAACTTACATGACACAATGCCATAAAATATGCCAGTTTTAGGACACAGAATAATGTTTGTAATGATACCAGGTAGGCCAGGTATTGTCGAAGGTGCATGGTGAAGTGAAATTCTTACTTTGGAAAACAAACATTTGCCGATATCATCGCCGATCATCAGAATATTGCAACAGATTCTGTGTTCTGGACTGTAGGTAACTTGTTAAGCCAGTGGTTCTCAAACTTTTATTTCATTCCCCACTTTGATCAAGGGGCATGACTGATGATAGTGGAGATAGCGTGTTATCGAGGCAAGTCAGCATCTTGACGGTAGTCTATTAAAATATAAGTTTTCGATGTCCCAAACGGAGAGCCATACTTTATTGTTTTTAACGATCTCTATGCTACTCACAAAAATGTAGGCATGGGGACATGATTAAGTAGGTTATCCAACTGTCGTGTATTAAATTATTGTGATTACGAGCCAGTGGTTTTCAAACATTATGCGTGACTCGGACATCTAACTAAATGCAACAGGCTCATATCGCCCTCGCATTCGCAAAATGAGGACCAGTGTTTTGTCAAATTGCAAATAGCTATTCGTTTTAACTATTTTTTTATGATAGTAGCCTACAAAAAAGCACTTCATACTATCTTAATCTTGGAATATGGGGAGGGAAGTGGCGCGTCTGCAGTCAGCCAAATGTGAATGTAATTCTGCGGCATAAAGCAGATGTAATTGTTTATTGTACAGAAAAATAAAAATGACATGTCAAGCAGTCAATTGACTACATTGCAGTCAAGAAGTAGGGCAAATTAATTCTGAGAAACCAAAGCGTGGGTCATAGTTGTCTAAGCCTCTATTGGCGTAGCCTGTTAAAAACGCCGCCAGATAGTATTAAATCGGCAACAACATTGTTTTCTGCAGAAGCCTACCCAAGGCTACAGATTAATTCTGAACAGTTATTTCTCTACTGGCTCAATTATCACACCACTGTTTTGATTTGCGTAGTTGCGTTAACCCCAACACTGACAATAATGTAGACAGCAAATTTCGATTTCGATTTTCATTACCACCGTGTAGTCAAGCCTTAAGCCATACCCAAGTAGCCTAAATTGAGGTAATGTTTAATTATGCATGATTTATTTTGTTATTGAATTCGTAGGCTGGGATTACTCTCGGCAACAATTATGTAAGGGACGGCAGGTAGAGCGATGTACAGTGGCAGAGCGACGCACAGTGGCTGAAAGTGGTACTAAAGCTTCACGCAGCTTCACGCCGCGTAATCTTGTGAATGAAGTGGTCATTTGAAAGCGATGCCCACTGTGTATTGTGTGTGTGTGTGTGTATGTATATATATATATATATATATATATATATATATATATATATATATATTTTACACACACACACACACACACACTTATACTTACCTATACAATCTGTCACTGACATGTCTGCATATGAATGATGATTGCTTTTATCGGATAAAATGTAAGGAAACGGTGTGATGCATTTCTTAATTCGTTAACCGAACTTAATAAGTTCCGTTATTGGTTGATAAATGACATGGTTGCCTTTTCGTTTTGAGACAGGTTTGAGAATATTAAATGGTAATATTATACTAGCGTGAACATTGTGCTTTCATCGCGTTTGCACACAATCACAGTCGTTATGTCTCGTTTCGTCACTGCTGAACGAAGGTTTGCTTTATCCCAGAAGAAACCACACTCGTTTCACTTAGGCTATAAGCCTAGACTAAAACCGAGAAATCACGTGGTGGCATTTTCTATAACCTATGTCAATCTGTCGTTCTTTGAACTTTTTAAAAATGTTGGGATATGTCTGAGCTGCTTAGCCAAGTTCTATGTGTATTCCTTTTGAATGGCTTTGAAACATTTTACAAATTTCGTTCGTCCGTCTGTCCGTCGGCTTGCCTTCACTATCTGCGATGTATCCAAAATAGTTCCATATTTTAAAACTTCTACCTTTTGTTTTATCCACAAACCGAGGACTGTCAGCAAAGAACTTGTGTTTGATGTTTGCTGCGCACTCATTCACTCAGAGCTGCCTGCTTAGATAGATAGATAAATAGATAGATACTTTATTGATCCCCAAGGGGAAATTCAAGACATGCCCACTTGCCTAGATGTGTGCAAGGAGCACGGAGAGTGGGAGCAGTCCACAGCCACAGAATGCTATCATTTTAATAAACTAGCGATTCTAAAAACGTTGGATATCGTATCGTTTTTTGCATGAAGGCATTTTGATACCTTTCTAGTATCGGTACACCGTGCTGATGCAATACTAGTATGAACAGAACAGAGTGGACCAATGTTCCCTTTGATTTTTTTCAGCACAGCACTGGGCAAATATTTTTTTTTTTTTCCATGCACATACTTAAGTGTAAAACGTATTGAAAGTACTTCACTTTTGATCACTAAATTTATCATAACTTTTGAACAGATGTATGTTTCTTCAAATAAAGTTTTGGTAAATCATCCACAAAATTCACTGCATCACACATAGTTTTCTCTCTTGAAGACAAAAAAAGGCAAAAAAAGGGGGTTTTATGTGAATTAAATGAGATTGAAGATTTTCGGATATACATTAGGAGAGGATTTTCAGAGACTGCATTGTACTGCATCAAAATTGCCCTAAGTACTTTACACCATTTTATAGAACTAGTTCTTCTGAGTAGAATGATAAGTACTGTATATTTCATTGGTGGGTAGGGCTGGGCCCCGAACGTTGATGCTTTTATGACACCGACCAAAATGCTCCGATCAGGTATCGAAAAATGTATTATATTTCTAAGCCAAATTCAGATACATAAAGAAATAAATCTTAACGTCTGTTGGCTTCACTTCTGTGAAGAGATCTAAAGTGGCTGGTGATTGGCTGCATCACATAATGTTACAAAGGTCACACAGAAGGAGGGTTGAAATGAAGGATCTATGAACATTACTTTACCAAGAGAGGCTTCTACCTTTTGATTTTGAAAACTCCCTCACCTCCAATCATGACAGCTACAACATCATCCACACCACAATAAATGGTTTCTGGGTGAAATGGTGTCCTTTTGTCTCCACTGATTAGCATCTATTAGCTAATTATGTTAGCTATTTAAAAGTTTAAGGTAGTGCTGGGCGGTGTGACCAAAAATGTATACCATGGTATTTTTCAACATTCTTATGGTTTCAAGGTATATGACGGTATTTTTTTTCCCATGCATAATCAGATGTTCACAGCATTTTCTACAGGTTGAGAGGAATTGCAGTACATTGACTAAGGATGGTCTATTTTACTGTCATGATGTAGAATAACTCAACTCTAGTGGTAATGCAGTTTTGCATGGCCCCAGAAAATTATGCTGTTTACAAAGAGCCACTCATATTCACA
Organism: Alosa alosa; assembly: GCF_017589495.1. Classification (NCBI taxonomy): domain Eukaryota; kingdom Metazoa; phylum Chordata; class Actinopteri; order Clupeiformes; family Clupeidae; genus Alosa; species Alosa alosa. The sequence continues at coordinate 31,532,966 of NC_063191.1, forward strand.
CACTCTCTTGGGTGCTCCTTGTTCATGTGGATGTGGATGTCTTGTTAGCCTGCCATGAGCTTCGGTTCGGTTCGCTAGGCAAAACATTAACAAAAAAAGTTCGTTTTGGTGCACTGATGACAGTCAGGATCATTTCTAACTAGCCAGCTAGTATTGCTCAGTGCATGTCTATAACACATGCTTTACTTGCTACCTGGATAATTTCAGCGAATATTCTTAAGGTGAGATGAGTAATAAGAACATTAAACTTCACTGTGTTCGGTGGGTTGCTAACTAACGACGTCACCTACTAGCCAGCTAGTTACAGCTGTTGAACAATCTCAATAGAAATCCCTTAACGTTTTTTTCCTTAACTAAAGAAACAATTTAAGGTATTCTGTGCAACACCCTTAAATAAACCCCTTACCTAAGGAGAAATTAAGCCTTAAGGGTCATACTTCAGGGGAAAGACTTATGGTGTTTTGTGTTTACCCTCACTATGCCTCGCAGTGGCACCATGCGTGCATGTGAAAAAAAGTCCCATCTGAAACACTGTCGCGCAGCGTTCCAAACATTGTGTAATCAAATACACCGGTATGGCGGTATATTAAAAAATCATATCATAACGAAAATATACACCGGTATACGGTGTGAACCGGTATACCGCCCAGCACTAGTTTAAGGTTTCCCTCAAGTGACAAGCATTATTATCATTATTGCATTAGAACAAATATCTCTTCTCCACAAAGTTGACAGTGTGGTTAAATCCACAGACATCACACTCTGTTTCATGGCACCTGCATTATGCTAAAGTTGCTAATTGTGGTTAAACTCATGACATGCTTCTGTCTATGGTGCTGAGGAGTTTGTTTGTATAGGCAAGTATTTTTATGTTAAGTTTCACCACAAAAGGAGAAAGTATTTTTGTTGTTGAAATTGATTTACAAACATATGGTATCGGAAAAAGTATCATTTAGGAACCAACATCAAAATCAAGGTATCGAAATTGGCGATAACGATAACCAGCCCTATTGGTGGGATTTAATATATTCAAGAAAGACGTGTTTTTGTATGAAGTGGTCTTATGTTCGGCACAGGCACAAAGGGTAGTTCGGTGCTTTTCTCAGGTACTTTATGAAGTAAGGAATAAATACGATCAACATAGACTTACCTCTAGTCTGTTAATAGTTTCTTCATTCCCCACAATCTCTTCCAATTTTAGGGGCCGGTATTTCTCTACCCTGCAACACAGTACAAACATTAACCAAGTCAGACAAGTTTTTTAAAACAACACTATGCAATAATTTGCTTCTTTTACAAATAATATTTGTAATATATTGTTGCATATTATGATTTTAAAGGCAACTAGATTTGACATCATCTTCAAACTCATTTTGATGATGTATGGTCATGTGAAGGCTAAACACAAACAACCACAAGTTCAAGTTCAAGTTACTTTATTAGTACCCAATACATGTTTGCATTAGAGTTCTCATACGGAAAAAAAACAAAGAACACAGAGGCACAAATCACGCATCATCCAACTTAAGACAATGGCAATACAGTACCGAAGAGTGACATTCCGTTTCCATGACGGCAGTGTCACTGGATCTAAACAAACTTTAAAAGTGGTTTCAATAGCATTGAATGTAGACATGTGGCATCATTTCTAGCTAATAAATTGTTTTAACTGCAGGCTATAGCCATTTAAACATGTTTTACCTGCTAGGCAGCAGTTTAGCCACATAACACTGACTCCCTGGCAGGTGTAACTAGGGTTGGGTATCGTTTGGGTTTTATCCGATACCGGTGCTAAATCGATACTTTTAAAACGGTGCTGATGCCGAAACGATGCCTGAACCGGTACTTTGTTTTTAAATTAAAATGGTCTAAAGCATGAATTGCTTTTTTATAGATAAGACAAATTTGAACATGAAATTGAACTGTTATATTCAATTTACTATCAATATCTCATTGCTCCTACACATAATACATTTAAATGTTAAAACAGCTTGCCATGGATGCACACACAATGGTAAGCTCTGCTTTCAAGTTTACCCAGTGTAGGCGGTTTGCCATAAGGTATGTTAAAGGTATGTTAAAACCGCTTGCCATAGAACCGCTTGCCATGGAACATCCATTGCCATAGAACTTCCAGAACTTTCATGGACAACGGCAGTTGCAAGCAAGCTAATCTAACAGGGACTCTACTTTCCAGTGAATTCAGTGTGTTCCCAAATGCTTCAAGAAATTTCATGTCTTCCCGCAATATTTTTGAACATATTAGGCTACATTATGTCGGTGTTGAAGTGTTTAGATTCCCAGCGATTGTAGTAGGCATGTTAACAGCAACTATGGCTATGCTAACACCAGTCAGCTGAGTTTAATTAGCGATAACGTACGGAGATGGTTCCGTAGCCTCTTTGACAGCTCAGTGACATCAGGTACGTAACCTATTTATGTTTTTGCCAGCTAACTTTTAACATGATCTTCATATTCATTGTGACGCTATATGGGCCTCATGCACATAAAAAGATTAATATCATGCCATTGTGTTGTTTAGAACACACCGTGAAATAAAGTTTTCACCTTACAACTTTGCTGATAACATTTCAAATAAATGCCAGTTAGCGCATTAGCAAGGATATTGTCTAAAGTATCCTGTTGATGTTGTTTCATAGCCTTTTGCTTGTGTGTAGTTAGGCCCACTGCTAGATTTTGACAGGAGCTCGTGATATCTTTAAAGTAAGCTACTAAGACGTTAGAGATGGCGCATGACATGCAGTGATGCCTCGTATAAAAAAAAAAAAAAAAAAAAAAAAAAAAAATCGCGATTTAAGCACCGAAATGAGGCACCGAATCCACGTTGTTATTCGATGCAGTTACTACCGTTTGCGTCGGCACCGGTGCCATATTAGAACCGTGTTTCGGTGCCCAACCCTAGGTGTAACAGAAAGAAACAAAATCCCAGTGGATATATTTCACGCCTTATCAAAGACTGGTGGCTGTTAAAAGTGACGTTTTTGCCTAAAAAATAAAGCCAAGACACGTCCGTGAACTTCAGGATTTTAACCACAGGCTGTGAAGTTAATAAATGCTGGTGTCTTTTACGTTGGAAACCCATGCTAAAACAAAACTCTCTAGTCACAAATATGATCGTGTGATTGAATATGATTGTGTGTAAATAATATATACTGCCGTATTTTCCGGACTATAAGTCCCACTTTTTTTTCATAGTTTGGCTGGTCCTGTAACTTTTAGGTGTGACTTTTATATCAAAATATATATAATTTAACATGTTTTTAAATGTCAGTCAGTATGAATTGACATGAATCCTACATGAAACATTACCGTCTACAGCCGCTAGAGGGCGCTCTAGGCTTGTGGAATGAGATCAGGAGCTTGGTGAACTTGCGACAGGTCAGACATTTTTTCGTACTTAAGCCCAAAAGTTAGAGTGGGTTTGGGGGTGTCACCACCGGGAAAATGTATGAAATATTGTTATGTTCTGCACAAGTTCTGCGCACTTTCAGTTAGAGATTAGGGCTCGCACTATGCCTAAAACAGTGTGCATACTGTAAATCCTTAAATTTACATGCCGGGATTCTATTTATAAATAAAGGCCAGCCCCCAAATAAGCCAGGGTAATAATTGCCTACTAGAGCCCGACCGATAAAGGATTTTGAAGGCCGATACCGATACAAATATTTGTTGATTTAAAAATCCGATATTCCGATATATATATATTTTTTCAGAAACGCGCAACAAAACATTTCCCTAACATTAGTTATTGAGTATATTAGAGTATTGAAACAAATATGATAATGCATAAACAAACTTGTTTATTTTTAAATAATATTGTCACAGTGGAACATCGAAATATATTCAAGTTCTGATAAATAAAATGTATAAAAATAGAAACTTAAGATATGAAACTTAGTCTTTTGAACAAAAACACAATAACAACAACCACCAAATCAAAGTTACCAGTATTGAAAGACTTGGTAAGCTTCATAAATATAACTTTGAACTAAGACTTAATAATTACAAAAAATAAGGATGACATTATCATCATCATCATCATCATTTGTATTATCATTAAACAAGATAAAGGTCACTCCTAAATGTTTGATGTGTGTAATAATTAGTCCCTATTGCCTTACAAGCTACCTTATAATTACAATGTCAGCTTGCTTATCCCTTTACCTGCACTTTTAAAATTATTTCCATCAAGCTACATCAAACCATTTTCAATCATCAGTTGCTGCCTGCCTTCTAAAACCTACTATTTAGTGATCTAAATCCATTATGTAACTTGTTAATGCTGCAGCTGAACGACACACTTGGCGTCATTGGATTTCACACACGTGTAAAAGAAAAGCTAACTTTTATGCACAAGCTACGTTTTGCACAAGCTACGTTTGATACTTTTCTCTATGTCTAAATGTTCACCTCGCAGACGCCTAACTTACATTTTACAATGCAGGGACTGTAACTACAGATATACTAGTTATAAATACAGTAATCATTACTTTATTTAGGCAGAATAAGTTCGTTGTGGTTTCCAAGCTCATTAATGTTAACGTTAGCGGTCTTCCACTGATATTCATGGCATTAGCTAGCTTTGTGGTTAGCTAGTCTATGAGCCATAATTTAGCAATGGATAACGTCATACTGCAAATTGTAAAACATACGCTTTCAAAATAACAGGCCAGGGAGAGATGATACGTCTCACATTGTCAAAAGTTAAAAGGACAGACAGTCAACTACACTGTAACAACGTAACTACTAGCTAATTCCGCTTCACTCTGGACTTATTTAACAGCAGCAAAACTGGACATTGTTTTCACGAATTTTGTCATGCTTATTTCAGTTAAGAGAACTGATGGGCTAAGCCCTCCATTTTTTTTCCGATAAGGATTGGTATTGTAGGCACCTGAAATTCTTAATCTACATAAAATGATGGTTCAAATTATACCAAATATGCTTTCGCCCTATTTATCGACACCGGCAGGTTGCACCAGACTGTCAAGGAGCTCAGTGATGGTCGTGTCCACATCTGGGAGCAGACCCCCAGGACACCATCCGCCGCTGTATTGGTGTTGTGATGGGCTACGTTGTACGACTGAAATGAATAAATATCAGAACAAGAGGCTTTTGCGCAATAGGTGAAGAATACAGAAAGATCAACGATAATGCGCCTTTAGGCTACTGTAGTGGAGTTTGTGAGACGGAAAACGTCAGGAAAACATTTTAAAGGTACCCTAATCTAATGCACTGTTGTGCATTTTAAATCAGAACTAAAGGAGGAATGTGAGGAGGCAGCTATTAACTGTAAAGAGTGCATCTACAATCGAAAATATCAATAGCATAATGTCCGGTCTATGGATGTTTGCTTCGTTGTTGACAGCGCAGGTCTTTGAGATTTCAAATGACACATTTTAGTTTTTAATCGGCCAAGCTGAAGAGCTGGTATCTAGTTTGTGCAACTATACTACATGCAAAAATGCATAGATTGAGTTATGACAAAAAACACCACTAGACTGTGGTAGTAAACGAACTAGATCCTAAAAGAAAGGTGCTAGCTTTCCTGGCTGAATGGTAGGCTATAAGCTATTAGCCTACACAACATAAATTGTGACTATGCTGGCAACCCAAATAAAATCTCCTGCGACCCACCTGTGGGTCGCGACCCAGTCTTTGGGAACCAATGACGTAGCCTACTAGCGGCGCATCATCATAAAGATACATTTAATCTGAATCACGCCCCGTTTTAGCGGAAAACAAGTTAACATTATATCATTGATTCCAATGGGAAAGACAGCTAGTAATCACACGTTGACGTTACATCTAGTTATTAATTCACAGGACATTCAACCATTTTACTAACACGGCAGTTATGAAGAATTATGTTTATGTAGCTTACTCATGTCGAAACTATGTACATTACCAACCTAATTCGTTTGCAATACCCCATGTTGAGAACAAATTTAGCATGTAACTACACTTACCATAATATCCCATGCGAAACTGTGGAACTTCAGTATAACATAGCCAATTATCTCACCTAGTTGTCGGAAATAGGCTACGTTCATATTACAAGTGATAGAATGAATGTGTGACTTATGTTTAGTTGATGTTATGACATGTAAAGTTAAGCTTGCTGAACTTAGTTATAGTCAGCCATGGGCAGTTTGACTGTGCCTATGATACATTTGTGACACTCCTGTTAGTAAACTGGAAAGAGCAAAACATAGGAACATGGTCACATTAATCCCATAAGATAACTCTTACAACAACCTCATTTTGTGCCTCTCACGTTTGTTTCAAGATTTAGTAAGTATAAGACCTTTTCGCTCCCCACTTCGATGCAGCATAGGTTTCCATTATATCAGTCATCTTTCCCCTAAAAAGGGGCGTGTACGTGCAGCACATACAACGTTCCATTCCATTCGTCAGTGTGTATTGTTTAGTTTCCGGTCTAGCTAGATCCTGTGGTGTTGTAGTTTGTAGCCCGGTGCATTAAGGGTTAACTTCTAAAAGCCAGCTGGCCAATGAGAGCGCGACCCCTGCGTCTCCACAGCAACCACAGAAAAACTTTTGAATGAAATCAAACGAAAGACACGAACCAACACAAACTAACGCGAACCAACGAGAATAATCTATCAATAAGAACTCAATAAGAAGAGAAAAGAAACCTGAACGAGAACATAAACCTGACTGGAGGGAAAACGATTGACAGGACTAACGTTAAATCGAATGGATTGAAGACATCCAGAAGACAAAACTTCAAACAGAACTGCAACTTTCTGAACTGCCTGTACTGCATCGAATGCTGGCTTCGGTCAGGTTTTTTTTATAGTGGATAAAATATCTGAATTGATGGCGAGCCTCCCAGAATCCCGAATCTGAACTTGCCTTCACACCACTGTGGTAGGACTGTAAGACTGACCCAGACTGACCTTTTGACTATTCCCTGACTTGACCCTTCCTGATAACTTCTGAACGAACTGAATTAATTAATTGTGACACATTGATTGTTTAACCCATTGATATTGATAAAACACTTTGTTGAATTGATTCACATACATACTATAATACACTGAATATTTATTGTATATATTTTTATTTTCTTGTAACATTGAAAAATCACATTGAATTAAATGTCATCATTATTCTAACCTAAACTTTAGCTTGTTGCATCCATCTACCTCCAGTAGTCTTATCTAGAAACTTCTGATTCTGGTCCAAGTAACCTATAGTAAATTGAGCCGAGTGCTACAAGTTGTTCTAACGTTATTAGTTGTTGCAACAGCATGTGAAAAAACTAAAGAGTTTCTTACACCAAACAGGAACGTTAATCTCGCGATAAATTCTGGAAATTCACAATTTCGTTGCAGTTTTTTAAAAAGAAAATAATTATGAAAAAAAAAGTCCAGTCCATACAACTTCATCTCAATTTCGAAAGAAATACTGGACTATGTTTAAAAAAAAAAAAAAAAAAAAAAAAACGGCAACGAAATTGTGAATTTCCAGAACGTGTTACTCCACACTCGCAATCGACTCCTCACGGACTTCCCCTAAAGACGCCAGCTGCAGCAGCAACATTTCCGGAAAGGTACTGGCTTGATGAAATTCATTCTGGACTCTCTATCCGACCACATAAAGACCTCGGGATACTTCGGTTTGGCTTTAGGGACCCTCTACTCACTACCACGTAAGTGTAATGTTGTTTGGAACTGTAGAAGAGGTATAAAAATAGCGTTTTGTAGCGGCGAAATGACTTGCCCTGGTCACTTCCAGGCTAACGAGTTTTGACTAAAACGGTAATATCGAACTCTCAAAACACATCCAAATGACATGATTTTGATGTCAACTCAACGTATGTACTCCCAATCATCCGTAAATTGATCTAAAGTGCATTTTACTCTGGATAATTCCTTTAAACTTTAGAATGCCCACCATTACACTGGAGATGTTAAACTTCTAAACTTTTTTTATTCTCCCACGACGATAGGCTACTTCAGGTAATTCGCTCATTAGCTCAGATCAGTGACTACCAGAGGAAACGCGGCGGAGAAAACTCAAACAAGTTAATGTTAAGACTATAGCGGTGTTACAGTTTCTCGTTGCAAAATCCAAATTTCACTGGAGCTCCATGTGCTTTTGTAGGCTACACGCAGTCTCAAAAACACTGTTTACAGCTTTTCGAGTCACTGTACGAGGTCATTTTTTTAATATAGCTATAATTTAGATACACTTATGGGGTGGGTACAATTGCGTTTTCTAAAGAATCTCCCGTCTTTGTTTTGTACAGAAATTAATATTATGTGACACATACATTAAAGGGGAAAAAAAAAAAGCCTTTATATAGCAGGCTACTTATATAAGGTCTGGAATTTAATTTAATATTGTTGTAATGGTAGGATAACTACACAGTTTACACAATAATTACACTGTGTTCTAAATATTGTATATCAATGCATTTATTGACTGTCAATTACCAAAAATCGTGGCTCTGTCTATCATCGAACAGTAGCCTATTTAATGCATTCTAATCCATTGTCAATCACTTCCGGGAACTTTTTGAAGTTTACATGAACCACGTGACCTTAACGAATTTTGAACACCCATTGTCGCAACTCTACCTTTATATGGCTCTGATTTAACCCACCGAGGGCAAGAGAAAAGTAGCCTAACAATATGTTTAACCTTGAGTTTATAGTCAGAGAGTGTAGCATATGGCCCGTGTTTGTTAGCTAACATTTTCTTTTTTTCCTTGGTCATATCGCTGCTGCAGGCCATAGCAGGCAGGCTATGCGAAAGTGAGAGAGATAAAGCCCGCCCTCTGATAGGTAGGTCTTCAAAAATAGCACAAGAGAGGCCAATCACTTGCCTATCAATCTCGCATGAAATCGACGATAGTCTCACTCCAGACTATGGGAAGTTGCCCCCCCCCGAAAAAATAACCTCTTCGGATCTACACGATTCACGTGAATGACATATTTTGATTAAAAAAACGGCGATTTTCGCCGAAAGGTGACTAGTTTGCAGATATGTATTACACAAGCGGGTAAGCCAGTTAATAGTGAATTACATTAGTCCAGCTTAGAGATGACCATGGTCTGAACAAGAAGTTGTGTGGAATCTTGTGTCAGATAAGGTCTGAGCTTCCTAATGTTGTAAAGCATAAACAGACATGATTTTGCAATAGAAGCTACATGCTCAGAGAAGTTAAGTCGGTCATCAATTACAACGCCCAAGTTACATGCCGATCTAGTTGGGGTCAGTGAAGCTGAGTCAAGCTGAATGTTAATCTGTTAGGGAATAGCTGTTTTAGCTGGAAACACAGCTTCAGCTGAAGGTGCTGATCTTTCATCCAGGCTGAAATATCCTTAAGGCATGCAGAAATCCAGTGGGAAATGCTAGTCATCAGGTGGGAAAGACAGGTAAAGTTGAGTGTCGTCTGCATAACAGTGATAGTCAAATCCATGGGAGCGAATGGTCTCACCTAAGGAAGTGGTGTAAATAGAGAAAAGCAAGGGTCCCAATACTGATCCCTGAGGCACACCTGTGGTGAGGTAATGAGACTTAGATACCTGTCCCTGCCAAGACACATTGAAAGAACGCCCTTTAAGGTAAGATTCAAACCAGTCAAGAGCTTTTCCAGAAATTCCCAGTTCAGATAGTATAGAAAGGAGAATGTCATGGTTAACAGTATCAAAGGCTGCAGATAAATCTAGTAGAAATAATTATGATTACTGAGCAGAGGGCTCTACTCTCAATGCTTCAGTCACAGACAGAAGGGCAGTTTCAGTAGAATGAATGACCACTCTTGAAACCAGACTGCATAGGGTCTAGTAGATTATTCTGATTAAGAAAGTCACAAACTTGCTCGAAGACCACTTTCTCCAAAACCTTTCACAAGAAAGGAAGAAAGGGAGACAGGTCTGTAGTTCTTCACCTCAGTTGGATTAAGTGTACTTTTCTTTAGCAGAGGTGTAACCCTAGCCTGTTTAAAAGAATAAGGAACTATTCCAGAACTGAGTGAAGCATTAAATACATGTGTGACTGCTGGTAGAACAGCGGGTGAGATAGACTGTAGAAGAGTGGACGAGACAGGATCCAATGGGCATGCTGTTGGACGACTTCGCTGAAGCAATTGAGAGAGCAATTGAGTCTAATGATGCTGTCATACACAAGGCAAAGCCCTCCTTATAGGTGCATCAAACTGAGCACTTATTTTAGCAACTTTTTCAGTGAAAAATGTTGCAAAGTCATCTGCTGACAGTGAAGTAGTTGATGGTGGTGGTGGAGGATTAAGAAGAGATTTGAAAGTAGAAAAAAAGTTTTCTACTGTCAGTGGCGCTCTCAATCTTGCTTTGATAGAATGCCTTTTTTGCAAGTGTAACAGTGGATGAAAAGGATGACAGCAAAGACTGGTAGTTACGAAGATCATTTCCATCTCTGGATTTACGCCATTTCCTCTCAGCAGCTCTAAGTTCTTTTCGTACTGAGACTATACTGGTCATCAGCCATGGATGACGAGGTTTAGAACGAGTAGGTCTTGAGGAAAGATGACATGCTGCATTCAGACAAGATGCCAGTGTAGAGCAGAGAGTCTCTGTAGCAAATATACAAATAAAAAATAAATATTTCTTCACAGACCCATTCTTGCATGCAAATTAGTCAACAAAATGATACCTATATGCAAATTAGCTCTCACAAAATAATGCAAAGAGTGTATATTTACACTAATTAAGTAACGACTTTCATAATTGCTTTGCCATGATGTTCTTGTAAAAGTGGAGTGGCACATGAACAAAACGGTTAAAAAAAAATCTAATTTGCATAATGTAACTGCAATATCCCATCTACAAGCATACTTTTGTATAATCATTTGTTATATTTGATACAATTTTAATATTATTTGCCCATAAAGCCATCAACCTATCTACTTACAGCCATATTATCAATACATTTCTTTGTTATGCATTTATATTCACTAATGTATTCAAGTATGCAAATTCTCTCATTAACTATGCGTGATATAAAAATGTCCCAAGCAGAAATGGATTCTACGCTAAAAAGTACTGTAGAATCAATTGAGAAAAGTTTGGTAGTGACCTTAAATCAGATCGTTCTGGGTTTTGCCCTGTCTATAACCTCGTAACTGACTTACCGGCTGAGTAATTCACTTTTTCCCGAAATCAATGCTAATGTGACGTAATTTACGTAAGGAGCATGCGACCAGAGCGGGTGAAAGCGTTGCACAGGAGCAAAATAACCGTATTCTCTGGATAAGAACGAAAGCATCGGACCACAACATTTCAGCAAAGTTTTGATGGATTGACAGTAGGCTATGAATGTGGCGAGTGCTGTTTATATGAAATCACATTTATCTACTAACAACTAGGACATTTCAGAAAAGTAAATGTAGACGTGGTGGCAACGAAGTAAGGGGCTACAACCCAATCTCTCGGTGCAGCTATCATAAGGGCTCTTACAGAGTCAACGCATCGCTACGCGATACGCCCCACAAGCATAACGCGATCGCTACGCCGTCGCCATTATGCGTCGATGCGTAGCAAAATGTGTCATACCAGTTTTTGATACGCGACGCACTGACGCATGCAATACTATGCCTATGTCAAGTATATGTTATATTTACAGAAGAAGGTTTGAATACAATGGCCAGAGAAGAGGGAAAATTATGCAAGCTTATCTTTCTTTTACGGTCTATGGAGCTCCACATTGTAGGTTACATGCTATTCATTGTGTATAACATGATTGTCACTTGGAGGAGACTTCAGACTTGTAGAGAACTTACATTAGTATAGTTAGCTAACCGCTGCTAACGTGCTAGCATCGTCACGTCAGAAAACCATGGGGCTGTGCACATGTGTTAAGTGTACATTTATTCACCATATATTAATAAAGTTGAAGTGGCTCTGCAATGTAGGCTATGTTTCCGTTTATTTACAGTACCATGTTCCTTACATGACATGACCCAGTGTCCTTGTAACATGCAGTCAATCTAGCACAGCGAATCACACTCACCTCCCGTCTCGTTTGTCACCCAACAAAGCTAGATATTACTTTTTATACGTGTCTCCATGTCATACTGGAGTCTTTTTGAGAATTCTAAATTAAATATGATCCGTGGCTCTCCAAAAGAGCCTCTTGGGATGTAACTTTTACAGACAGTACACCAGTGACTGCTACACCCTGTTGTGTGAGCGATGTATTGCATTTCACTTATCGGCTGCGTTGCTTGCGTCCACCGTGTAAACTATAAAAGGGAGCACGTCGCTCGCGTCACTAACGTTGCTTGCTCGCGTTGATTCTAACGGCTTGTGTCCATTATTGCGGCGCGTAGACGCTTGCAGACGCCTAGCCCTCTCTCCCGTCGCCGCTTGTGGGCGTGTATAGGCTAAAGTGTATGGTGTAACGTTTTATTTTTTGTAATTACACAATGCCAGCTAACGTAGGCTACTAAAGTGGAGGTAGCCTACTACTGTTAACATATTTTATTGAAACACTCACAAATATCACTGACATGTTCCTCCAAAGCACATTCTGTCTTGGTTCAAAATAAGCCAACAAGGTCTTTTTGATATGGTGCAGTGGCGAACTTGTTCTAAACTTAACTTCTTCGCCACTATATAGCTTAATATATTTTCATAAATACATGATTATCAGGCGGAACAAATATTTCTGGCAGGCTATTGTTCCGGACCGGAAGACTAGAGCAAAGGACAGAACTTGTTTACCGAAGATGTACTTTCATTGGCTAACCGCCTCGCGTTAACCGCTCTCATTTGCATAAAGTTCAGCCGAGCCCAACTTCTTGACGCGCCGCCTCTGTCCGAATGGCCACGCCGCCTTCCCAAGGTGCATTGCGGAAGCATAAACCACGCCTTGCCGCTCTCCATAGGAAATCAATGGGCTATGTGCGGCGCGGTGGGCTTTGCCGCGATAATGGACACGAGCCGTAAGAGCCCTAAGAGTTACACGAGTCAGACTACGTGCATGTTACATACGTCCCCTGAGCCTGCACAGAGAGCCTCGTCGACCAATAGGAAACTGTTGAAATTTGCTTCACCAGTCTCAACTGACGTCTACGTCTATGACTCTGTCCATATCTCTTACTGTCAAAACATACAGTCGGCAACTAGTCATAATGGTGGTTACAGCCCCCAGTTGCCGTGGTTACCGTGGCTGAAAAGCCACCGAGGGGGAAAACATTCATTTCAATGGCATGTAATCTATTGGAGGTTCACCGGCTTGAGTACAGAAAGCACCTATAAAAAATATTAAATCTTTTAGCAAACATCACTAAGCGGCACAAACACGTTTCAACTGAGAGTTATCTGTGTGTGTCAAGGAGGTTAAGGGTAACATTAAGTTCCCTCATTTTGCTAATTCAGTTGAACGGCCAGAACTGTCTCGAAAGTGTACTCATTGTAGAACTGCTTTCAATGGCGGACTGTGTAGCTTCGGTTTAGCAAGCTAACCTTTTTCCTTAACATCACATACCGTAAGTTGCATCTGAATTTATTCTCACATGAATGCACATTCCCTACAATGGCGTGGGAATAGTTTTAACAAAGTAATGTGTACCAGTTGGTTATGTTACACTGACAATATAAAGTTAGCCAGTTAGCAACCTAATGATGCTACCATTGAATATAGCTTCCAGAGAAATTTGTCATCAACATTGGGCAATCGAGGGTGAATTAAGTTGGTAGTTTTGGTTCCTTTTTGTAGGCGAACTTCAGAGGTCTGTTGGGAAGCATACAGGAAGGGGCGGAATGTGTGTAGTAAACTAAGTCCATGCATTTCTATGGATGCTGTGTCTCCCCATTATAAATTCTCTGGGCTACAATACAAAAACCAAGTCAAAAGCTGGGCCAAATATCCAGTCAAGAAAATCTGGTTGTGTACAGGTGACTGCTGCAATACTATCAATAATAGTTTTCTCTGTATGGAAATACTGCATTGTTCTACTACTGGCTCACAAAAACTTTGTTCTCTTAACGTAGATTCATACACCAAAGCTATGGAAAAATGTCAGCGGCTGATGGACACTTCTAGCATTGAGGCGGAAGAAGATGCGAGCGTCCACAAAAGGCAGTGCAGGGTCACGTGATGGTAAGACCTCTTAAATACAGACTACATTATTATTATTATATTTTTATATATATATATATATATATATTATTATTATTATTTACACAATTCAAATATTCTTTTTGCAATCAGTGCAGATTGTATGGTCTTTTAGGCCATCCTTAAAAATATTTTCGTTTGCCGTAACCCGACCGACCCTGTCAATTTAGAACCGACCCAAATATTTATTTTTTTCCCCTTTTAGTCCGACCGACTTGCGGGTTGTAAACTTGCGTTAATACCGACCGATTGTTTTTTACTCTAAACAACCAATACAAGCGCAATAAAATAATATTTCTTTTAGTAGGCCCAAGTATTGTGAATATAAATTGCCTACATGCAAGCGTGGCTCACTTAAAAAAACCTGTGGCGTCATCTCTACACCATTGGTTTCGCGATGTCACACTATGGCCTACGCCGTTTCATTCACACAAACTGATAAGCTGCTGGTCCGCTGGAGTCGTGGAGTGAAATTAGGCCCGGTGCTTCATCTGATAATTTGCTGCGCAGTTGATCAAGAAACTGCGGATCGATGAAAAAAAAAAGAAAGCGTTTCTGCTATCGATGTCATTAAACATGGAACCCTACAATTAAGTGGTGGTATGAGCATTCATTCAATCTTGGCGTCTCTTGCTTGAGAGAAAATGAAACTAATCGATAGCGTTGGTATCAAAGCTCGCTTCAACCTGTTGGAAGGCTATTTATTTATTTAACTGAAACTTAATAGAACGGCGTTGTTTTTGGAACTTCCTTAGAAACA